>NW_022111371.1:2671208-2688122 GCF_000313985.2 Echinops telfairi
GTCTTGCTCCATTGATACAATTGTTCTTTTGCTTGAGTCCAATATTGCTGTCAATCCATCTTGTTAAGGGCCTTCCTCTTTGTTGCTGCTCCTTTACCAAGCACGATGTCCTCCAGATTCTGGTGTCTTCCAACGTATGTGACATAAACTCTGGCCTTAACTCTAAGAAGCATTCTGGCCATGCTTCTCCCAAGACAGATTTATTTGTATTGTATTGTAGATTAAATTATGTAGTCTGTAAATCATGTAATTATCATAGATTAAATTAAGTCCCTTCAAAAGTTATGTTGGAATCCTAACTCCTATTACTTCTGAATGTAATCCTATTTGGCAATGGAGTTTTCTTTTGCTATGTTAATGAGGGCACATAAGCATTGGATGAGTCTGAAACCTAATTCTTTCTGAGTAAGGGCAGTACGTACGTAAAGGGTATTGGTAGTTACAAGAGAATTCCCAAGCAAGACCGTTTTCCTGGAATTTGTTGAATGTACCATTTTTTTTCTAAACCTGGCCAATAGAGCTCAAAATATGAAGGATCAGGAGCTATTCTTTGGTTATATTAGAATGGAGAGAAAACAACAACAAAACTCACTGCCACCGAGTCAGTTCTGACTCATAGCAACCCTATAGGACAGGATAGAACTGCCCCTGCGAGTTTCTAAGACTGTAACTCTTTATGGGAGTAGAAAGCCAGGTCTCTTTATGGGAGAAGAAAGCCTGGTCGTTCTCCCAGAATGGAGAGAAGAACAATGCAATCAAGCTAATCTTACGCCTCACATTTGTAGAATAAAGAACCAGCTGGAAAAGAGATGTTACCTAAATCATGGAAACTGTAGTTGAGGTTCTAGTAAGGACCTCTGTGGACTTCCCAAAGTGGTCAAAGAAAGAGAGAGCCAAGAAAAAGTCATTTGACACCTTAAAGGCACTCATGTGAGCTGACATATGCACACACATCAGACACACACACGTACTGGCCTTAATTGCTTTAATGACTAATGCAGAAGAAGTAGCTAAATAATATGAAGAAGGAGAGAAATAGATGCCCACATTGAGCAATTGCCCAATGAGTATATCCAGAAGGAAGAGGTATCATTTGTTCAAGAGTTCTACATTTTGTTATCATCAGACAACCAGCACTGGAATTCTCTAAGCACCGAACCATCCTGGGTTTGGTGCTAAAAGAGAATGTGAGGTTGGAATAGGGGCTAAGGTAAACACAGAAGAATCATACAGTCAACACAAATCCTAAGGATGGGCTCGAAAGAACAGTTAAAGAAAAACTAAAGCCAGTTTTACTTAAAGCTTTTCAAGTCCAGCTTGGTCAATAGAACCACTTTTTTATGTGCATTATATGGAAATGACTTGGCCACACATATATCACCCTGCTTAACACATTAGGGACTTATTTGTATCTTAAGTTTTCAAATCTGTGTTTTGCAACATCAGTTCAAGTTTCGAAACGTACATAGTGATCAGTTAATATTATTTCCTTTTCTTTTTTATTGCAATTTAGGTGAAGGTTTACATTTCATCTTGGTAACTGCATATCACAGTGTAATTTACTAAGCACTCCCCCACCCCCTCAGCCTAACCCTCCTCTGATCTTTGATTTCTCTTCTCTCCTATGAATCACCACCTGCCACTTTACCCAAGTCAATACCCCTCAAATGTCTAGCACGAGGAGTTGGTAAAATTTGGCTCTTGAGCTGTATCTGGCTCTTTCAATATATACATGTTGCTCTGAAGTCAAATTGAAAATGAAATAAAACTATCCTTATTTAATTTGAAGGATATTATGCAGATAAAAGTAATTTCATTTGTTTGTAAAACTATATTTATGGCTCTCAAATAATTTTTAATTGCTGTAAGGGACAGGATTGGCTTTCCTGGCTCAAAAGTTTATGGACCCCTGCTCTAGTTCATTACTTTATTCTCCCTCCCTTACTCTCCCTGCTTTGAGAAAGTCCCAAGTCTGTTCCCTTTGGTATGCAAGTCCTTGTCTGCTTTTGTTTTTCCTTGTAAGAATGCTCTCATATAACATGCATAGTTTTGTGTCTAATTTCACTCGGCATACTCTTCTCCAGGTCTATCAATATCATGAGGTGCTTTGTGGATTCATCATTGTTTTCTAGTGACGTATAGAGGTTCATTATGTATGTGGACCAAAGTTTCTTAATCCATTCTTCTACTGATAGGCATTTCGATTTCTTCCATCTTCTTTGTTGTGAACAATGCTGCGATGAATGTTAGTATGCATGTTTGTTCCTGGGAGATTATATATATATATACATATATATCCAGCAGAGGGATTACTAGATGAAATGGAATTACTCTTCACAGTTGTTTGAGCTAGAGCCCTATCATTTTCCACCTACCATGGTTGCATGCATTTACAGTTCTGCTAGAGGTGTATGAATAGGATCCCTGGAGGCACCTATTTGGTTGCGATCTGCAAGGTCCACAATTGGAAACCACCAACCAGGGCTTACTACTCCCATAAAGAGTTAGAGTCTTGAACACTCACAAGGGCCGTTCCACCCTGTTTGATAGGGTACCCTGTTTGATAGGGTGCCTTGTTTGATAGGGTAGCTATGAGTCAGTATTGGCTCAATGGCAGTGAGTGAGTGAGTGAGTGAGTGAATGAGTCCATAAGCAGTGTATGAGAGTTCCAATATATTTTTCATTTTAACTTTTTACCACAGTTTAGGTGAAAGTTTACAAAGAAAATCCAACAGTCCATTCATATTTGATTTGGTGACATGAGATATAATCCCCTCGAGGTGCCAGTGCCCTTCTGCCTTGCTCCCTCAGTTCCCTGTTTCTGATCATCCTTTTTATTTGTCCCTTCCTGCCTCCACGGCTTTGTTTTCAGGCAAATGCTGTCCCTCCGGTCTCCTGTATTTGATAATACTGAGGAGTACATTTCCCGCTGGGGTTATCATTCTCCTACTATCTGTGACATTCTGTCCTACAGCGGAGCGCCATGTCCTGTTGCCGGCACTGGGCTGTCATCCTCGAGGGTACTAGCAAGTCCTACTGAAGCTGATTGTAAGGCACCAGAGATAAACCACACACACACACACACACACACACACACACTCACACACTGGGCAAACAATAAAGCAAAGGTTTTGTTTAAGCATAGAGTAGACATGCTTCAAAAAGGAATAATGTAGGTCCTCGTCTCGAGTTGGCAAAGACCCTTTATGCAGAGACAGATTCCCCTGAAATCTGAAAAGGGTCACTATGGGAACATTTCTGGTTCCTAAAGGCCCAGACAAGGAAGTGTAAAGTACAGTTCTGCTGGTGAGCAAGCAAATGTCTAATCTGTTGCTCAATCTCTCCTTGGGTCTCCTGCATATTTTCTTTCAAATTTGGCTCAGCTTCAGCTCCACGTCAGGACATTTCAGATTTATCTCCAGCTACAGTTCTGTGTCAGGATGCTCGCCTCCTACTCAAGACCTGGACTCAAGAACAAGATGTTTACCAGGCCTGGTCTCTCGGGGTCCATTGTCCCCTTAACAAACACAAGTCCCTTTCCAGTCCCTGTCGGGATCCTGGTGGCAGAGGGATTGGAACAAAGGTGAGGCTTTCTGTTCCCTTAGAGAGGCTCAGGAATCCAGAGGGGCAGTTGGCTCTGTTCTGTCTCATAAGGTTCTTAGGAGTCTGAAACCACCGGATGGTAGTGAGTTGGGTTTGTATTGTCGAAAGTTAATCCACAGGTCTGGGTTCAGTTCCAAACTGGAAAGCTAGCTAAAGGTCATAACTAATCCTAAAGTGTGTGCTCCATGCCAGTGAAAAATCCCTACCAGCCTTTTCCCATTTGGGACTTTGGCAAGGTAATTTCTCACAGTTTATCAACACAGACGAAGTGCTAACCCCGTGAAGACTTCTGAGGGCTAAGGGAATGAAATATCTTGCACCTTATCAACATGTTTGGAGTGGGTATTTAATAGCCAAGCTAATCACAAAGGGTGTGTATGGTCAGAATTAATGAGGAATTAAAATACTTGACTGAATCAAGGGAGAATTTTTAGAGCTGTCCACCCTGTGCTATTGATCTCACAGCAGCTCATTAAACACCTGAAGCAGAGGCCACCGTGTGCAAGCAGGGCAGCAATGGGAGCACGAGAGATTCACAGCTCAAACAGGGATCTCATCCATCGGAGATCCTCTTCAACTCTAGAGCTCACTCCCACACTCATTCCTGACCTCTCCCCCTACTTGTCCCTTGCTAATTTCTTCCTCCCTTCTAACTCCTCGCAAGGGCTCTTGCTGATTGGTGAGGACAGAACAATGGATGGATGTCCAATTCAGATATTTAGAAGCTAATGGAATTTGATGGCCCTGTTTTTCTAGACCTATATTTGACCAGAAAAGGAACATGTATTAACGATTCCACAGTGATTTCCATTTCCCTTTTGCCTGTTCACGTACTCACGCCCCTGTCTTTACAAGGCTCATAGCTACACATTAGCTGTTGGTAACATACACTCTAGGGAACTTTGATGAAGTTATTTGGAGATTTTTTTTTTTAATAGAGAGGGATGCTTAATCTAGAAGCTGAATGTCTTTTAAAACGTTGATGGGGAAAACGAAAATCATTTGGTAAGCTTTCAAGTAGAAAACACCTGGTAGATGATTTCTAAATAATGTTGGCCCGTGGCTAGAGCACTCAGTTGCCTAGCCAAAAGGTTGGCAGTTCAAATCTACCACAGTTCTGTAAGAGAATGTTGTCATAATCTACTTCTGGAGTGATTATCCACTTGAGAACCTATGGATAAATTCTACTAGGTCCTACAAGGTGGCTATATATCCACTTTATAACATACAACAACAACCAAAAATAGTTCATGGAAGATTTGATGCAACACTATGTCTGAAAATATTCTAATTTGACCTATTTGGTTTCCCTTGGTTAAGTTTCAAAAAAACATTGTCAGGCTTTTCCTATTCTATCTTAGTTTGGGTGCCACTTTAACCTGTCTACCAGAGGTGACCCTGCTGATATGTAAAATACCAGTAGCATAACTTCCAGAACCATAACAAGACAAGCCAGCACATTCTAACAAAGTTAAAGATGAGTGTGGTGAGGATAGCTAGATAGACGAAATTTATAGCTAAATAGCTATGTTTACATTAGCTTACTTCCCTTCCTTGGACTATCATCCACCTAATACCAATTTATTAAACACCGCCCATGGTAGGAGGATGCTACATAGTTGAGGAGCGATGACAAAAAGAAAGTGGGTCTTGACTTGAGATCCCAATGTCCATAGGATAAAATGGGTGAACACGCAATTACAACACAGATCAAGTGTGCTATGAAGGAGTCACGTGTGGATTTCCAGCAAACTCAGTAGAAGGAGCCTTCTCAGCTCTGGAGGGCAAACATCTGTCAACAGGAGCTAAATTTATTATAACTTCGCAGGCTCCGAGGCTAACAAATGATGCAGAGGAGGGAACAAGGAAGTGTTTCAAGTAGAGGAAAAAGTGCATACAACAGCAAGGACATTGAGAGTAGCATGGGATATTCCAGGGTCTCTAAGTGTGTATGACAAGAGGCAACAAGGTGACCAAGGGCTAAAAAACAATCCGGGCTTTTAAACAGGGGTCGAGAGGGTCATTGAAAATCAGGAAACTTCAATGAGATAGATTGGCACAATGCGAACTGGCAACATCGGACGGGTTGCCTAGAGAAACAAATCTAGTGACACTCATGTATGTCTAAAAACTAACTTTATCTCAAGAATTAATTATCTATCAAGAAGACACCTTATCCCTGTACAGCTCAAGTTCATAAGTCTGGTGCTGCTCCTTAAGTCCTTCTTCAGACTCACATAGCAGCAGGCCGGTGATGCAGAAATGTGGACCTGGAAGCAGGAAGATCCCAGACTGGTGGCTGATGCAGGCACGTGGGTTCAAAGTTGGTGAGAACATGGCAGGGTCAGATAGACCATATGAGACTGCTCCTCAAGGCAGGCAGAGAGTCCTATTAAAACCCTGGTAAGGAGGCATATGTAGTGACAGGGAGAAAGAGAGTGATCTCTGTGTATCTTGCTCTTATACAAAAGGTTTCTAACATCAAAGAGGCATTATCAGGCTACGACTTGATTGATAAGTTTGACTCCACCCCTAGCTAGGATTGTCTAATTGACATAATCCCTAACATCAATGAGTCAAACCCAACTTGACACCAACTAACAAGAATAATCAGATTTCTGGTCTCAGAGGGCAATGACAGAGTGATTAATAGGCATCAGTGAATTTCTAGTAAGAAATAAAGAAATCCTATTCTATGACACACTGATAAAGTTAAATTCCCCACAGCATTTTGATCCCTTCCAATCATCTTGTGTATTCCCTACTTGATACTGAATGCATTGCTTCTTTCACCTCTAGTGGGGATGGCCATGTGGCACGAGCACAGGACTAAAGCCACCTTTGCAAAAGGACATACATTTGTTGGCAAGCATTCCGAGCGGGACTAGGATGGATGGATCCACAGCAGATGGAAACAAGTCACTTGAGGAAAGAACAGCTGGATCCATCCATGTTTCTTTTTCATGAATTCAAATTTGTAACAGAATTAATACAACTCATCATGAGAGATCGGTGGCATTTCAGAAGCAATAACAACCGCACGAGTGATGATTCCTCCTGCTTTCTTTCTACTATATATGAAGGCAGCCATTAGTTAAAACAAGAAACTCTTTTTAAACTCTGAGATGGGTGACTGGACAGGTCAATGGAATTCAAACATTAACTTATAAAATAGCTTTTCACATTTTGTTGGAAAAAGGAGATTTTTATACCATGTATTGTAAAGCTTGATGATGTGCATAAATAATAAATTCTTCATCAGAATTTTTAACATTATATAGAGCTTAAATTCATGGGGCTACATTCCCAGGTTCAAATCCTACCTCAACCATGTGTTAGCTATTTAATCTTGGAAAGGTTGAAAGTGTGGTGGTCTGCTAATTGCAGGGTGAGTAGTTTGAAACCACTGGCTTCTCTGTTGACGAAAGATGAGACTTCCTACATCTATACAGAGTTACAGTCTTGAAACTCACAAGGGAAGCTCTGTCCTGTCCTATAGGGTCACTACATGTCAAAAGTAACTTGATGACAGGGAACTGTTTGTTTTTTTATTCGTTCATTGTACCAATGTATATGCTTTACATTTTCATCTCTCTTAATCCTCTGAAGAATATTGTTAGATATAGAGCTGGGTATAGATATAGACAAAGACAAATATACAGACCATAGACATACATGGTTCAGTTACCTGTCCTGGTCTGAGACTAGATTGAGTCCTCTTGTATCTTCTTCCACAGGTGCTTTGGAGAGGACAGTTCATTTTGAGCAGTGACCTGTCCTTCTCTGGCTACGTAGGCTCCGATGAGGTGCTTGACTCTAATCCCCACATAACTCCTCTGTATCTTGTTGCCAACTAGCAGTCCCTTTTAGAGGTGTTGTGAAGACTGAAAGGGATAATATGCCAAAGAACTGTAATCTGAACTGAACTCCTATTCTACTTATTGCTGTGTGCCCAGGAACAATTTCCTGATACTACTAGGGATGAAAGCTCTGAATGGGTGAATGGGCGCATGAAAGCATTTCTGAATAATAGTATAATAATTTTCTTAAGGTGCTATTTGCTAAATTCCAAGTGGTGGCTTATTTGTATACAGAGGTCACAGATAAACAGCTTCGTGTTTATGTTTTCTATTCGCTGCTCTGGGAATTCCTGTGCTATATAATTTGTATTATAAATACTATTACCTACTGAGTATACAGGAACCCGGGTAGTGTAGTGATTATGAGTTGGACAGCTAACCCAAAAGTCAGCAGTTTGAGACTACTGGCTGCATCAAGGGAAAAACAAACAAAAAACCAGAGTATTCCACTCACATAACTATTTAGAGCCTTGGAAACCCCAGGGAAGTGCTACCCTGTTTTATCAGGTCACTGTGAGGCAATATCTACTCAATGTCAGTGAGTTTAATTTTGATTTGGTATTAAGTACACAGTTAACTTTCATGTCAGTGGTTGTCATTTCTTCCTCTATCATTTCTACTGAAATTTTAATATCTTATGTTTTCTCTCAGCCCATTCTATACTATCCATGTGAAGCAGCCATTGGAATAGAAATATTTTTACTTTGATGCATTTGAAACCCTTACTTTTCCTGAAGTTGTATGTCTCCATTTTCAAAGATGGTTAAGAATTCTAATAAGAACCCTTGGGAGTGCAGTGATTAAGCACTTAGGTAATGGCCAGATTGGAGATTCAAACACACCGAGTAACCTGATCCCAAACAGATTGCACCCTAGAGAATCTCCTGGGATTATTCCGAGATGAACAAAAGGGTCCTTATGAGTTTTATTGACCTGGGTCACCTAACAACAATAGGATTCTACTTTTTAGAGATTTCTGGAGAATTATATTTCTTAATACAATTCTTAGAAAATCTCCCCAAAGCAGAATCATTGTTGCTGCGCTATATAGAGAGCTATATGACGATGTACCACCCCAAAAATAGAATCGCCCCCAGCTATGTATTTAAATGTTTTTAGAAAATGACCTTATCATTTACAAAGCATTCTCCATTACACTTAATACATCTGTGATTCCACCCTTGGAAACAGTTTTCAAACTCATCTGTTTGGATAGCTGACAGCACCTCCCTCGTTTGCTTTTTTTTCTTCATCTATTCTATGTCTTCAAATCACTGTCCTTTCATGTCCCTCTTTATTCACAAAAACAAAAAGAAGTTGCACACAGCAAGTTCAGATGATTAAGGTGTGTGGGGCAAGAGAGGCATGTTGTGTTCTCCTACGTGAGCAAGCACATTTTCATAGCAGCAAAAAACAGTCCCCCATCTGCCACAAATCAGGCCTTTTTTATTGTACAATTTTTATGCAATCTTTTCAGAACTTCTAAATAGAAAGTTTGATTAAGAGTCTGACCTGGTGGAACAAACTCCAAATGCACTATTCCTCTCACATCTAAAAAAGTGGGACCCTAGAGGACAGGAGAACAAGAGAACAAGTATGTGATTCTGCCATTAATCTTGTAACTTATACAGGAAACGTACTATAATCTTCATTGTATAAATGAGAACATTAAGCCATAGAGGTTCAACAAGATGGAAAAAAATGTGAAAATGGGGAGAGTTGAAACCTATTATAATTGTTACAAATGCAGGCTTTTATTCATGGCCACTTGATGTCAATTGAAAAGGATCTGTAAATTTGAATTTCATGACAAAAATCATGTAAATGAAAGCACTGTAAGTGCTTCTTGTTAATAGCCTTTCATAAATAGTACAATAACCATGAGCATTTTATCCTTTAGTCATGGTTGTGGTTTCACACTTTTAATTTCTAAAACCCTTTTTGGCTTTGGAGAAAAAAATCAGAAAAAAAATCTTTGGATGGGGAGAATTTAATAATTATAGTGTTAACCCATAAGAAAATTTGGGACTATTGATCTAAAATCTGGGACTTCAACTCTCCTACCTGTAATATAAATAGCTTTTTTACACAGATAAAAATTGTAGGGAGGTGAAGTCTGAAAAATCAATAATTCCTAAGGATTCTCTAAAGGAGAGAGGTGCCAGAGCTTTGCTCCAAAGGAATAAGCAGATAAGTCTTAAAGGGAAACTTTTCTCACTGTTTAAAGTCTCAGCTTCATTCATTCATTCATGCCTTAAATGTATACTATGCACCAGTTGTCGTTGGTTGCTACAAGGGCTTAGACTCCCAGGAACCACGTCTTTTCCATTTGCTGTCCACCCTCTTCGGTCATACCCATTGGTCATTCTGCGGTAAGCACTTAGACACTCTGGTCTAAAGAGGGCCCATCAAAAATCTTCTGTAGATTTAAAAACTGGAACCAAGGACATAAATCCAAGTCCTTTACAGAAAGGGTGTGTTTGTGGTATATAGTTTAGGGGAAGAATATGAAATGGGCAGGCAAAGTTGGCAAAGAAAAGAGATGTATAGACAAGATTTGGATAATGCTAGAGTCGTTGGAGTCTCCAATAATGTCTTCCATATGTATATGCAATATATGTGTATACATTTATATATACTTATATGTGTATATGTTTATTATATTAGGTATTATACATTTTAAGTATATGTATATTTATATACATGACCATATACATACAAAAATGCACACACACTTGAAATTGAGACTGTGCTATTTAATTTAATTAGTCAAATTAAACCTTACCAAAATGTCTAGAAGGGTAAAGGAAGGAAATGTCCTCAGAAGCATGGCAGGCAAATGCTATATGCAGAAATGAGCTCACGGTGCTGTGAAAGACTGAAGGACAAACCCCTGTCTCAGCACTGGGAGCAAGTAGCAGTCACCAACGAGATATAGTAAGATGTTGGGTTATTTTTGTTAATTAACTTTTCACTGATTTACTAAGGATATGTTAAGTTTATCCAACTTAACGTTTTTTAAAGGTGAAAGTTATGACATGTGATAGAGAAGGATGCAGAAAAGAAAGATTAAGAGTTTTAAAAAGAGGAAATCACAAAGACCAGCTTTTCTTCTCTCCATTGAGCTGGTTCTGATTCGTGATAACTCAATGTGTGTCAGCTTAAAACTATGTCCCATAAGAGTCCCTGAAGCTGATGTCATGTGGCTTATCACCATAACTTTTTTTAAGGTGTCTGTCATTGAATTTTTTTAAGCAAAATAATATTTCTTTTTCATATTTGTCTAAAATAATTGTTTAAAATATTAAGATATATGTCAGGCTATTTTCTTCAGTTTCATTTACAATTTATATTTTATATTGTGCTCTGTATACTTATAAATTATATTTATTTTTAAATTTCCATAACCATTTTATTGAGATTTAATACAGATACCATATCCTTCCAAAGTTCAATCACATCGAGCAGTATTGTACAATTACTGCCTCAATAAGTTTCAAAACATTTTTCCCTAACTGCCATCCATTTAGTTACTTGATAGAACGACCATTTACACTACTCAGGGATTAGTGTAGAAGCAGGGATAGAAAAATAAGAGACACAAGGAAACTGGAAACAGTATGCAAAGACTGAAATTGGGGACTCATGTTGAGAGAGAGAAGACACAAACTTAAGACATCAATCAGATCTTCCTTTGCAGGCTATGTGAGCCTCGTTTGTATTAGATTTAACAAAATGGCTCACTTTCTAGACGTATCTGGGGATAAAACGATGCTAAGCGCAGATGAATCTCTCTTCCATCTGCATTCTACTGAACTCACTTCAGTTCTTCTCCCCCTCCTCTGGAATGGATTCACAGGAATTCTAAGAGCTTCTTGCTTGTTGTTAGGTGCCAACGAATCAGGTCTAACTCACAGTGACTATACCAAACCGAACAAAACCTTGCCTGACTCTGTCCCATCCTCAAACTTCTTTTTATGTTTGAGTTCCTTGTTGTAGTCACTGGGTCAAATCATATACAGATACAGATGTATACATATACACATAGATATACATATGTGTGCAGTATATCATAGGAGGTTTTAGATGGTTTGTAGAAATAAGGATTTTTTTTAAAGTTGAAATTTTATAAGAACTTTTTGAAGCCCTTATATTCACATATGTACCCACCAAACCCATTGGCAACAAGTCAATATGTACTTATACCAAGCCTATATAGGTTTTCAGTGACTGTAAATATATATGGGAACAAAGAACCTCATCTTTCACCTTCAGGGAAGCTTATGAGTTGAACCACTCACCTTGATAACAGCTCATCGCCTATTACATAGCATCACCAGGGTTTCCTAAATATAGACACAAACATAAATATGTTTGCATACATAAATAAATACTTATGTATGTTGATTTCCTTAGGAGTCTTTACATTACAACATGAAAGTAGAATCAACGCTATAAGAACTTTGGGGTCATCTGTTTGAAGTTCTTGGACCTCACCAGGACAAGTAGAATTGAAATCAGGAGTGGAAGATATGAAGGTAATCTTTTATCCATTTCTCTTTTCAGTTATTGACTTTTATTTCTATTTTCATTTCCAACCGACTCCCCATGATCCAGACACCTGCTGAAGCTCATCATGTAGGGCAGTGTTTCCCAAAGTGAATGATGCTGCCTCTGGCGGGGGTCCAGGTGGGGAGGGGGTGGGTGATCCAAGGGCACTGCAAAAGCAGATACCCACACTCTATCATGGATTATGGGATAGAGGACAAATATTTTTAATTGTCAGGAAGAGTCACCAAATGATGTATTCTGTGCTGTTGTTAGTTGTCCTATGCTCACTCTGGTAGCAGATTGACAGGTCTATCTTTCTGCTTCAGTTGGTGGGTTAACCTTGTCAACCTTTCAGTTAGCAGCCACGCACTCAACCATTGTGCAAACAAAGTCCCTAACCAATCAATACAAGCCACTGTTTAGGAGTCAGTTCTGATTCATAGCAACGCTGTAGGACCATGTGGAGCAGTTCCATGAGTTTCCAAGGCTTTTATCTTTAGAGAAACCAACTCCCAAATATTTCTCCCAAGGAACAGCTGGTATATTCAAACAAACTACCTTCTGGTGAGCAGGCGAGCACTTACAGGCTGTTCCACCAGGGATCCTTAAATAGTCAGTTGAGGGTATTCAAAGAAACTGTGTTTGGTTCTTAAAAACAAAAGCAAAGCAAATTGCTGTGAAGATGAATAAATAAAAAGTCTTAAAAAATAAAATATGGATACACAGACATGAATAGATGCTAAGATGACAAAAACAAATATGGGTAGTACAGTTATGACATTGAGTTATAAAACCTAGGTATAAAATATTTTAAAAATTCAATTTCTTGAAGACATCTGTATTAAAACAGGGAGACAAGCAAATAAAATCTGCAATAGTTTAGTAGTTAATTAGGAGATTAATTCAGTAGCTAAATACCCACAAATGGAAACACTGTATTTTGAAAACATGATTGGATAATTTAACGGAACAATCAAGGTCAATATAACTTCATCATTTTGGCAATGACTTCCATGGTTTCTGGTGGCTGACTCTTTCCTAACTCTAACACAGTCATTAGTTTTCAATACCCTTTCAGTGGCACCTGCAGGTGCAATTGCTTCCCTTTGTTACAGGTCCCAGAGTGCTTCAACACACACTGCTATTTTCTTAACTTTTCCCACACATTTGTAAACAATCTCTCTTTAAAAGAAGATTAAGTCCAGTAAAGTGCTTAAAGCAACAGTTAATTAATGCAAGCTGGCCTTGGTGGCATAGTAGTTATGATTTGGCCTGTGATCCAAGAGGCCAGCAGTTCAAAAACACCAGCTACTCTGAGGGAGAAAGATGGGCTTTCTAATGCTGTAAACAGTTACAGTTTTGGAAACTCATGGGGCAGTTCTGCCTTTTTCCATAGGGTCATTCTGAGTCAGCATTGACTTGATGGCAATAAGAAATTAGATTCTAGATTAGGCCACTCAACTCTAAAGTCATATCTGATTTTGTTTCAACAAGAATTGCCTCCTGTCGTCTCTCCATTCTTGAACCCTCCGTGAAACTTCCTTTATCTTGGATTTAACCAATCCCGTGGGACTCTCACGGAACTTAACCCAATGTCATTCATCAAGAAAACTAGGTTCCTTACTGAATAAGGGCTCAATGGCTGTGAGAGGCCTCCTTGTAGGAGTGTATGTTTATTGGGGGCCACCAAAGAACAATGTTATTTGGCTGGAATCAATTATTTTGGCTCAAGTTCTAATTTCTAGATTCCCAGAATCTAAATTCTAGATCAGTTTAACTGATCGTTGGAATCATCTAGAGATCTAGTGCAAATGCAAACCCCTGGACTCTTTCAACTAGAAATTCTAATTCATTAGGCTGAAAATGCAGGTCGATTTCACCAACTGCACAGGTGATTCCAATGATCAGCAAACCTAGGTTCTAACTGAAGAGGATTGATAATTAACAGTAGATGTAATACTCAACAGTGAGACATGTCGATTGTTTCCATATACATAATTCTGGCTGAAAAATGAAAATTGATCAGATTTTCTGCTCTATGAGTACAATACTATTGCACCTAGATCAACTGTGGACAAAAACAGAGCACTCAACATAAAATTTAAACAAATGTGATCGAAATCTTGATGCATTTCTTAAGAAAATTTAACAGGAGGAAAACATGGTTTTGCCAATATAATCCTGAAGACAAACTGCAGTCAAACTAATGACTGCTAAGAGCTGAAAGTGGCTCAGTCAAAGCAAAGGTGTGCTGGTCAAGGGCAAAAGGCATAACGAGTTCTAAATGTTACTTAAGGTTGCAGCCATTGATCTTTATCATTAAGTGCTTCAAGTCATACTTGCTATCAGCATATATTGTATCTTTTGCATGTCTCGGGTTCTTCATACGCCTTCCTTCAATCCTCATGCCGAGTTCTTCTTCATATAATCTACCTTCTGGTACTAACTGGTTAACATAGAGATTCAAGAAGTCTGGGAAAGGAAAGGACCTTGACAGAGCCTTTCTGATTTTAAACCCACTGCCACTCCCTTATTCCGTGTGAAAGATTGCCTCTTGGTCCAGATTCAGGTTCCACAGGAGCAAAATGAAGTGCTATGGAATCCCCTTTCTTCCCAATGTGACCCATAGTGTGTTATGCTGTTCCCTTGCCAAATACCTCTGTGCTGTCAACAAAACACAAGGAAATATCTTTCTGGTATTCTCAGTTTTGAGCCAAGATCCATCGGACACCAGTAATATCCCTCATTCCATGTTCACGTCTGAGTCCAGCTTCAAGATCTGGAAGTTCTTTATATATTGCTGTAATGTTCCACTGCTATTCGTAAACCTTTCAGTGGCTAATCACTTAGAAATGGACAGCCTACTCCTTGTTTGTCATCTGTTCTTAGTCTGGAAGTTCTGCAAAAGCTGTTCACCTTGGGTGACTCTGCTGGTATCTGAAATTCTGGTGCCAAGAAGTCCTGGTTGTGTACTGGGTTATGCTTTGGGTTGCTGATCAAAAGGTGAGGAGTTCAAAAACCACAGTTGCTCCTCTGGAGAAAAACAAGACTTTCTACTCCCACAAAGTGTAACAGTCTCAGGAACTCATAAAAGTTAGTAATGAAGAAATTCTACCCACATCTTCAATCAGGAGTTGGTCAAACATGCAATCGAGATGTAGTGACAATTATTGACAATTTGAATGCAAACATTGGAAGCAAAGAGGAAGGAACAGTCCTTAGAAAATATAGTCTTGGTGATACAAACAAAGCAGGAGATCATATGGTAGAATTTTGCAAGACCAACTATTTGTTCATAGAAAATATGTTTCTTTCAATGACACAAAAGGTTATTTGAGACATGACTTCTCCAAACAGAATATACAGAAATCAAATTAACTACATCAGTGGAAAGCTCTGGAAAAGCTCAAGATCAGGACCGAAGCTGAGTCAGGGGCTGACTCAGGAACAATTGCTCAAATTCAAACAAGTCCATGAGAGCCAAATATGATCTTGAGTCTATCCGCTTGAATTTCCAGAACATCTCAAGAACAATTTTAACGCATTGAATATGAATGACAGAAGACATGATGAGCTGTGGGAGGACATCAGGACAGCATTCATGAAGAAATCAAAATATCACTAAGATGACAGGAAAGAAAAATCAGCGGGGATGTCAGAAGAAACTCTGCAGCTTGCTTACAGAGTAGCTAAAGCAAAGTAATGATGAAGCCAAAGAACTGAAAGGAAAAATGTTAATGTCAACTGCAGAAAACAAAGTAAAAGATTGTTATGAGATGTGCAAAGATCTAGAGTTGTTTTTGTTGTTGTTAGATGCTACCTCGGTGGTTCCAACCTACAGAGAACTTACAACAGAATGAAACTGCCCAATTCTGTGCCATCTTCACAATAGTTCTTATTCCTGGGCCTATTGCTGCAACCATGATATCGGTCCATCTCATTGACAGTCTCCTCTTTTTGGCTGCCCCTCCAACTTACCAAACATGATCTCTTTCCCCAGGGAGTGGTCTCTCCTGACAACATGTCCAAAGTATTTAAGACAAAGTCTCATCATCCTTTCCTCTTGGGGTACTCCAGCAAAATATCTTGAGACAGATTAGTTTGACCTTTTAATGGTCCATGGTACTTCCAATATTCTTCCCATCACCAAAACGCAAGTGCATTGATTCTTCTCTGGCTTTCTTTATTCAATATCCAATTGTCACATGCATTTTAGATGATTGAAAATACCACGGCTTGGGTCAGGCGTGCCTCAGTCTTCAGAGTAACATTCTTGCTTTTCAGTACTCCAAAGAGGACATATCCAGCAGATTTACCTAATGCAACTCATCTATTGATCTTTTTGCTGCTACTTCCATGAACCTAACAAACTACAGATAATGGGAATTTCAGAACACTTGATTGTGTCCATGCTGAACTTGTACTTCTATCAAGATGCAGTGGTGTAAACACAAGAGAATACTGCATGATTTTTAATTGGGAAAGGCATACATCAGGGTTGTATCCATCATACTGTTCAATCTACATGCTGAGAAAATCATCAGAGAAGCTGGATTTTAGGATGAGGATGCAACATCAGGATTGAATTAAGGCTTATTAATAACCTTCAATATGCAGCCTTGCTGAAAATGAGGAAGACTTGAAGTACTTGCCAATGAAGACGAAGAATTGTAATTATCATTATGGATTACAACTCAATGTAAAAAAAAAAAAATCCTCCCAACTGGACCAGTAGGTTACATCCTCATAAAAAGAAAAAAAAAGGTTGAAGTTATCAAGGATTTTGTCTTGCTTGGATCCACAATCTAAGCTCATGATAGTAGCAGCAAAGAGATCAAAAGATGAGTTGTGTTAGGTAAATCTGCTGCACAGACCTCTTTAGAGTATGGAAAAGCAAAGA
>NW_022111371.1:2688698-2690585 GCF_000313985.2 Echinops telfairi
GGACTAAGGTATACCTGGCCCAAGCCATGGTATTTTCTTTACATCATATGCTTATGAAAGTTGGACATTGAATAAGGAAGAATGTAGATGAATAGATGCACTTGAATGGTGGTCCTAGAGAAGAATATTGGAAGGACAAACAGATCTGTATTGGAAGAAGTAAGGCCAGAGTGCTCCTTAGAGACAAGAATGGCAAGGATTAGTCTTATATATTTTGAACATATTGTCAGGAGAGACTAGTCCCTAGAGAAGGATACCATGCTTGGTAAAGTGGAGGAGTGGCTAAGAAGAGGAGGTCCCTTGACAAGATAGATTGACACAGTGGACGCATCAATGGGCTCAGGCATATGGACAATTGTGAGGATGGTGTAGGACAGTACAGTGTTTTTTTCTGATGGGTCAGAGCTGATTCGATGGCCCCTACCAACAACAATAGCAACCTATCAGAGGGTGACGGCATATTCCTTCTTTACAGTCTATTCTTAATTTTGAAGTTTTGCTGAAACCCACTTAGCATGGAAGATCCTGCTAGTATTCAAACTTTCAGTGGCATTACTTCTAGTAACAGTAACATGCAAGCCACCAGAGTAAAACAAACGGACAGATGAGTGGTGGGTCAGATATTAATAGAAATTGGGAAAATGGAGATGCGATGTCAGTGGAAAGATGGAATTCTTGAAATAAGACATAGTTAAGAAAAATGTATATGCTCAGGTACGCAGGGTTGTTTCAAGGTTGATTGAAGGAGCACGGCGTCTGATGTTTTTCCTAGACTCTGAGTGGTTTTCAAATATAAATTTATAATAATCCTTGGTTGCCTATGATGTCAATTACTCAACTCATAAGGATAAATGAATGCTGGGAATTCTAATAAAAGATATGGAAAAACTACAGAATATATAGCTTATGGCTTCAAGAAAAATAACTATCAGAGGCTGGGTTAGAAATAAGCTTACAGCATGTCTGATGTGTCAAACACACTGTGAGAAAAACTATACACATATTTTGTATTTTCCTCTCCACTTTCAAGTGAGAAATGAAAGTTAAACAACTCAACAATTTGTTCAAGCTAAGCAGAGATCTTAAGTTGCACACCTAAAAAACGGGTTCAAGTATCCAGACTCAGGACTCACTCATACCTAGGCTGTCACCTCCTACATGGAAGGTGAGTATGATAGTTGGATAGGAGGAAGGTGAAAGAAATAGGAGGCAAAGCTATATATGGAGGTTTAGCTATAGGAACATATAGATATTTATAATCAAAGGGATCGAGGTCAATGTACATATATTTATATGTTAAGCATTAAGATAGCAGACAAGCTTTGGGCCACTACTTGTTCTAATAATGGCACTCTTTGATACTCACCTTCCCGACATGATCACTGATAACAAAATGGGTGCATAAGCAAATGTGGTGAAGTGAGTGGATGGTGTCCAGCTATCAAAAGATACAGCATCTGGGGGTCTTAAAAGCTTGAAGTTAAACAAGCAACTATCTAATAGGGAAGCAAATAAGTCCACATGGAAGAAGCACACCAGCCTGTGTGATCATGAGGTGACGACGGGATCAGGTACCAAAAGATCCAAAACAAACAATTATATTGATGTGAATGAGGAGGGTTGGAGGGGAGACTTAAAGCCCATCTGTAGACAAGTGGATACCACCCCCCCCTTAAAGGGTAATAAGGAGGGGATGATTCAACCAAAGTGCAGTATAGCACTGACGAAACACACATCATTTCTCTAGTTCCTGAATGCTCCTCTCCACCTCCACTACTATGACCCAGTTTACCTTACAAATCTGGCTAGACCAGAAAACAGACAGTGGTGCAGATAAGAGCTCTCAACACATGGAAATCAAGACAGATAAACCTCTCAGGAACAGTC
>NW_022111371.1:2691229-2693035 GCF_000313985.2 Echinops telfairi
TTATAGCCAAATATTTTAGAGGAGACAATGATTCCATTGGCTCATAATATTTTTGTTTTATTTAAGTATTGGGTAGTGCCAATGCTTTTTACACCTCTGTTAAATGAAAGAATAAAAGTTTGAATCCAGCAACATTTCCGAAGAAAGGTGTTTCCATCTAATTCACAAAGAACAGAGCTAAGGAGCTCCTAAGATTATTCTAACACTTTAACACAGATTTGTTTATTTTTAGGAAATATGGACAACATAATTGACTGATTTATCCATTTATGTATTAATTATTCACAAGTGTTTCAATACATCATCAGACTTTAAACAATTTATATTCTAATTATTGAAGATAAAGTGCTTCATGAAATTTGAAAATTAGAGAAGGTATTTCGTATAATCAAAACCGGAAAACTCCACAACAACCCCACCCCTACAGCTCAGAGAGAGAGAGGCACATCTGATGAGAGCACACAGGAGCAAACAAAGAGGGAAGGAGAAAGAGTTGAACACATCCTGACCCACCAAGCCCAGAGGATGATATTCCTGCTCAGAGCAGCCAATGCACAGAGATGACCATAGGCTGCCCACCAAATGAGGCACGACTTCCCTCACTGACCCATAGTGCTACAAGGGACAACACTGTAGGCACAGTGAAAGAATAGTGCCTGATCTAACACCACCACACTGGGGGAAAATGCTAAGGGTGTGCAACAGAGCAGCAAGGAGGGCAAAGCAATGAAGTCCCTGGGTAATACCAAAAATAGACTTTGGGGCCAGGGCATGGAATCCCATCATACTGGAGTGAAAAACACTCCCAAAGGTCAACAAACAGACCTGGAAGTATTTATAGGCTTTTCTTTTTCTGCTGTTGGGTTTGTTGTTGCTGTTGTTTGATTTTGCTCTGTCCTATGTTTTGCTAATTATTGTCTCTGCATGTCTATCTAGATAAGATAGGTGGGATAAGCAATCCAAAGGAGAAAAAAACATGACCTATGGCTCTGGGGGGACATGGAAGAGGGGGAGGTGGGCAAAAGGAAGGGGGTGTTAACAAACCTAGGGAGAAGGGAACAGCAAGTGATCTAAAATTGATGGTGAAGAGGGCATATGATGCCTGGTAGGGCTTGATCAAGGGCAATGTAACTGAGAGGAATTACTAAAACCCGAATGAAGGCTGAACATGTTAGAGGGAAAAGAGGAAAGTAAAAGGAAATAGAGGAAAGAATTAGGAGGGAAATGGGCTTTTATAGAGGTCGAAATACAGGCATGTACATATGAATATATTTATATATAATGATAGGGAAATAGATCTATGTACATATATTTATATGTTAAATATTAAGGTAGCAGACAGACATTGGGCCTCTACTCAACTACACCCCCAATGCAAGAACATTTTGTTTTAATAACCTGCCATTCCATGATGCTCAGCTTCCTGCTTTGTCATTGAAGATAAAATGGGTGAATAAGCAAATGCGTTGAAGAAAGCTGATGGTGGCCAGTTATCAAAAAAATATATAGCTTCTGGAGTCTTAAAGACTTGAAGACAGATAAGCGGCCATCTAGCTGAGAAGTAACAAAGTACACATGGAAGAAGCACCCCAGCCTGTGTGATCATGAGGTGTTGATGGGATTAGGTATCAGTCATCAAAGATCCAGAACAAAAAATTATATCAATGTGCATGTGGAAGAGTGCAAAGTGGGGACCCAAATCCATAGCACCAATGAAACATGCAGCTTTCTTCTGGTTCTTTAATGCTCTGCCCCTCCCTCCCCCCACTATCATGACCTCAATTCTACCTTACAAATCTGGCTACA
>NW_022111371.1:2693495-2695760 GCF_000313985.2 Echinops telfairi
GATCTTTACAGATGCAGATAACTTCATCTTTTCCCTGTGGAATGATTGGTGGGTATGAACCCTCAATATCGCAGCTGGTCTCCCAGTTAACTGACAATGTCATCAGGAAGCCTTATATCACCATGGTTAAATGTGTTTTCAGTAATAAACTATGTGATATCAGCTTGGAATTTATTAGTTAACAAATAAACAGATAAACATAAAAATAGTAGTTGGAAAATATGGCTTTCATGATAAAAATGAAGCTGGAGATCACATGAGAGAGTCTTTAGAAATCAGTTTCTTCCTTGAAAACAGCTTTTCTCAATAACATAATTGGAGACTGTACACATTGATTCCTCCTATTGGAATATACGAGAATTAAATTGACTAGATCTTTGGGAAGAAAACAGGAAGTAGCTCAACTTCAAGAGTCAATAAATTTGGAAGATAACTCTTTGCCCACTGACTAGGAAATATATATTTGTGCCCATTCCAAACAAAGTTGACCCAACAGAACACTCAAATTATAGAACAATATTACTAATACCACATAAAAATAATACAAGGGGGTACACACAAAAAACCCTGGAATTACACTGGGCTGAGTGGAGGTTTCCAATACACACTTTTTGCTCCTAGGTGAGCATAGAGCAATCTCTCTGAGTTAGTGCATCCAGTGGGATGACCTGGGAAGTTTCTCTCTAATCACAGTGAATTTTTTCATGAAAGCAGTTTTGCTAGAACCTTGTTTTTTGTGATGGCTGATTTAAGAGAACAGCATGTGGCAGTGAAATTTTGTTTCCTGTTTGGAAAAAGATGCCACAGAAACTGTTGTGATGTTGATCACAGCTTACAAGGACACTATGGGGAAAACTCAAATGTTTTTCTCATTTCAAAAAAGGTAAAATGTCGATTAATGACAAATCTTGTTCTGGATAAAATGTTCACTCATAATGCATATGGAGTTCATTCTACCAGGTTAGACTGATTAAAAACACACACAAAACTTTCTATTTAGATGTTCTGAAAAGATTGCAGAATGGTGTGTGACAAAAAAAGCCTGATATGTGGCAAAAAGGGGACTGTGTTTGCCACCACAACAATGCACCCGTTCACGCAGCCATCTCTGCATCAATTTTTGGCAAAAAGCAGCATGCCTCTCTTGCCCCATACACCCTATTCACCTGACCTCACTCCAGGCTACTTATTTTTGTTTCCACGAATGGAGAGGGACATGGAAGGTCAGCAATTTGACGAAACAGAAGAAGTGAAGAAAATTCTGAGGGGCGTGCTGTCAGCCATCCAAACAGATGAGTTTGAAAAATGTTTCCAAGAATGGAATCACAGATTTAACAAACATACTCAGAGTAACGGAGAGCACTTTGAAGGTGATAAGGTTAGTTTGTAAAGCAATTTAATACATAGCTTTGGGGGTGTGTGTGTGGGGGGGGAATCCAACTTGTTTTGGGTACCCCCCGTATTTTGCTGACGATCATTCAATAAGAGTTGCAGCAGTACATGTACAGAGAGCTGCCAGAAATCCAAGCTGCGTTTTCAAGAGTATATAGAACAAGGGATACTATTGCTGACATCAGATGGATCTTGCCAAAAGCAGAGAATACAAGAAATATATTTACTTTTGTTTTATTGACTATGTAAAAGCATTCGATTGTATGGATCATAACAAACTATGGGTAGGCTTGAGAATACTAGACATTCCAGAATACTTCATTGTGCCCATAAGGAACTTGTTCATGGATCAAGAGGCAGTTGTACAACAAAAGAGGAGATACTGCATGGTTTAAGATCAGGACAGGTGTGTGTCAGGGCTGTATTTTCTCACCATACTTATTCAATCTGTATGCTGAGCAAATAATCCAAGAAGAAAGTGGCATCAGGATTGGCTTATTAACAACCTGCATTATGCCGATGACACAAGTGTGCTTGCTGAAAGTGAGGAGAAATTGAAGCGCTTGCTGATAAAGATGAAGGATTGGAACCTTCAATCTGGATTATAACTTAATATGCAGAAAACCCAAATCCTTCCAACTGTGCCAATATCATGATAGCACTACCTGGTCTTGGTGCTGTTTGGTGGAACCAACTGGAGAGCATCTGTCAATAACAACAGAGTGCGGGATGGTTAAAGAGTGCACTTTCAAGAGTGCATTTCAGTCAGGTTGTTTTCTCCCACAGGGAAATGCAGACCTTTCCGTTAGTGGTCAAGAACGCAGCCACCAAAGCGCCTTCTCATATCCTTAAAGGGAGAGGATGGTTTCAAAC
>NW_022111371.1:2696597-2698071 GCF_000313985.2 Echinops telfairi
TTGAAATGGGGATTGTTTAAGTGCTTAACAGTTCCAGAAATTCACATTTAGGCCTCCAAAGGGCCCCAAACAATAATGTAGCCGTGGATGGACCGAGGATGGCATATGAATGAATTAACGCTTTGACCCTACTGTGCCAAGGATTACTTTCATGCTATTGAACCAACTTAGTCCTGTTTAAATCTAGAGCACTCATTTGCAAATCAATCACATAGCACTGGGGAGATGAAAATGAAGAGGGAAAAATAACAAGTTTGAGTTCTTTTTTCTCCCCAAAGCCATTTTATTGGAAACTAATACAGATATCATATTATTCCACAGTTCAATCCCATCAAGCAGTATTGTACAATTGCTACCACAATCAGTGTCAATACATTCTCTTCCTTCTTGAACTTCATGACATCAGCTCCCTTTTACCATCCCCCCCTCCAAGTTACTTCTACTATCAAATAAAAGTCTTGCCTCTTCCCAGTACAATGAATACGATGCAGTCACTACTGTTAAGCTAATGCTCATGGCTGAGACTATTTCAATGTTATGCACACGGTATAACCACGTGTGTCAGGTCTTGCAGCCTGTGTCAGGGGCACTTCAAAAAAGAATTGCTATTCACTCTGAAGGACAACGCTGGAGGCACACTGTGGGAACTGTGCCAGATCTGACCCCAGCACACTTGGGCAAAACTCTAAGGGCGTGCAACAGAGCAGCAAGGGGAGCAAAGCAATGAAGTCCCTGGGAATATCAAAAATAGACTTTGGGGCAAGAGCATGGCACCCCATCAGACCAAACCAGAAAACACACCTAAAGGTCAACAAACAGACCTAGAACTATTTATAGACTTTTTCATTTTTGTTGTTGTTGGTTTTTGTTGTTGTTGTTTTGCTTTGCTTTGGCTTGTTTTTTGTGCTTATTACTGTCTCGGCATGTCTATCTAGATAGGATAGGCGGGAAAAGAAATCCATAGAAAACAACAGGACCAATGGTTCTGGTGAGTGGGTGGGGGGTGCATGGGAGAGGGGAGCTGGGGAAAGGAAGTGGGTATTAACAAACCCAGGGACAAAGGAACAATAAGTGATATAAAATCAATGACAGGGAGGGTGTAGGATACCTGGTAGAGCTTGATCAGGGCAATGTAACAGCGAGGAATTACTGAAACCCAAATGAAGGCAGAACATGATAGTGGGACAAGAGGAAAGTAAGGGAAATAGAGGAAAGAGCTAGGAGGCCAAGGGCATTTATAGAGGTCTAAATACAGGCATGTACATATGTAAATACATTTTATATAATGATAGGGGAATAGATCTATGTACATACATTTATATGTTAAATATTAAAGTAGCAAACAAACATTGGGCCTTACTCAAGTACTCCCTCAATGCAAGAACACTTTTTTCTAATAAGCTGGTGTTCCATGATGCTCACCTTCCCAACAAGATCTCTGAAGACAAAATGGGTGCATAGCAAATGTGGTGAA
>NW_022111371.1:2698638-2705678 GCF_000313985.2 Echinops telfairi
CCCTACCCGCCTAGGAGGTGTCTCCTTCATGCCTGAGTTGGACAGTATAAGACATGACAAAATAACAATAACTTATAAATTATCAAAGATTCATGAGGGAGGGAGTGGGGGATGAGCTGATACCAAGGGCTCAAGTAGAAAGAAAATGCTTTGAAAATGATGACAGCAACAAATGTACAAATGTGCTTGAAATAATGGATGTTTGTATGTATTCTGATAAGAGCTGTATGATCCCTCAATAAAATGATTTTGAAAAGAGAAAGAAAAGACAGGCCTATTAAAAGCAGACCAAATAAAATTCAAAACAATTATAATAGTAAAAAAAGGCGGGGATTTCTATTAGGGTTCCAGTTTCATACACGCATGGGTTTATTCCAAGCATAGTATTTTTAAATATGCCTCTGCAATCAGTGGGCGGCTAACAATGAGGTCTCTCAGTTATACATTTGCCTTAGTCTCAATAGGGTGCCTTTAACAAAAATGCCCTCTAACTATTGACTTACCTTCATATGTTAGTAAAGTGTCTGTTAAAAGATTGTATATAGGAGTGCTGTTTAAAAGTAAAACTACAAAAGAGGAAACCAGTATTTCTCAGGCTCATGGAGTTTCTCATGAGCACACCCAGCAAGCACACCAAGCAACCCATAAATAGAAGAGCTGACACAGTACCAAGAATGGAATGTAAATCTTAAAATAAAGGAGCCGACTAGGATTCTTTTTTCAAATTGATACTATTTCTGGATTTGAGATTGACAGATAAATGATAGATGGATGATGTAGATAATGTAGATAGATGATTGATAGATATAGATAGATGATTGATAGATAGATGATAGATAGATAGATGATAGATGAGATAGATGATAGATGATAGATAGATAGATAGATAGATAGATAGATAGATAGATAGATAGATAGATAGAATAGGATTTTAGAAGATGAGTATCAAGCAACAATTAAACCAGTTTCTGAAGATATAACTATAATCCATGATGCCCATATGTCGGACTAGAATTGTGATCCATAAGGTTCTCAGCTACTAAACCACCAGCCACTCCACAGGAAAAAGACAAGTCCTTTTACTTCTGCACCAGTTATTGTCCCAGACAACCAGAGGGGTAGTTCTACCTTGCTCTGTGCTGTCACATGTTGGAATCAACATGACGGCGGTGAGTTTGACAGTTTATTCTAAGGCATCTCAGGGTGGACTTGAACCTCCAACCCTTTGGTTGGCAGCTGGTGTTAACCATTTGCAACACCAATGTACTGGAGATGTGGATAATTAAAACTTATGTTTGAAAGAAATTCAGAGACCAGGGCACAACCAAATCTGAAATAATCCTATTTACTTAATTTTGCTATTGTAGCATGGTCTTCTATAAAATAAGGGTTTATGTGACTGTCTTTTACAGTGATACCTAGTTTATTTCACACTATATCCCATTCTGTGTATGTGCAAATCCAAGCTCATGTCCCCATAATTCACCGGAATGTGTAGCGTAGGCTCTAGGGTCTAAGAGATGACTTGGCTAAAGATTCGCTGAACGTTTGTAGAGTGACGGAAATATGAGATGAATGTATGGGATTCCATTATGACTCTATGTATAGTCTCTTTTGCCCATTGAATATGTTCTAGTTTATGTATGGCTGAACAAAGACCTTTGGGAAAATTTGGGTCTCATACCAGCAAGAACTCAATCTTCGTTCACTGGATGTTGTTGTTGTTGTTTTATGGTGTCATTGAGTCATCTGTGACCCATAGCAACACTGTGCACAGCAGGACAAAGCACTGCACTTTTGTGTCTCCCTCAAAAGTGTTACTGTGCCTCAGCCCATTTATACAGCCACAGTGTCAATCCATCTTGTCACCACTATGTGCTATGGATTTGTTGTAGTATGTGACATCTTTCTATAGTTCTTTCACTCTGCAATCTGTGGGTCCTTCCTGTCCAGCGAATTCCAAAGCAGACCACACCAGGGATACACATGCCCCATGGCGTTTGCAAGGTTTTCACACCAGATTAGCAGAGTTTACTTCTGAGTTTTTTCCTTAGTGTGAACGAGCCATCAACCTTTCAGTTAGCAATCCAGTGCTTAAAAAATTGTGCCACACTGGGACTCTACTTACAATTTGTAGTGTTATTTATGTCTACATAAGAATCTCTATTTACTTAAAGTGTCTAAAGAGCAGGAGGAGAGTTACCAATTTAACTTCTCTTTAGTTTTTCAAAGAAAAAAAAAAGGATAAAAAGCATTAAATTACATCTCTGGGAAATAGTAGTTCTCCACTGACCAAAATCTCATGTGTTGTGTTAAATATTCAAGTACTTGTCCTGAGAGTGATGAGGCAGCCTGCTCGAGTAACAATGGCATTTTTACAAGACAAGGTTTGTAATTGTGCCTATATTGTACTTAGGATGTACTTTGGGTGATCAGGAAAAGAAAAGTGTATATTTGTCGAATTCTACACATTTTATAAAACGTATATAATTCAGAGGCCAGAGTTTTCTTGTGTCTGTAGGTGGTTTTCCTGTCGATTCAGTGCCCTGATCTCTTAAATGCAGCAGCACTAAGTACAAACCATTAACCAGTTAAAGAATTAAAAAGGCTCATTGCTAATAACAACATCTTAAAGGCTAATGTATATTCATTTAGCTTCATGCCAATTTCAATTTGCTTCACTTTAATACCAAGTGTCTTGTTGGTATCTCTACAAACAAGAAGTCAATGGCAAAACACAGAAATGTGTCCACATTTTTTAAAGACAAAATAGTGGACAACGCTTGGCTTGATTTTGTGGATATACAAGATACTTCTGTATAACAGTATTATTGAGTATGCTATTAAAATAAGCTCATATATTTACTGTGGGGGGTGTGGAGAGAGAGAGAGAGAGAGAAAGCAATCATCCCTGGAGAAAGACACTTCAAGTTTTTTAAGTGGAAGGGTGGAGTGAAGAAACAGGAAATCCCTCAATGAGATGGATTGACACAGGGGCTTCACCAACGGGCTCAGGCATAAGAACAATTGTGAGGATGGCCCAGGACCATGCAGTGCTTCATTCTGGTGTGGTCACATAGGGTCACTGTGGGCTGGAGCCAACTTGACGGCACCTAACAACTATATATATTTTATCAAGAATGTTTGCAAGGCACCTAACAACTATAGATATAATTTGTCAAGAATGTTTGCAAAGCTCAGTCTTCAAAGAACACCTTGTTCAAACATCGTCCAGGAGGATAGGATAGAATTAATAAGGTTAAGAACGTGTATAGTTTTACAACCCCTACCCGCCTAGGAGGTGTCTCCTTCATGCCTGCAAGCACCTCATTCTTTGCTTACTCCACCTGATTAAAACCTTCTCTGATTTCCCGAAATTTGAAAATTATTGTGCCCTACATGAATAATACGTTGGGCCCTGTTTTTACAATAAAACGGTCCATTGTGCATTCTAACCGGAGTAGAAATCCAGCGTTTACTACAACAAACACTAACAATGATAACACCTATCTGCCACTGACTAACACAGAAGACCCTCTGAATGTCAGGTTGTTTGTCCCTTTCCCTAGCCCCTGGCCAGGTGTCCAGGATCCCTTGACATTACCAGTAGAGTCCTCAGCAATCGGATATACTTGTGACTCCTTGGATCACTGGGAAGCACTGGTCTGCGAATCACCGACCTAAAAACCCGACTCCATAGATCAGATCCTCTCTTCCTGTCCATTGTGATCGTTGTTAAAAATCACCCAAACCCAAAGAAATTAAAACATCGGGCTCTTTTGGAGAACCTAGTCTAGAAATTCATGGGGAAACTATTCCAATTCCACAATGAAAGCAAATGACTCCAAACTGGCCAGTTATGGTAAAACTGACAGAGGCAAGTGGAGGGAGAAGAGTGGAAATCAACCATTTGTTAATCACAGCATAATGAAAACCTCCCCCTTTCCCTTTTCACTGAGGTCACCTGATATCTGGTCAAGGAGCATTTTTTTTGGACGGCCACTCAACCACAGGCAGTAGAGCTTTAGAATCCGAATTACAAAAACCTAGCTTTTCAAATTAAATACTACTTTAGTATTTTATTTTATTTCAGTTCCTTCTAACTAGTATTTTATAACACTATAATACTATTTTTAATTATTAAAGCTTTGGATGCAAAGCGTCACAGGAAGGTTTGGGGCAAGAATTTTTACTGTTCACATTTGATTTTGTGTATTACACAAGCAATAATCAAATCCCCACCACTGCCACCAATTCAATTCCCCCACATAGCTGGACTCTTTTGAGTCTCCAAAACTGTAAGTCTTCACAGGAGCCAATAAATTGTTCTTTTTACCATGGAGCAGCAAGTGGTTTTGAACAACTGATCTTGTGGTTAACAGACCAGTGCAAACCCGGCCTTGGCACCAGGGCTCTTCAAAATCAGAGTATGTGTCAGTTATGCATCGCCTTTGAAATGTGGAATCCTTTCACTGGAGTAACTTTCCGCTGCTTTTGAATAAATTGCACCAAAAGAAAAAACTCAACACTACACACGTATTTATTATCTCACCATGTCCATACATAGATTCCAGATAAGATTTAGCTCATCCTTTTGCTCCAGGGTGTCACCCGCTTATAATCAAGTTGTTCTCATCAGGAGTTTGTCTAGGAAAGAATTGATGTCCTAGCTAATTCAGAGTGTTAAAATAATTAATTTGCTCTGGCTGAGAGATTGAGGGATATGGCATTCTGCTGGCTACCTACCATAAGCTACTGTCAGCTCTTAGAAACCAGCTGTAGTTACTTATAATGATAACAGCTTACTTCTTAGAAGCAAGCAACAGCAAAGAGAACCTTTCTCTCTTCAGAGAGGCCATGATTCTTCGCATAATTCTGTTCACATGATCGAGTCAACCCTGCCCACAATGATCTTCCTCATACTGAACTCAAATCCAGTGTTGGTCTACAAATAAGAGTGGTTTTGTTGTTTCCTCTTTAATTTCTGTTTTAAAATTATTTTTAGTATCTTATTTTACTACATAGCACCTCATAACAATATTGGTTTTCTTTGTTTTTGATTTTCTGTTTCATTTTTGTATTAAGATCACTGCTTCTAAGTGTGCTAGTTGTTGCTAGGTGCCATTGAATGGGATCTGACCCACAGTGATTGCATGCACAACAGAAGGACACATTGCCCAGTCCTGTGTAGCCTCAGGACTAATTGTTCCTATGACTGAGCCCATTGTTGCAGCTGCTGTGTAAGTGCATCTCGTTGAGGGTCTGCCTCTTTTTCTTTTTGCTTCCTCTTTACTTTACCAAACATGCTGTATTTCTCCAAGGATAGGCCTATTCTGATAACATGCCCCAAGTATGTAAGAAGTCTCACCATTCTTACCTCTAAAGAACATTTTGGCACAATCTGTCTTCCATGACAGATTGCTTTGTGCTTTTAGCAGTACATGATACTTTCAATATTCTTCTCCAAACTCAAATGCATTGATTCTTCTTTGGTCTTCCTTATGCAATGCCTATCTTTCACAGGCATATGAGGCAGTTGAAAATACTATGGTTTGGGTCAGACACACCTTAGTCCTCAAAGTAATATTTTTGCTTTTTAATACTCTAAAAGGACTTGTGCAGCAGGTTTGCCTCATGCAATCTTTTGATCTCCTGACTGCTGCTTCCATGATCATTGGCTATGGATCAAAGCAAGACAAAATCCTTGACAACACCAGTCTTCTGTCCATTTATCATGATGTTACCTATTGGTCCCATTGTGAAAAATTTTGTCTTCTTTGCATTGAGTAATCACTCATACTGGAGGCTGCAATCCTTGAGCTTCATCAGCAAGTGCTTCAAGTCCTTCACTTTCAGCAACAGGTTTTTTGTCATCTGCATATTGAAGATTCTTCATAAACATTCCTCCAAACCAAATGCTACAATCTTCTTCTTTTAAGCCAGCTTCTCTGATGATCTGCTCTGCATAGAGTTTGAATGAGTGTGGTGAGAGGATACAACCATGAAGCACACCTGATTTTAAACCATGCCCTGTTCCCAAGTTCTGTTTGCACGACTGCCTCTTACATGTGCACAATTGAGTGGTCTGGAATTTCGATTATTTTCAAGGTTACCCATAGAATTTGTAAGTTACTCAAGAGCAAGTTGTAAAAACAGAACAAGAAAATACTGTATGGCTTAAAAAGAGGATAGTTATTTGTCAGGGTTTGATCTTCTCACCATTCTGATTCAATCTGTATGTTGAGCAAGTAATCTGAAAAACTGGATTAGATAAAGACGAGGTTAGCATTTGATTTGGGGGAAGTCTTACAGATTTGCAGATGGCACAACCTTGCATGCCAAATTTAAAGAAATCTTGAAGTATTTGATGATGAAGATCAAGAATTGCAGCCTTCAGTATGGATTACAAATCATTAAAAAGAAGACCAAAATCCTCAAAACTGGACCAATAGGTAACACCATGATAAATGGACACAAGGTTGAAGTTGTGACTGATTTCATCTTCCATGGATCCAGAAACAATGCTCATAGAACTAGCAATCAAGAAATCAAGTTATTCACTGCAGTGGGTAGATCTGATACACAAAACCTCTTTAAAATGTTGAAAAGCACAGTTGTTACTTTGAGGACTAAGGTGAACCTGACTCAAGCCATATTATTTTCAGCTGCTTCATGTGCAAGTGAAAGTTGGACATTGAATCAGGAAGACCGAAGAAGAATTGATGTATTTGAATTGTGGTGCTGTTTAAGAATATTGAAAGTATCATGTCCTGCTCAAGAACAAACCAATCTGTCTTAGAAGTAGAGCAAGGCTGCTCCTTACAAACAAGGATAAAGAGACTTTGTCTCAATATATTTTAGACATGTTATAAGAGAGACTACTCCCTGGAGAAGCACGTCGAGCTTGGTAAAATAGAGGGACAGGGAAATTGAGGAAATCCCTCAACTACGGGATTGACACAGTGACGACAACAATGAGCTCAATCATAGAACAGTTGTGAGGATGGTGCAGGACCACGGTTTTAAGTTCAGCTACAGGA
>NW_022111371.1:2708043-2709837 GCF_000313985.2 Echinops telfairi
TCATGGAATACCAATTCAATAGAACAAAGTGTTCTTGTTTTGAGGGAGCACTAGAGTGGAGGCTTTACTTTCCCAAGAATGTTGTCCTATTTGAGGAACAAGTCTCTCCCAATAACATGTCCAAAGTATGTATGACAATCTTCTCTCCATAGCTTCCAAAGAGCATCTGGCTGGATTTTTTCCAAGACAGATTAGTTTGTTCTCAGGCAGTCCACAATACTTTCAATATTCTGCACCAACATCATAATACAAAAGCATAAACTCTTCAGAAGTCTTCCTTATTCAGTGTCCAATTTTCACTACATATAAAGCAAGTGAAAATACCATGACTTGGGTCAGGCACAACTTAGTTCTCAAAGTAATATCCTTGATTTTCAACAATTTAAAGAAATCTCATGCAGCAGGGTGGTCTAATGCTATGGGTCCTTTGACTTCTTGGTTGCTACTTTCATGAGCATTCATAGTGGATACAAGCAAGACAATATCTTGGGTAACTTCCATATTTTCTCCATTTATCATAATGTTATCTACTGGTCCAGTTTTTGGGATTTTTATTTTCTTTGCATTGAGTGGTAATCCTTACTGAAGGCTGTGTTCCTTGCCCTTCATCAGTAGATGTTTGAAGTCTTCCTCACTTTCACCAAGTAAAGTTGTGTCAGCTGCGTATTGCAGGTTGTTAATAAGTTTTTTTTCCAATCCTTTATGTATAATTTTAATATTGTCACATTCTTTTCATATAGTTCAGCTTCCTGAACTATTTGCTAGCACACAGATTTAAAAGGTATCATGAAAGGATGCAGCCCTGACCCACACCTTTCCTGTTTAAACCATGTATTCTCTTCTTATGTTCATACAACTACTCTTGGTCCATTGTAGTTTTCATATGGACACAGGGGACATAAGTAAACATCTCTGAATCTTCTGCTTTCAGCCAAGATCCATATGATATCAGAAATGGCATCCCACCTATCACATCCTCTTCTGATCCAGCTTGAATTTCTGGCAGTACCCTGTCAATGCACTGTTACACCTTTCATTGGATTAGCTTTAGCAAAATTTACTTGTATGCATTATCAATTATTAGTTCAATACTTTGTGACTGGAGTGCCAAAGTTAGAAACTAAGAGGAAGGAGTCGTCATTAGAAAATATGGTCTTGGTGATAGACGTGGAGCTGGAGGTTTCTTAATAGAATTTTGTTAAACCAAAAACTCTTTATCACAAATACCATTTTTAAAAAACATAAATGGTGATGGTACACATGGACTTCTCCAAATGACATACACAGAAAACATAATTGTTTGTATTTGTAGGAGGGTATAACGATGAAAATCAACCAAAAGAGGGCAAGTGTTACCTGTGTAACTGACAATAAATAAGCACCTCATCTGTTCATGTGTAAGTTCAAGTTGACATTTAGAAAAATAAAAACAAGTCTATGAAAGCCAAAATTAAACACTGTGTATTCCATCAGACTTTGATGAACACCTCATGTACAGGTTTGACTCACTGAACAATAATGACAAAAAAAGCAAATGGTCATTAAAACGATAGTAAAAAAAAAAAAGAAACGCTCAAAGTGAATATCAGATGAAACTCTGAAACTTGCTCTTGATCTTACAAAAGCAAAAGCAAGTGAAAGAAATGACGAAGTAGAAGAAATGGACAGAAATTTTCAACAGTCAGTTTGAGATGACAAGGTAAAGTATCATAATTAAATGTGCAAAAAACCAGAGTTAGATAACTAAAGAGGAAGGGCATGTTCAGCATATCTTTTTTGGGGGGGAGGGGGGAC
>NW_022111371.1:2710362-2734180 GCF_000313985.2 Echinops telfairi
CATTCCAAAGAAAGGCCACCCAACAGTCCACTCGACCTATAGAGTAATAACATTGATATTGCAGGCAAGATCATCCGAAAAAGTTTGCAATAGTACATTCACAGAGAGCTACCACCAGTAGCCAGATTCAGAATAGGACTTGGAACAAGGGCCATCATTGCTAATGTCAGATGCACCTTGATTGAAAGCAGAGAATACCAGAAAAATGTTCATCTGTGTTATATTGACTATGCAAAGGGATTTTACTCTGTAGATCATAATAAAGTATGGGTAGCATTAAGAAGAATGGGAATTCCAAATAACTTCATTTTATTCACGCAGTACCTATACATGGATTAAGAGGCAATAGTTCAAAGAGAGCTAAGGAATATTTTGGAGATTAAAATTTTAAAAAGCTGTGCAGTAGAGTTGTATTATCTCACTATATTTGTTGACTTTGTACGTGAGTACATCAGACTTTGATGAACACCTCATCCCTACTACGCATCCCTGAAAAATAGTGGTGACAAAATGAAGCACCTTATCTCATGGAAAGAATTGGAGTTTATTATGCTGAATGAAGTTCGCCAAGCACAAAAGGACAAGTACAGCATGAATCCACTGAGGTAAGTTTAAACAGCAGACAGGGCATAGGGGAAAATGTACATATAGCAATAGTTCCCTGGGCCAAGGACCAGAGAATCTGTCAAGAGGCAGAACAAACACAATGATGCATACATCGAAGAAGAAGAAGAGAAAGAATAAAGAAGCAGACAGTACTTGTGCTGTCCCTACCTCACTCCCCTTTAAGGCCCACAGAGGGGTGGGGGAAGGGAAGGGTGACAATGGGGGGCCAGAGCATTAATCCATGAAGGGGAGGGTATTGTTTATATCTCCATAGGAAAGGGAGAGAGAGACCTCATTCTGGTGTGCCAATTCTTGAGGGCGATGTTCACTGCAGAGCCAGCCTCAGCTCAAGACATGACATCCCCTCCCTAGCTGACAGAGCTAAGAGGACAGCACTGAAGATAACAGTTCCGGGAGAGTGTCCAGTCTGAGCCACCCCATGGGGACAAACCAAGAGGAGAGTGCAGCAGACCGGTGATGAAAGTGAAGCCACGGAGTTCCTGAGGATTTGGATTGTGGACTTCTGACTTGGGAGCCAGCACTTGGCACCTCATTTGAACTGGTTTGGGGTTATTCACAATGGGGCTGGGGGACACTAGACCACTCCATCACTGACTGCAGGAAGAGCTATGATGACGAGTAGGAGGTGTGTCTCTTGGTCACTAATGCTGAGGATAGAAAGGGTATAAATGCCTTAGGTATCAGGTTCTAGAAAACAGGAACTGCTCACTATTTAACAGAGAAATTCTCATCCACTCTGGGTCAGGATAACTGTTAGACTTGAAACTCTTTTATGGCCTTTAAAAATAACTTTTCTTTTCTTCTCCTACTTTTCTTTCTTTGGGGGTCTATCTATAGAAGATAGGCAGGATAAGCAATCCCAGGGAGACATTGACAGGACCGAAGGTTGGGAATGGGGGGTTGGGGAGAGCATGGGAGGGCACGAGATGAGGATAAGGGAGCGGTGAGTCAATAATGACAGGGACAGGGGAATGGCAAGGGTTCTAAAATTCACAGTGAAGAGGGGCAGCAGAGGGGTGGTGGGGGAAAGGGAAGCTGATAGCAATGATGAATGTATAACTACACTGGAGGAGAACAAATAACAGAATTATACGTGAACGGATGCATTGGACATGGTGTAAGATACAGCTAAAACTAATAATAAGTTAATAGTAATAATAATGATGATAGTTACAATATAACAATATATATGATAATAATAAGGGTTTCTGTGGAGTAGGATGGGGGACGGAGGGGGATAAAGGGGAGAGAAGTGATATCAAAGAGTTCAAGAAGAAAGAAAATGGTTTAAAATTGATGGTGGCAGCAATTGCACAATTATGCTTGATCTAATTGAATTATGTGTTATTATAGTAATCTGTAAGAGCTCCCAATAAAAATAATTAATCGATTTTCTAAAACGAAGTGAGGGCAGCAAGACTTAGCTTTATGTACTTTGGACATGTTTCAAGAGAGACCAGTTCCTAGAAAAAAAACGCCATGTTTACTAAAGCAGAAAGCTGTCAAAAGAGAGGAAGACATTTAATTACGTGGACTGACACATTAGCTGCAACAATGGTGCGGGTGGCACTGGACTAGAGAGTGTTTTGTACTACTATGCATCAGATCACTATAACTCAGAAAGGACTGTTTGTGTTAGGTGCCACTGAGTTGGTTCTGATTCATAATGTAGAGAACAACAGAACAAAACACCACAAGGACGAAATACGTGCAGCAGAACAAAATGCCACAAGGGCGAAATATGTACAGCAGAACAAAATGCCACAAGGGCATGGCCCATCCTCACAATTACATTAGAGAATATTGCTGCAGCCACTATGTCAATCATTTATAGAACGCCTTCCTCTTTTTCACTCCTCCTATTAACACTGCTTCCTGCTTCCATGAGCATTGATTGTGGATCCAAGCAATACAAAAATCCTTGACAATGTCAAGTTTTTCTCCGTTTTTCATGATTGTATTAGTCTAGGTACTTTAGAGAAACAAATCCACAGCAACTCATGTATAAGAGAGAGTTTTACGTAAAGAAAATGTGCATCACGAAAACATCCCAACCCAATGCTGCCCAAGCCCACAAGTCCAACATTAGCCCAACACCAGTCCACAAAGTCCTTCACCTCACAAAACAGGCAATGATGCCGACTGCAGGAGGAAAGTGGAGTCAGTGAACGAATAAGCATCTCAGCACTAGCAGGGGTCTCCACACGGCTGCTCCAGCAGCCAGGGCTGCATCGGGATAGGTCCATGTGGCTTCTCCTTGGGGATGTCTTGTAGGAAGTCAATCTTGCAAGCTGAAGCAGGGAACTGCTAAGGCAGCTGCACCCTGGTGCAACCATCACAACGCAAGAGACCCGAGAACTAGAAAGGTGAGGCTCACCACCCATTTATCCCGCTGCCTTTCAATTAGCCCCACATGTTTTTATCGGCCAGGCTGGCACAATTAACTAACTCAATGATGTTACTTATTGGTCTGGTTCTGAGGATTTGGGTCTTCTTTACATTGAATTGTAATCCATCCTGAGTGCGGCAGTTCTTCATCTTCATCAGCAAGTGCTTCCACTTCTCATTTTCAACAGCAAAATTGACTCATCTGCATATCACGTTGTTAATAAGTCTTCCTCCAATTTTGATGCCACATCCTTTTACATATAATCCAGGTCCTCTGGTGAGTTTCTCAGCATATAGATTAAAAAAGTATGGTGACAGAATACAACCCTGAAGCACACCTTTTTCTATTTTTAGACCATGTAGTAGGCCCTTGCTGTCAAAGAAAAACAGCCTCTAACAACTGAAGGGTCCCTTGGCACAATTGTAACGTGATAATATATAAAGGTTATAGTAAAGTCATAGAAGATAGGAGAGAGAATAATATGAAGGAATCAGACACATTTCCTAGTAACATGCTCACCTCAGCGCCTCTTGGTGGTCAACGTGGAGGTGGGACAAGAGAGAGAGAAAGCAAATATATTTCCAATCCCGGCTTATATGCATTTTGGGGACATGCAAGCCTCCCTGATTACAGGAAACCACCTATGTAACAGGAAGGGACTGTCCAATAGGCATACATGCAACAGGAAGGGGATGAGCTAGGGGTGTACACGCAATAGGAAGGGTACACATGTGACAAGATGGGCGGATCCTAGATTCAAGTTGGCAGCCTAACCTTGATCCTCCTTGAATTGGCTTGACCTTGTCTCTGGTCTCTTCTTCAGGGAAAACAATCCACTATCCTTATCAGCAGGGAGTGGCCCCCACCTATGGTGGGACAGACAATAGGGTCTGACTGTTCTAGTTGGGTAATACCGTCAGGGGCATAACCTATAAGCAGTTGACCACCCAGCATGCACTGGCAAGCAGCATCCTAAGCCTGGCATACAATAGAGAGGACAACCAGAGGAAAATCCCTTTTGCATCCCACACTTCACCACGACTTGTCTTCGATTTATTGCACTGTATGGCTTTTGTGTTGCCTGTGTGGATCCACACAGTGGCTGCAACAATGGGCTCAGGAATAAAAACAATTGCGAGGATGGTGCAAGATCAGGCAAGACTTTTTTACAAGTTTACAAGACTGCTATAAGTCTGAACCTACTTGATGGTACGGAACAATAACAGTATGCCCTTGTCTGTTCACACAGCTGCCTCTTGATCCATATGCAGGTTCCTCATGGGCACATTGTAGTGTTTTGGGATTCCCATTCTTCTCAAGGTTATCCATAGTTGGTTATAATTCACACAGCCTAATGCCTTGACATAGTCAATAAAACATCTTTCTGGTATTCTCTACTTTCAGCCAAGATCCATCTGACATCAGCAATCACACCCCTTGTTTCACGTCCTCTTCTGAAAGGGCCTGGATTTCTGCTGGCTCCCTGTAGATGCACTGTTGCAACTTTTGTTGGATGATCTTCAGCAAAATTTTACTTGCATGTGATATCAATGATACTGTTCTATAATAGGTCAGCAGGTACCTAACAAAAGGAGCCATGTTGTAGTGGCTTCTGTGTTGGCTGCAGTTTCAAAATTACCAGTAGCTCCATGGGAGAAAGATGAGGTTTTCTACTCCTGTAACAATTTACTATCTTGAAAACCCCCAGCAGCAGTTCTACTCTGGCCTAGTTTGTTCTTCTCCTCAGGTGCCATCGAGGCAATGCTCACAGGGAAGCTGTGTACAAAGAATTCGACATTGTCTGGTCCTGTGTCAAGACTGGGCAGTGTTAGATCCCATACAGTTAACTGGAAGTTAAAATTGAGTCATATTATTCTCAGGGAATATGATCGTTTGAATTTTTTCTTTTCAGAAAATAAATCAGCTTTGATTTAGATTGTGGTCACAATTTGTAAATATTACTGAAGAACAGACATTCTTTTTAAATGTTATTTTAAATAAGACGTTTACATAAACAATAAACCACTTGACTTAAAGGGAAAACTCATTTGCATTTCTTTCTTTTTTTTTAAGATCAAATGTATTATCTGTTTTGCTTGTTTGTTTTTTCTTAATCATTTTATTGGGGGCTCATACAACTCTTATCACAATCCATCCATCCATATCAAGCACATTTGTACATTTGTTCCCATCATCATTTGCAAAACATTTGCTTTCTACTTGAGCCCTCGGTATCAGCTCATCATTTTCTTTCCCTCCCTCACCGCTCTCCCTTCCCTCATGAACCCCTGATAATTTATAAAGTTTCATTATTTTGTCATGTCTTAACACTGTCTGATGTCTCCCTTAACCCACTTTCCTGTTGTTCATCCCCCAGGGAGGAGGTTATATGTAGATCCTTGTAGTTGGTTCCCGGCTTCTACCCCACCTTCCCTCCACCCTCCCCATATCACCACTCTCAGCACTGGTCCTGAAGGGATCATCTGCCCTGGATTCCCTGTGTTTCCAGTTCCTATCTGTACCAGTGTACATCCTCTGGTCTAGCCAGATTTGTAAGGTAGAATTGGGATCATGACAGTGGGGAAAGGGTGGGGGAGGGAGGAAGCATTTAAGAACTAGAGGAAAGTTGTGTTTCACCTAGGCTGCATTTCTCTGAGAGTAATTTACTCCTTCTTAAAGACAGATGGTCCCACATGCAATAGCTATATACAAAAAAGTTATAAAATCATCCTTAGTTTTACAATGAAAAATGAAAAACATTAAAATTCTTCAGTTGAAAAAGACATCTAAGGACTTATTTTTATCATTGTTCTTTTGGGTCTTCTTGGTGTTGTTATTGTTATTAAACAATGAGAGCAAAACAACTTACTGGAATAAAAAGGGTTGTGCTGAATGAACACACCCCTCCCATCTTCACTTGATGTCAGTCAAAAGATATCATTGGCCAAAAGCCCATCTGTAGATAACTGGATATTCCCCCTACAAAGAAGGGACAATTAAACCAGGGTGCAGCATCTCACCGATGAAATACACATCATTCCTCTGGTTTCTGAATTCTTCCTCCCCAGTACCCCCACTACAATGACCCAGTTGTACCTTACAAATCTGGCTAGAGTACACACACATTTGTACACAAAAGAGCTCTTGACACATGGAATTCAGGACAGATAAAACCCTCAGGGAACAGTCGTGGGAGTAGCCATAGAGATATCATAAGGGTAGGGGGATGGTGGAGGGCAGGGGAAGGGGGGAGGGGGGAAAGGAAGAACCCATCATAAGGTTGGATATGTAGCCGACTCCCCAGGGGGATGAATAACAGAAATGTGAGGGAAGGGAGACAACAGACAGTGTACGACATGAAATAACAGCAATAATATATAATTGATCAAGGGTTCAGGTAGGAAAGGGTGGGGTAAAAGAGGAGCTGGTACTAAGTGCTCAAGTAGAAAGAAAATGCTGATGGCAACATACAGTTGAATGATGAATTGTCATAAGATTTGTAAGAGCCCAATAAAATGATTAAAAAATAAATAAACAAAAACCAAAACCATTCACCATTTAGAAAAATAATAATAAACAAAGTTTAAAAGATGCAGTATGCAAAAAAAATGCAGTATGCTTGTGCATATGCACCAGTTACTTGAGGTGCAATAATGGAATGGGGCAGGGGAAATGAAAGACTAGAGAAATCTGTAGTGTCATTGTCAGGATGTGGTGGAACCAAATTGTGGTTTTCTAATTGAGGCTGAATTCTTGGTGGGTAGGAACAGCGTTCTGGAGGAAAGCAGCCAGCTCTCTTTTGGAAGACTCCCCCTGTCTGCTGCTGGAATACAGCAATTGTGTCTTCAGCCTCCATTTCCAGCTGTGCAGGTGTGTCTGTTTCATTGACTGCCCATCAAATGGGAATCGGATCAGCCTCATTGACAACCCCATTGTCAAACCCATTTACAGTAGGATTCCATTAGTTTACTAAGTGGTGTATGCCTCTTAAACTGTACCACAGAGCTATTGATCACTGTTCTCAGCCTTGACTCCCTCCTTGACTTTCTTTGCAGCCACGGCAAGCTCCGGAGTCTCCACAAAGAGGAACCAGGGCCGAAGCGAAGGCACACCAAGCAGCACCAGGAACAGCAGGAGAAGGGGCAGCCCGGTCCGGAACAAACATTCTCGATGATTTTTCTTCTTGAAAACACTAATCTGATGGTTCAATAGAATATAAAACAAAAAATTGTTCAAGAATGAATTGCATTTTATGAAATGCTGAAGCATGGCATTTGACAAGAGACTGCGGAAGGTCTTGACTTGCAGCAGACTGAGTGAGGTGTGTTTTTTTTTAATTATTTTATTGGGGGCTCGTACAATTCTTATCACAATCCATACATTCATCCATTGTGTCAAGCACATATGTACATTTGTTGCCCTCATCATTCTCAAAACTTTTGCCTTCTACTTGAGCCCTTAATATCAGTTGCTCATTTTCCCCCTCCCTCCCCACTCCCCCCTTCCTCATGAACCCTTCATAATTCATAAATTATTATAGTTTTGTCGTAAGTTACACTGTCCGACGTCTCCCTCTGCCTTCTTCTCTGCTGTTCATCCCCCAGGGAGGAGGCAATACTTAGATTCTTGTAATTGGTTCCCCCTTTCTACTCCAAATTCCCTTCACCCTCCAGGCCTCGCCCCTCTCACCACTGGTCCTGAAGGAGTCATCTGTATTGGATTCCCTGTGTTTCCAGTTGCTATCTGCACCAATGTACATCCTCTGGTCTAGCCAGATTTGTAAGGTAGAATTGGGATCATGATAGTGGGGTGGGGGGAAGCATGTAAGAACTAGAGGAAAGTTATATGTTTCATGAGTGAGGTTTTTATGAGGTGAAGCAAACAAGATAAAGTTGCTGCTCCACACTTCTCTCATGAAGAGCAAGGATGTTACTGAGGACTAGGGTGCGCCTGACCCAAGCCATGCTATTTCAAAAGAGAAGTGAAGAGGTAGGAAGGAAAATTACAAAGGGTTATTAAGTGACAAATTTTCCCAACATCAATTTCTATATTAGCATTAATTTCTTATCTCCGGATACTCTTTAACTCAGGCAATATTTCTAAAGCAAGGGGCAAGGTGGGTGAACATTGTCAACATGGGACTATAGTGATATAAGGCAGGTTTATTCTAGTTGAATCTGTAAAAAGCAAAACCAACCTCTCCATTATGAAGGAGTGAAGATTAAGTCAACCCTAACTTGCATTTCTCAAAATATAAACATCACCATATAGCTCAACAAAAAACAAACACACACTATTGGATCAATTCTGACTTATAGAGGCACTACAGGACAGGAGAGAATGACCTCTGCATGTTTCTGAGACTGTAACTCTTTACAGGATTAGAGAACCTTGTCTTTCTCCTGCCAAGCTACTGGTGGATTCAAACTGCTAACCTTGTGCTTAGCAGCCCAAAGCATAACAACTACCCCACCACAAAGCTCCAAGGAAATGAATACTCTCTCTTTCTCCAGCTTGCTCTGTTTCTATTTCTTTCCATTGAGTTTAGCTTTAGCTTTTTGGATTTAATTGCTCAAACTATCTTTATTCTTCCTTTTTGAAAAGCAATGGCGCAATTTATTTCCGATAAGAAAATGTTCAGAAACTCTTATCTGATACATGCAGTAGTAAGTCTTGGGACTATTCATTGGTAAGTCTTTTGTGTATGTCCCTATTTATTTTGTTTAGAGTAAAAATGTAACCAATGGAGGGAAATTTAATTTTTAAACAATTAACATAGTTTTTAATTTAAGGATTTGAATATTTTGTGAAACAAAAGGCGAACAATGAGGTATTCATTCTCTCATTTGATAGAGATGAACTAAACTCTTGAACTTCTATAAAGTTTCATTTTGGTTAGAACAGAAAAAATGGGAGTTAAGCACTCCAGAATTTCAACTTCAAGTTAACCACATAAAATGTGGGTACTTTACTTCATTCCTGGGTTTCTTGAGTTTCTCATCTGCAAAATGGAAAGAAATTAAGAAATGTGATCATTTCTTTCACTAGTTGCTATGCTCAAATATGCATTTTTGCTTGTGATGCTTAGTAAATGCCTAGAGTAAATATCTTTGAATTGTAGCTATCCTAATGACTTTTGTAGTAATTGTAGTCAAGGAAATCATTACCATCAATGGCATAGTGCTTTTGAGTTCATAGGGGTGGTCCATTTTGCTCAGAAAGAAAGTCCAGGGAGGCAGGAAGAACAATTCTTATCCTAATTCCACAGAGAAGGAGCCTGAGATTCATCCTTGTGAAATGGGTTTTCAAGGTCAGAGGGGTTATCAGTAACCCAGCAAGCCTTTCAACCAGGGTCATTTGATGGCCAACAGTGAATTTTTACTGAACCACAACATGCTGATTCAGCTCAAGGATTGCAGTCTTCAGCATGGTTTAGCACTCAATGTAAAGAAAACCCCAATCTTCACAAGTGGACCAATAGGTAACATCATGCTAAATAGACAGAGAAAAAGCTGAATTTGTCAAGAATTTTGTCTTGCTTGGGTCCACAATCAATGCTCATGGAAGCCTCAGTCAAGAAATCAAAAGATGTATTACCTTTGGTAAATCTGCTGCAACACCTCCTCAGAGGATGGAAGAGCAAGGATGTTACTCTGAGGACTAAGGTGCCCCTGACCCGCGTCATGGTGTTCTCCATTGTCTTGTTTGCATGTAACAGTTGGCCACGGACTAAGGAAGACTGAAGAAGAATTGATGCATTTTCATTGTGCTGGTCAGGAATGTTGGAAGTACCATGGACCACTGAAATACGCCTGAGTGCTCCTTAGAGGCAAGGATTGCGAGACTTTGTCTTACACACTTTGAACGTGTTATCGGGTGAGGTCAGTGCCTTGAGCATGATACCAGGCTTGGTGACGTGGACAAGCAGAGAAGAAGAGGAAGGCCCTGGCGGACGTGGATGGACAGCGTGGCTGCCACAGTGGGCTCAGGCATAGTTGGGAAGATGACGCCAAGAGCACGCAGGGTTTCATTCTGTTGTGCATAGTCTTGCTATGGGTCCAAACCGATTGGATGTCACCTAACAGCAATAGCAAGAATACTGTACTTCGGTGCATTTCATATTTTCTTTCACACTGATGTCTTAAACATGCGTGGGAAAAGGGGTACAAAGGGAATGTGTAAAAGTCCTGGTAATGTAATTGAAAAACGGAGAAGGCAAAGGGACCAGTGTTAAAGAATTACAGAGAGAGTTGCAGAAATGAAAGGTCAGGTCTCCTAACCCACTCCTGGAGGCTGCCAAGGAAGAGAATAGAAAACAGGAACAGGAGGTCAAGTTGCCAATAATGCATGCTTGTGGGACTGATTCTTCTCTGCTTTTAGACCCACAGCTCTTATGTAGACCTTTAACCGAAATCTCTCTGTTTCTTTCCTCTATCTATTGTGAATCTCACTAAAGGGGTTGTTCCTAAGTAGCACTTCTAATAGAACACAAGTGAAAAAGGAAGGACACGAAATAGACCTTCAATCTGCACCTAAGTGTTAGCCAGCCAGAGACTGACAAGCCAGAAGAGTGGCATTGGAAGGAAACTGGCAGAAATCTGAACATAAGAGAGAGGTGGAAAGACAATTCCTTTTGCACATACCTTTCCAGCACAAAGGAAGGTGAAGGACAGATTGAAAGACATTTCCCTATCAATAGAAGAGACCCCAGACCTTAGAGAGCCTGAAGTAGCTGGGGGCAGAAAGACTGGATGTCACACAACCCCCAAAATGACTGAATAGACTTTTGAATTTGGGGTCTGAGTCAAGACCACCACGTGAAGCCTGGGGTGCTGAGGTGCTGGGGCTTCAGAATGCACACACCTGAAAGAAGGAGGGACCCTACAGAGGGCCAGCCAATAGAAGAAGATCTGCCAGAAAGCCAGCCTAAGGTGTGAGGTCTGCCATTAGCAGAAATAAGGTCCAGCTTTATGCTTTGCCGGGTCATTTAGACCAGCTCAGGACCCTCTGGATTTCTTTTTCAAAGTGTCCTCTTTCAATAAACTTACTCTTTCTATTCAGACCTTTTCTCTGACTTGTCTGAATTTCATCCCTTGCCTGAAATTTTCCTTATCAGCAGGACAAGAATTGAGAAGTGGAGAGGCTTGAAACTCTGAGCCTCCTCCCAATGACATATAAGTATTGGCTTTTCTTTTCTAAAGTATGAAAATAATAATGAAGCAAGAACAAGAAAAACAACCTGCTAGAAATCAACAAATTTCAGTCAGCTCTGTTCTCCTTTGTCAGGCTCTCCATTGTGTTGCTCTTAGGTGCCATCGGGTTGGTTCAGACCCTTAGCAACCTTGTGCACAACAGAGCAAAACCCTGTCCAGACCGGCGCCATCTCATAATTGTCCTTAACCTTGAGGCTATTGTTGCAGCCCTGATGTCGATTCATCTTCTTGAGGACCTTCCTCTTTTTCACGGTCCTTCTACATTACCCAGCATATTCCATCTTATAAGGGATCAATCTCTGAAATGTGTACAAACTTAAACACCTCAATAACAAAAACATTTATCCAATCAAAAAAGGAACAGACATTTCACCACTACCTGGTAACGGTTACACATTGGGCTCCTAATCACAAGATCAGTAGTTCAAAACCACCAGCTACTCCATGGGAGAAAGACAAGACATTCTACGTGCTACCAGAAAGAAAACCCACCCAGACAGCTCTATTTTGTCCAACAGGGTCTCTGTGGATCCAAATTGAATCCACGGCAACGAGGGAGTCTGAGTTCTCACCAAATATGATGTCCAGGGAGCCAACAGCTCTGTGATGAACTTGCTATAATTCACCATAAGAGAGAGATGCAAATGACACTAGGAAGGTTCATACTTGTGATAATCAACCATGTGAGAGCAAAAGGGTTACATGTATCCAAAGACAGAGTTCAGAGGGGTTAGGAAATACAAAAGAATGAAAATGAGAGAAAATATCATAGGATGTGGTCACAGTCGATGCCAAAATGTGCATGGATTGTTGAATGGAACCGCAGACTGGTTCCATTCCCTTTTCCCTTCTTGACTCAAAATAACACATTAAATGGAAGGGAATTATTGTGCCTTGGGAAAGGAGACAGGAATGGAATTGTTAGGGTTCTGGGAGGGCTTTCCCCAGTTCTTGCTTCTTAATGCTGAAGGAATTCACGCAGCAGAAGCACTTTGGTAAATCCACGTGACTCTATGAGTAAAAGGGAAGTTTCGGGTACTACAGTCTCAGGTAGCATCCCACATCCCTGGAAAGGTTGCAAGGTTGCATGGTGGGCCGTGGGAATGTTCACGACCGAAAATGGCCACTTCAGAGGAGTGGAAAATGGCTAGAAAGTGGAATCTACAGAATGCAAAGAGGAGTCCCAGAATCGAAACAGAAGGGAGTGTGTGAGCTCTGAGAGGGCATGTATGTGCACACAGCACATACAGGAGAGATCCCACCCTTGACCTAAAAGAGAGAGGGGCCTGCCCTCAGTCTCTGCTACTTATCCCCTCTGGAAGGTAAGGGGTTGTGGTTCAGGGTACTGGCTGTTCTTAGTGGCTGAGTTCAGGTACATGTATGATGTAATGTTGCTGGTGCCTACTGTGCGTGCCCACGCTGACTTTCCGCTCAACCTAGGTGACCTCAGTCTGAGGGGTTCCAGCTTTGGATTGCCCTAGAGGTGTCTAATGCATGCCTGATTTCTTTCAAACCCTTTAGTGTAGCATGGCCATCTAAGTTGTGTTTCAATTAGGCATTGGGTGGAGACAACCCCCTTTATGCCTAATCTTTTTACCCTTCAGAATTTGCTGCCTTTGAAAATACCAGACTCTCTATCATGCACTCCATGTATTTAAATAAAAACCATTGCAAGGGGTGACTCTGCATCATGGTGACCCCAAGTGTGTCAGAGCAAAGCTCCCCTCAGTAAGGTTTCATGGCTTTGACCTTTCAGAAGAATATGGTCAAGTCTTTCTTTCAAGGAGCCTCTGGCTAGTATTGGGCCACTTACCATTTGGGACTCCAGGGGTCTCATACACATACCCTTGTCAAGGTAATTTTTTGAAACAACCTGGTGAAGTTGATGGCATATTCACTTTTAAAAGAACTGACACAGTATGATCTGGCATCCAAATCTGGCCTGCCACCTGTTTGTTGTAAATAAAGTTTTATTAGACACAGACATGCTCAACTACTTATATCTTTCCTAGTTCTCCTCTCCTCTTTGTGCTCTATAGAGGCAGAGCTAGGTGGATTTTACAGAGATAGTAAAATCCATAAAGACAAAAGCTTTTACTGTCTTGGCCTTTACGCATATTAAAAAGCCTAGCCATAGATAAAGCAGTTGAGATAAAATGTAAAGAAAAGTAACATTGAAAGTCAAGTAATCTGTCGCTCTTTAAGGGCAGAGTTTGAACTCAGGTTTTTCAGTCCCCATGGAGGGTAATTCCAACATGCGCCTCTCCGGGGGAAAGCAAAAAAATGAGTTTAAGTAAACAATGTTACTAAAAAAAAACAGAGAAACCTTTGTTAATCAAAATACCAAAATGGAAAGCTATTGTTTCCTTTCATACTTTTGTATAAATTTATACTCAAAATACACTGCTATCGAAATGATTCTAACTCATAAGGATTCCTAAGGACAAGTTAGAACTGCCCCTGTGGGTTTCTGAGACTATAACTCTTGACAGGAGAAGAAAGCCTCATCCTCCTGAAGACCGGCTGGTGTTTTCAAATTGCTGACTTTTCCGGTATGCAGCCCAGTGTATAACCATTACATCACCACGGCTCCTTTGATAAATTTATACACGTGTGAAACTACGGTTTGAATCAATTTGTCAGTTTGTCAATCTGTGGTGGTCTTTGGGTTGCTGTGATTCTGGAAGGTAAGTCACTGGTATTTCAAATTCCAGTATGGTCAGTCAAAGTGAATAGGCTTCGGCAGAGTTTCCAGACTAGAACCAGACTTTGAAGAAGGAATCGGTTGCACTTCAGATGAATTGGCAACAGAATCCTTACGACAATAGTGAAACAGTGCTATGTACGGAAAACCTAACAAATAACACCAGAACATTGTCTGAGATAGAGCCAGAAGATGGAGGGGGGAAAAATCACTGCCATCTAGTTAGAATGTAGAAATCTAACTCATTGCAACTTTATAGGATAGGGTTAGAACTACCTCTGTGGGTTTTTTGAGACTGAAGCCTTTATAGGAGGAGAAAGTTTCACCTTTCTCCCTTGGAGAAGCTGGTGGTTTTGAACTGCTGACCTGGCAAGTTAGCAGCCCAATGCATAAGCAGTATGCCACAATGGCTCCCGCTCCCAGGTCAGAGAACGCCCAAACTATGACCAAAGAAAAGCTTGTCCAAGTAGGTTGAATCATAATGATAAGGGTGGAATCAAGCCTTCGGGAATAAAATCTTCAGGGCCTTCATTTATGAGAGGGCATTACTCAAAATGAGAAGAAACAGCTGCAAGAGAATCTATTAAAAATTGGAATTTGGAGTGGACAAAGGATGAACCTAGGAAAGTTGGAAGTTGTCAAAAATGAAATGGAATGCTTAAAGATCAGTATTCTAGGCTTTGGTTAGCTAAAATGGACTGGGATTGGACATTCTGAATCAGGGAACCACATGGTTTACTATAGGGGGAATGACATAATCAAGCGTAATGGCATTGCATTCATTGTCAAAAAGGCATTACGAAATCAATCTTGAAGTATGATGCTGTTTGTGATAGGATAATTTCTATTTTCATAAAAGGAAATCCAGTTGATATAACCATTATCAAATTTATGAAGCAACCATAAAAGCTAATGATGCAAGAATTGAAGAAATCTACCGAATCTTCAGTCTGAAATTGATCAAACATGAAGTCAAGATTCACTGATAATTATTGGTGATTGGAAGGCAAAAGTTAAAATCAAAGAAGGAAATGTAGTTGGAAAATATGTTTAATAATAGAAACTGAGCCAGATATCACATGATAGAATTTTGCAAAGCTAACTCCTTTATTGCAAATACCCCTTTTCAACAACACAAAAAGTGACATGGGTTTCTCCAGAGGGAATCCACAGAAATCAAACTGACAACATTTGTGAGAAGAGACATCGGGCAGCTCATATCAGCAGCTAAAACCAGATCAGGGGCCAACTGTGAAGCAGACCATCAATTCCTCCTATGTAACTCAGGAAAAAGATGAGGAAAATCAAAACAAATCTGTGTTAATCTGGGTAGACTAGAGAAACAAATCCATGGACACACATGTGTGTATAAGGAAGAGGTTTATATATGAGAGCAATTAGTCCAAGGCCATAGGTGTGATATTAGCCCATATGTCTGATACCAATCTATAAAGTCCTCTTCAGATTCATGAAACATGCCATGAAGCCGAATGCAGGATGATCACAAGCCTGTGGGTAGAAAGTCTTTGGGGCCAGTGGCGTTGTAAGCATCTCAACACTAGCAGGGGTCTCTCTGTGGCTTCTCCAGCTTCAGAGATCTGGTTGCATCCATGTGACTTGTCTGGCTCAGGGCACAAGGGTCGTTCCATGTGTCTTGTCAGCTGCAATGTCTCCCAGGGAGTGAAGTAGTGAGAGAGAGTCTCTCCTGCCTCCAAGGAGGAAATCCCGGATTTCCCAGAATTCTCAGGAGAAGGCCATGCCCACACAGAGGCCTCATTGGCTATGATCTGATTGACAGGCTAGACTCCACCCCTACATTCTTAATCCTCAAATTGACAAATGATTATATAAGTATCATAAAATCCATAAGAGTGAAACGATAATCAAGGTAGAGTCTATCCCACCTGAATTTTGAGAACATCTCAACAACGGATTTGTCGTATTGAACAATAATGACAGAAGACCGGATCATCCGTGGAATGAGATCAAGAACATCACACATGAGAAAGCAAAAGGTCCGTAAGAAGCCATGAAGGAAAGAAAAGATAACAAATGGTTGTCAGAAGAGAATCTGAAACTTGCTATTAATTGTATAGGAACGACAGCAAATGGAAGAAACAATGAAGTAAAAGCTGAACCGAACACTTCAAAGGGCAGCTCAAGGAGACAAAGTACAAGATCATAATGCAATACGCAAAGACATAGAGTAAGAAAACCACAAGGGAAGAAAACTACACTCACTAATAATGCATAGTTAATCCTGATGCTCACTGACTCTGGAGAGTAAGACAACCAACTATCAGAGAGAAGGTTTTGGCAGCCACCACTGAATGCCGAGACTTAAGACAGGTTCTTGTGGAATAATTCCGTGCACGTAAGAACTGTAGCCCTGCTAGCAATTCTTTTGGACATACCTCCCACTTTTCCCTCAGAGCATATATTTAGATCCCATTTGAGAACTTTGGTTTCTCTTAGGGAATCTGGCATTACAATAATGAAAGTCCACGATTTAGAATCGGAAGACTGGAAGGGAGTGGCAGGTTTCCTCAGACTTGCTAGGGCAACCTTCTATGTTTGGAGTAAACATTCGAGGAAGGAATATAATTGCTAGGTTCGGTGAACTATATGGTAAATGTAGATATACGTTGCTCTTATCATTAAATGCCAGCTCTTTATTTTTTTCTTTGTTAGGATATGCTTTCAATTTAATAGGATTTCCTTTTTAGTGTGCTGCCATGGGAAGATTTAAAAAAAAATCTTATTTTCCTGTCCAGGAAAAAAGGGGAGAAAATGTGCAGACATCAGTGTACAGCTGAAATGACGGAAGAGGGCATGCCAGGCCATAGGAAACATCTGGGCATAGAAATGTGGAATGGTGACCTCAGGGTGTCTCTTGGAACTTTCCCGTTACATTGAACAACTAGAAGGGAAATAGAATGTTCAGACATTGAGAGGAAGATGAAGAATGTATCAAAACTGTAGTGTGAACCTCAATATGCTTTAAAGAAAGAAAACTGGGATGGATGGATGAATGAATGGGTGGATGGATACATTTGGATGCAAGATAAAAGCAAAACCAAATGCAAATGAACTGCGATCAAGTGGGTTATGCTGTTGGGCAGAGCAGAACTGCCTAGTAGGTCTCTGACACTCTTTCTCCCACTGGCCTTTCAGTTACCAGACCAATGCTTACCCCACTGAACCCACCAGCGTTTCTAAAACAAACAAGGTAAACTGTGAAACTTAGGAGATGTGTGCATGCATATTCACTGTGAAAGTCTTGCCACTTCTCTGCAGTTTTGAAAACAATCATTTTGAAAATGAATGTACATAGATTGTGTCATATGGTGAATGAATGAATGAAGCCTCCGTCTACTTGATTCCAACTTATGGCACAGAGTGTTCACATATGCAAGGATGAGGAACCTTCATGTCCTGTACTTTGGACATGTTGTCCGCAGAGGCCAGTCTCTGGGAAAAGGCCTGCTGCTTGGCCAAGTTGAATGGCAGTAACAAAGAGGAAGGCCCTTGATGAGAAGAATTAACACAGTGGTTGTATGTAACAAAGGACTTAAACGCAGGAGCAATTAAAAGGTCCCTGCGGGTCAAAACCTCAGACAGGGTAGAACTACTCTACAGGGGTTCTGAGGAAGCAAATCTCTATGGAAACAGATGTTCTCATCTTGCTCAGCAGAAGTAACTACTTACGTTGAGCCAGCTTTGGAGTTAGCAGTCTGAAGCTTAGCACCCTCTGCTAACAGGTCTACTTGCTTCACCTGCCTGCCCCTCAAAAATAAATGCAGGGGAGGAAACACACGGCAACACCCAAAACAGTTGTCATTGGGTTGATTTAAATTTATGGCGAGGCCATGTAGGCAGACTGGAATTGTGTTCTGGAGAGTTTAAAAACTGTGGCCAAATTGCCGGGCCAAATAATCAAGTCTCAAACTCAGCTTTCCTCCCCTTGCAAACTTCTCCCTCCTTTAAATATGTCTGTTCTGCTTATAAAGTCATACAAAAGTCTGCTTTTCCATTAAATTCCCCCTATTTATATCTGGCAGAAAATTACCTAATTTTGACATCTAAATCTCATTCAAATCCACTTCTGCTATTTCAAACTCCCCACCATCAATTCTTTAGAGTCACTTAACATCTTTTGCCTTTGTTATCACAATCGGCAATACTCTCCCTTCTTTAATGACTTCTCTGTCTGCTACACTGCTCTGAGAGGCATGTTGCTTAAAACAGTATCATAACTGTCTTTCCCATACGTGCACAGAATGGTGAATCAGAGGCATCCAATGGTGCAATTACACACGGTGCTTCGTAGCTGTTTGTTGTCCATTCGCACACCACACTTGATACAGAAGCTTCTTGAAATCAAGGTTGTGAATTAGAGTACTTGAACATGACACAGAATAGATAACTCATTCCTGAATGACAGACTGCACCCAGACATGTTTAATGGAATCTACCATGCACTTGAATCCCTAAATAGTGCAAATTGTTAATGCACTCACTGCCAATTACAAGTTTTGAAGTTCAAGACTACCCAGAGATGCTGTGGAAGAAGGCCTGACCATCTACTTCCAACAAAAATCAGCTATTTTCAGCCCAATGCAGAGTTGTTCTGCCTGACATATGCAGGGTTGACATAATTCACAATCAATTCGATGGCAAATGGTACAGATTCTGGTCTTATATGCTAAGGCTTAAAAGTCACACCATTTGCAAAATAGCAGATCCTTGTGGAAGGAGTCTCCTCCCATTCTTTGGAGTTTGGTCATAACATGGATCTTCTTGGAGTTCTTAATCTTGCACCTTGCTGATAGACATAACCGGGAAGGATCACGACGGGCAGATTTTCTGTGAGATTTGTATTTCAAAAGCACAATGCGCACTATAAAGTACTGCTGCTAAAGGAAATCGTAGGAGCACTGGTGGCACAGTGGGCTAGGATTTGGGCTGCTAACTGTACCTGCACAGTCCAAGTCCCCGAGCCACTTTGTGGGGGAAAGGTGAGGCTGACCGCTGCGTTGAAGACTGATAGTCTCAGAAATGCCACAGGACAGTCCTACTCGTCCTCTAGGGTCACTAGGAGTCAGAATCCAATCAGTAGTTTATAGTTGTGGATATAGGAGATCTTTCATATCTAGTTACGTGGATTTATATTTACAACTATTGTTAAGTAGATCTCTCAAGCATTGTGGTTTCTTTATAGAATCCTGTGATACAAAGGTTTTTTTAATCAGATATTTAACTTCATCATGAAAAATCAGAAAATATTTAATATCAGAATGTATAATTATGCAAATGAAATATATAAGTAACTATTATATAGTTAAGGTCTGGGGACTAGATGATTGGGAGAGAGTCCATAATCAAGTTTTGTTTTCTTCGGAAAGTTTTGCTGACACTTGCCCATCTAATGTGTCCTTGTTTATCTTTTCTTAGTACTTGGAAGATGAACAAGAAAGACAATTAATATTATTGGAATGAAAAGAACAATTTGTACCTCCAAAAATTATAAAAATTAAAATTAGTTTTTATATATATTTGTAGAATGCTTTTATGGCTGATTAACTTGTTGTGTCTTCTCCAGAAGTATCATTCATATTTATTTAAAAATATGAGTAAGTAAAAAAAAGCATACTTTTATTATGATTTCCATATGGAAAGAAAATGAAAATTGTATCCTAGGCAACATACAGAGCAAATTCTTGCTTTTTTTTTTTTTTTTTGTATTACTTTGTGTTTTGTTTTCTCTAAACTTAAGCATGCCAGAGAGATGACACTTAATGACATTGAGGATATATATAAATATATATATGGACATATTTCAGATACACACAATTCCTATGCAAATTACATATTTATATACCCATTACCATCCATTGGATTCTGACTCACAGTAACCCTCTAAAACAGAATAGAACTTGTCCATAGCAGTTTTGAAACTGTACATCTTCATAGGAGCAGGTAACTTCATCTTTCTTGTGAAGTGCTGGTTGGCCTGAGCCTCTAACCTTGCAATTGGTTAGCAGCTCAACATTTCCCCTTGATACTGCGAGCTGTGTGTCCCTGTGTGTCTGTACATGTGTGTGCACATATTAATGCTTTGAAAATGGAAAAGTTCATGAAGAAGCTCTATTATCCTTTAATTCCGTTTTCCTATAAATTTTCAATACCCCTCATATACAATGCATAACTCATTTTAAAGACAATTCAACAATGGTGGGGGGGAGGGATAGATGTGGTGATGATTATACAATTCCCCTTGATATGATTGAACCATTGAACTATTCAATTATTTGCTATGTAACTTAGGTGTCACTAAAACTGTTGGAAAATGTTTAAAAAGAAATAAAAATAAATTTTAAAAAAATCTACCAAGAAAAGAATGAGTTAAGTCTTTGGCACGGAACAGTCTGAGTAAGGTTACTGGAGGAAATGGTGAGGAGGGGCTCTGGATTTCAGGAAGTGTATTTAGCGTGAAAAGGGAAATGAACAAGAAAGGTCACAGGCAGGTTGCTTTGTGTGGTGGAACTTTGACACACTGAAAAATAGGCAGCTCAAAAACTTCTGAAGAATTTGGGATGTTGAGTCAGAGGGTGGGGTTAAATTCCAGCTCTACAACTTTCTAGTCCAGTTAAAGTAAGCCCATTTCTGCCCTAAGTTTCTCTTCACCTAGTCTTAAGTGAGACAAACTATAAAAATAATGATTGTGTGTTACATAATGCATATAAAGATAGCCATCTTACTGCATAGTTTAGAATAAAATGAATTTTAAAAATATTTTGCTTCCTCCAAATGTATGTATTTAACTGTTGCCATCAATGAACAGAGGACTGTAGCATGATGAGTTGTATCAAATCTTTGCTCAGATTCATTTCTTATGCTCATGTTGTACAGATAGGAGTTCTGCAATGACAGTCAGCTCTTAAACCACTTTGACTCTGGAATTAATAAATAAATTACTGGAAAAACACAACCAGCATGGTTTTTAAAAGTGAGGGTCGTGAGGTCTGGCTTTCTTAGTTTGGATGTGCTGTTGACAAAAATCACTCACCAATACAGAAAATCATATTTGGTACATGAGACGGCAGCAAAAAGGAGGAAAACTCTCCGTGAGATGGATGGCTATGATGTCTCAACCATGGTCTTAAAACACACACATATCATTACTGCTCTGCATATAAAATCTAGAAGAGGAAACGCTACAGAGGCAGTAACTGATTGGCTAATGGTTGCTTGGGAATATAGCAAGGGAGTTCTGAGGGAAAGGAGAGCTACTAACTATGAGATCAAGAATGAATAAAATGTTCTAAAATGCCTATTGTACAACTCTTGTTGATGTGATCAAAGTATTGAATTGTAGGTGTTATAACTGTTGGGGGTGAGGTGGGTAGCCACAATTGTGAGGATGGCACGAGAATGAGACATGGTGATTATGTTAAATATAAGGTCCCCATCAAGGAACCAACTTGAGGGGAACTGAGGAAAGGCAGCAAACCCATTGGGACCTGCCACTTGGAGATACAAAAGTTTAGGAGTCCTGGTAGCAGAGTAGTTATGATTTTGCCTGCTAATCACAGAGTCAGTCACAGCTCCAAGCCACCAGACACCATGAGGGAGAAAGATGAGGCTTTTTACTCTTTGGAAGAGTGACAGTTTGGAAACTCACATGGGAAGCTCTGCCCTGATGCATAGGGTGGCTATGAGTCAGAACTGACTCAGTGGCAGTGAGTGAGAGGGAAAGAAGGGAGCAAAGCCCCTATAGATGCACTGTTGGATGTGCCTTCTTGGCTATGGAGGTGAAAGAAAACTAAAAGCATTGCTATTTCTTTCATCAGAAAGATACCTTAAATGATGTTCTTTATATAATATTTTCTTTTTAAAGAGTCTGAACTCCTTCCACATGTATTTGTAAGTTACATCTAAAGCCTTATCTTTTTATCTTCCTTTTGACCCATTTAAAAGTTGTCCTACTTTTTGATATTTTTTGTTTCCTTTGCAACTGAGTATTTTCTCCATGTTATTTAGTTATTGTTGTTACCTCTTTTGACTCTTTGTTTTATGTTTTGTATGGTTTTTTGGCATATGGAATCCGAGTTGGGTAAATCTCAAAATAACTGAATTAATAGTTCCTTGGGGTTACAGCAGGGGAGAGAGGGGAGGGGAAAGGGAGAATTTTCCCCCCTTATATTCCTTCCGGATAGAAATTAATCATTAGGCCTGGAAAGGGACTGCTTATTCTCCTGATTGGGAAGTTTGAAAGAGACAAGAAATTGAGCCTTTTAAGGGCACAGGAATTCTCTTGTGAGCAGGAAGATAGGAGGTGTGGGGGGTGCGGGGGAGGCTGGGGGTGCGGTTGCAGCAGGTAAATGGCTGAGAGCTTCTCTTCACTCAGTCGACCTATTAAAAGGATATACTGCATTGGCTAAACCTGCTGCACAAGACCTCTTTAAAGAGTTGAAGAGCCTGGAAGTACATTGAAGTGGTACATCTGACCGAAGTCATGGGATTTTCAATCACTTCATAGACTTGTGAAATTTGGACAATGAATAAGAAAGACCAAAGGACACTTGGTGCATTTGAATTACGCTATTGGCAAAGAAGTTTGAAAGTAATGTCGATTATCAGAAAACTAATACACACACAAATATCTGTCTTAGACCAATCACTCCAAAGTGTTCTTCCTCATCCTCCTCAATACTGGCCTTGAGTCCCTCCTGCTCCCACGCACAGCTTTAAATGCCCCCCTCCAAGACCAAACGGAATTGGAGGGAACCAGGTACCCTGTTAGATTCTTAAGCACAATGATGATATTGATTATAAAGCAAGTTTATTTCTAAGTATATATACATATATATTTCAATTGCTGTATAAGGACATTATGCTCAGTCCATTAGAGGGTCAGCAATGCCTCCAAGTGACAGGTTGAGTATCAGAGCAGAACTCTGCTCAGTACGGCTTTCATGGTTATGGCTTTTCAGTAATAGATCTCAAATTGTCTGAGGAGAAGCCTCCAAATGAGTTTGAACAGCCAATTTTTAGGTAAAGGGTTTAGCGAGTAACCCTTTGTACCATTCAGATGTTCCCCGTATCCAAGGGTGGTGGCACGAAATCTCTTACTACGGCTCTTCCAGGCATGACTCTGAAACTACTGCCAAATGATTGGGGCGGGGTCTATGCAAACAAGACAGGTGGAATACTGATTGAGAGGATTGGCCAATTTTAGTTGCCACTCCTCTAGCTATAAGGATGAGCCTTCTCAGCGAGAAGAGAAAGAAATCTCAGAACCAGCTAAATTGAAGCCCATTCCAGATCTCTGTCTGAAATGGAGAAGGTCAAGACCAGAGAGAGCAGAGGCTAAAGCAAGAGAGTCTGAGACAGAACAGAGGAGCCGTGCTGAGCTGATAAGACCTCGAGGCAGAGCTGAAGACTGGGTTACTAGATCTTGGAGGCAGAGGAAGAGGGACCACCCTGGAAAGAGGGACATGGCGGAGAGGCTGAGGACTAGAGAGATGGCTAGCTGTGGAGAGGTATTGCTGTGGACCAGTGTTTGTATCCTTAGTGTTTACTAATTTTGCTTTGGGCAATCTACTGAATCCCTGAGTAAACCTCCTTAATTGGGAGTATTGGGTGTGGATTCTGTGTGGCCTTTGCAATAAAATATCCAACACACACAGAAATAAAACCCAACATAGAATTGTGTCTCCTTAGAGCAGTGGTTCTCAACCTGTGGGCTGCGAATGACCCTTTGGGGGTCGAGTGACCCTTGCACAGGGGTCACTGATTCATAACAGTAGCAAAATTAAAGCTATGAAGTAGTAACGAAAATAATTTTATGGTTGGGGGTCACCACAATATCAGGTACTGTAT
>NW_022111371.1:2734280-2736607 GCF_000313985.2 Echinops telfairi
AACGAAAATAATTTTATGGTTGGGGGTCACCACAATATCAGGTACTGTATTAAAGGGTCATGACATTAGGAAGGTTGAGAACCACTGCTGAGAGGTGGGGCTCTTGTCAGAGAGGGTGGATGATGGAGAGTGGGGGCATGCCTGATCCCAGCATTATGACAACAGGAAAACCAGAGAAGGTCAGATCTAGTCACCCGTCCATGCTGTTGACTGAACAACAGCAACAAAAATAACTAAAACAAACTCACCGCCATTGAGTCAATGCCTACTCTTGGTGAGCCTACTGGACAGACAGGATAGAAGTGCTCCTGCGAGTTTCTGAGCCTGTAATTATTTACAGGAGTAGAAAGCCTCATCTTCATCCTGAGCAGAAGGTGGTGGTTTCAAACTGCAGCCCAATGTGTCACTGCTATGACATCAGAGGATCCCCTTAATTCCAGAGAGATGGACGTTCATTGGGTTGGATTACAACTCCACTTTCCATTCTGTGTTGGGAATGTTGTTGTCAGGTGTCGATCCTGTATACAATAGAATGAAAGCTGGCCTGGTCTTGTGCCATCTTCTCAATTACTGTGATGTCCAAACCCATTGTTGAAGCCACTGTGTCAGTCCATCTTGCCAGGTGTTGGGAATAGCTCCACATAATGCTATCTGTTCTGGTACAGAGCACAGTACACCCTTTGTCTTCTAAATTTACCAAAGGTGTTTGGCTTTGGTGCTTGGGTTAGCTGCATTGCTAGCCACGGCGGCTTCCCTCCCCTTCTCTCGATAGACTGCTAGGTCAATAGACCCTCTGGCACGCATCTAGCTGCAGAAGGCAATTCTTTGCTGTATGAAGTATTTTATGTATTCCAAATTGTTTCACTTCAAATTCCAATTAAACTCTCCAATTAATAGAAAATTTCGGAGAACCCCTTCAGTTTCATGAACCTCCAAAAGGCCTATAGGGGGATTTAGCACTTGAGTTCAGAATCTCTGGATATTGAGCCGGTTGCTGTTGAAGTTGAATTCTTAGAAGAGTTTGGAATGTATTTCTTTTTTCTCACTTGTCTCTCATTTATCAACCTTCATGGAAAATCTTGAAGTCACCCACTGCCATCTCACTCAACGCTTGTTCTGCTTGAAGAAGCTACATTCGGTTAATATGAATATAATACAAAGGCCCGAATAATGCAACTGGTTAACGCTTTGTAAGCCACTGGCTCTGATTTGGCACATTCTTCTGCAACAGCAAGGCCACACATTTCCTGGTTTAGAATTTGTTCAGCTGATCATCAGTCATTCCATTAATGTTGGCTTGAAACACTATGTGCTAAGTATGAAACCAGTTGCTTGGCTGTGAAGATTAAGCTGATCTAGCTCAATTCAAGGCACTCAGTGTCTCTTAAAGGAGGGAAGTCAAGAACTGTGCACATATATATCTTAGTACCAAAACGGGGGTATGGTCTATGTACTAGGATAACAAAATTCAGGGCGAGTCTGGATAGTTCTCCATAGAAAAGAAGGTGCAAGAGCCCGTCTTTGGATAATGATAAAAGGTCACCAGGCAAACAAGAGTGAAGAGATTGCCTGCAGAAAAGTTAAGATGATTTTGAAACAATATAAGGGTAAGTTTACAAACATGGCTACTAGTGTTCTGGTTCATCTATTGCTGAGTTTATTTTAACCAAAAAGTATTTTTAAATGTCTCTGCAATCAGTGCATGACTGAAGTAATTCCTTTCGATATATTCCTTATTTTATTCTCATTTGGCATCCTTTAATGAAAGGGTCCAAACAAAATCATGGCTTACCAGAGCAACTGCTAAACCTGTTAAGTTAATGACAGAAAGGACAGCTCAGAAGGTCATGAACACACTTTTGCGGGGATTCCTAAGAGGTCATCTTCATGTATTTTCCCAAAGGACACAGAAATACGACAGGGTTTTTACTATGAAGAAATTTTAAGATAATAGAAAACCACATATTATAAGTGTAGCAAGGGCTTTCCTATGAGAATTCCATTGGGAAACCTCACCGCCCTCCACCCTCCACTACCAATCTTGCTCCTTTAGACTTCTTTTGGTTCCCAACATTCAAACGACATTTAAATGTAACATAATTTGGGTCCCTGTGATGGTTAGGGATATGTCAACTTGACACTTGTCTAGGAAGACAAGAATATAGGAAGTCAGGGTGCAGTATAACACCAATGAAATACAAAATATTCCTCTGGTTCCCTGGGGCTTCCTCACCCCAATATCATGACCCCCAGCTCTACCTTACAAATCTGGCTAGACCGGAGCATGTATCCTGGGACAGACAAGAGCTCTCGGCACTCAGAATCCA
>NW_022111371.1:2736935-2739201 GCF_000313985.2 Echinops telfairi
GCTTTAAAATCATTTCTATAATTTGTTAGCAATATTTTCCACCACTCTTATGAGAAATGTGGGGATAGCAATTCACGTCATGGAGGAAAATATGCATACATGGCTGAACAGAAAATTATTTTGCTGTGTCAATTTTTACCCAAGTCAGAATTAAAAGTTTAAAAATATAAGGTAAAATACAGATGTAATTTATCAATTAATACTGGAGAAATCCTTATGACTTGCCCCGAGATAGTTTTTGAACCTTGATCCAAAATTATCCTCTGGAATGATCGGTGAGCAAAAGAATAGCTCAGCTCATATAGTAAAGAATGTTAACTTGAAGCACTGTACTCTTTTAAAACGATCATCTATATGAGACCAAAATGGCCAACAATTATTCAAAAGCATAGATGAGAGAGTTGCGAACCAATGAGGCTAAGTCAGTGGGATCAGAACAACTACAACTTGACTATTGAAAATGTTGATGCAATGTGAAGAATTAAATCAATGTTATGGGACAATAGGTGTAGATACTGTTGAATAGGAGCATGTTTTCCTGTGTGTAATTTCACTAAAAATGTAATAAAATGTTATGTGAAAGAAAAAAGGAGACAAAAACCACCTGTAAAGCAATCAAGGATATTCTGTAAAATGTCACTCTCAAAATAAACTTGTTTTTGACAATGTGGGAGACTTAAAGGAAAACCAATGAGATTTGAATTTTGCTTTTCCCTGATGATTGGCTACATCACTCACTGTCATTGTTGTTGTTAGATTGCCACAGAGTTGGTTTCAACCCATGGCAACCCTAGGCACAACAGAATGAAACACTGTCCTATCCCACACCATCCTCTAAATTGTTCTTATGTCTGAGCCCATCAATGCAGTCACTGTGTCAACCCATCTCAGTGAGGGTCTTCCTCATTTTGCTGCCCCACTACATGCTACTGCAGAGCAGCTGATGTGTTTGAGCTATGGATTCTGGGTGTATCTAATTCATGGGGACCCAATATAGGGTTTATGAGTGTAAATCTGTCTCATCTTTCTCCTACAGAGCAGCTGATGGCTGTGAACCATGAACCTTGCTGTGAAAAGCCCATTACCTGTCCAATACCTATGCCACAGTGCCTCCAGGACTCCCTGATGCTTGGCTAATGGTGCATAAGTTCCTCTGTGAGGGGATCATCTGGCCATCTCTTCTGTGAATTGCTTGCTCGTTGCCTTCAGAAGTCTTTCTGTGATTTATAGTTTCTTCTGTTAACATTGTAATTCAGTCTTTTGTTAGCTAGAGTTTATGTCCCTTATTTTTGCTCTTTTATGGTGTCTTTGATGTAGAGTTCATTGTCTTATGATTTATGTTTCGGTATAATGTTAAAAATGTCCTTTTTCTGAAACTAAGGATCATTAAACTAACTATGTTTTCTTCTAAAGATTTAGGTTCCCTGTAATTTAAAAAAGAAAATATTTTAGCAAAGGTTTTTCCTGAATATATTGAAGTGATGTTATGGTGATTCTTCTTTAGGGAACTAATGAGGGAGAATTACTGTAAAAAATATCCAATATTAGGTCATACCTGCATTCATATTATCAACTCCGATTAGTCCTAAATTTGTTTAACTATAACTTTGCTAATATTTTCTTTAGAGATTTCACATCTGTCTTTGTAAGTGAAATTGCTATGTACATTTTATTGATCATTAGCCCTCGCCTGGTTAGGCGCTAAGATCATCTCCCACTCATAAAATCAGCGCAAAGGGATTAACTCATTGTCAATTCTCTAAGGTCTTTGTTTAAGTTAGGAATTAAGTCAATTTGTGAATATTTGATTAAATTATCTGGAAAAATTGTCTGAGCTGGTGGAACATTTTTATGAGTGGATTCAGCACTTTCTTCAGAAGCATCACATCCTTACTACACTAGCTATGCATTTTGATTAAAAGAAAAATACCTACTGTTACTTTGTCCGCAAATGCCCCTTCATTACCCCTGTTCTTGTTAGGTGAGGTCACCAGGAGTTGGAATCCAAGTACTGCATCTAACAACCCAAATCCTTTTTTTTTTTTACAATCCTTCAACTTTGTCTACCTCTTAGAGATAGCCATTTCATGTAAACATCTTTATTGATTCAGCCTTAACTTGTTTTCTTACCGAACTCTCAAGAACCCCAGAGAATGGAGGCTATCCGTGTTTGGAAATATCACTCATTCACTGTCATCAAGCCTATTGGACAAGCAGGAAGTGCCTCCATGGGTTGCCATAACTGTAACTCTTTTTTTTTTTTTTT
>NW_022111371.1:2740780-2741938 GCF_000313985.2 Echinops telfairi
GTCGAGTCTGATGGGGTGCCATGCCCTGGCCCCAAAGTCTATTTTTGGTATTCCCTGAGGACTTCATTGCTCTGCTCCCCTTGCTGTTCCATTGTATGCCCTTAGTGTTTAGCCTCAGTGTGATGGGGTCAGATCGGGCACAGTTCCTGTAGTATGTCTCCAGTGTTGTGCCCCATAGTGCTATGGGTCAGTGAGGGACGTCATGTCTTGTGTTGGGACCGGCCCTATTGTAATGTCTTGTGTTGGGACCGACCCTATTGTCCTCTCTGTGCATTGGCTGCTTGTCCTCCGGGCTTGGCGGGCCAGGATGGGCTTCCAGTCTTTTCCCTTCCTCTTTGATTGCTCCTGTGTGCTCTGATAAGACACATTCCTCTCTCTGAGCTGTAGCTTCAGTGCTGTCCTCTGAAATGAATTCTTCTAGGCGGAGGGAGCTGTCCATTTACTTGGTAACGGGGTCGGCCCCTCAGGCCTCTCTATCATTTCCCTGCTTCATGTCAGGGTGTTGCATTCTTGCCTTGGATCACTGGGATAAAGTCTGGTCCCTCTTTCCCTGTGTAGATATAAATAACACCCTCCCCTTGGGTGGGTTAGTGCCCTGTTCCCCGGCTACCTATGTCTTTTTTCCCCCACCTCCTTTTTAGTTGGCTACCATATGTATCCCTGGGTTTAGTCTGGCCCCTGCAATATTACCTGGACCTCAGCCCAGGAATGCATGTATAAAGTAGCTTTTTCCCTAAGCCCCTTTTGCATTTTTGAGCTTACCTTAGTAGACTCATGTTATAGTTGTCCTTTTGTGCTTGGCTTACTTCGCTTAGCATAATTTCCTCCAGTTCTTTTTATGTAGCAATGTGATTCATGTGTTCATCACTGTTTTTTAGGGATGCATAATACTCCATTGTATGTATATACCACAATTTTTAAATCCATTCTTCTGTTGATGGAAATTTGGGTTGTTTCCAACCCAATTGTGAACTGTTCCATGATGAACATTGGAGTACAGATGTCTGGCCGTGGTTTGCGCTTATCTCTTCTGGGTACATGCCCAGTAGGGGGATAGGTAGGTCGTATGGCAGCACAATTTCCATCTGTTTTAGATGTCATGTCGCCAAATTGATTTCCATAATGGCTGTACATACCTACTGGTCCACCAATGGTGGA
>NW_022111371.1:2743109-2751821 GCF_000313985.2 Echinops telfairi
ATGTGTATAGTAGTGCAATAGACTTCTGCTTGTTGATCTTGTAAACTGCCACTCTGCCATATTCCTTTATTGCTTCCAGTACTCCTCTTGTAGAACTTTCGAGATTTTTTTTTCCATATATAAAATCATATCATCTGTGAATAATGATAGTTTCACTTCTTCCTTCCCCAGACGAATACCATTGATGTCTTTTCTTTATCGGCATACTGTTAGCTAGGACCTCCAGTACGATGTTAAATAGGATTGGGGAAAAGGGACATCCTTGTCTAGTCCCCTGTTTCAGAAGGATTTATCTCGTCTTTTCTCCACTGACTACCTTGGCTGTTGGTTTTTCATATGTAGCTTATATTATATTGAGGGATTTTCCTTCCATTCCTATCTTCTTTAGTGTCTTAAATAGGAATTGATGTTGGATGTTGTCGAATGCGTTTTCAGCATCTATTGATATTATCATGTGGTTCTTATAATTTTTCATTTCAACATGGCAAATAATACTAATGGTCTTTTGTATGTTGAACCATCCCTGCATCCCTTGTATGAGTCCCACTTGGTTATGGTGAATTATTTGTTTTATATACTTTTGTTTTCTGTTGGCCAGTATTTTGTTAAGGATTTTTGCATCAATGTTCATTAGGGAAATTAGTCTGTAGTTCTCAATTCTTGTGGGATCCTTTCCTGGTTTAGGCATCAGAGTTATACTAGGTTGATAGAAAGAGTTTTGGAGTTTGCCATCTTTTTTAATGTTCTGGAAAAGTTTGTATAGGATTGGTGTCAGTACTTCCCTGAATGCTTGGTAGAATTCTGTGAAGCCATCTGGTCCAGGGGATTTTTTATTGGTAATCCCGTGATAACCTTGTCTATTTCTTCTATTGCTATGTCTGTTAAGATTCTCGATGTCCATCAGCTATAGTCTAGGGAGGGAAGGTTTTTCCAAGATTTTATCCATGTCTCCCAAGTTGTTGAATTCTTTGGAGTACAGCCCTTCATAGTATGGTGTAATTATCCTTTTGATTTCATTAGGGTCAGTTGTAATGTCCACTCTTTCATCCCTCATTCTTGCTATTGAAATTTGTTCCTTCCTTTCTTTGGTTAAGTTTTTCACTGGTCTGTCAATTCTGTTTAACCTTTTGAAGAACCAACTTTTAGCAGCATTAATTTTTTCCATAGTTTTATTATTTTCCCTCTCTTCAATCTCAGCCCTAATTTTTATTGTTTCTTTTCTTTTGTATTAGCTGGATTGTCCTGTTGACTCAGCTCTAGTTGCTGCAAATTTTTGAAAGCATATCAATTAAAAGTCTCTCTTCCTTTTTTGTGTGCATGTATTGCTATGAAACTTCCTCTGATGACTGCCTTTGCTGTGTCCTATAAGCTTTGGTACATTGTGTTTTCATTCTTGCTGATTTCTAGAAATTTCCCAATTTCATCGCTGATCTGGGACAGTACACTCTCCTTTTGCAATAGAGAGTTATTCATCCTCCAATTCTATGCTCTTGTTTTCTTCGTCTTCCTTTTGTTGATTTCCAGCCTTATGGCACAGTGGTCAGAGAAAAAAGTCTGTTTGATATCAATGTGCTTAAATTTATGCAGATTCAACTTATGCCCTAGCATGTGGTCTATCTTCGAATATGTGCCATGTGGGCTTGAAAAGAATGTGAATTAATTTTGTATTTGGGTGGAGGGCTCTGAAGATATCTATCAGGTCAAATCACCTAATTGTAGTGTTTAGATCTTTAGCCTACTTTTTGAGTTTCTTTCCCAATGATCTTTCTCAGAAAGTGGTTGAGTTAGTTAATTGTGCCAGCCTGGCCGATAATCACATGTGGTGCTGGTTGAAAGGCGGAGGGATAAATGGGTGGTGAGCCTCGCCTTTCGAGTTCTTGGGTCTCTTGTTTTGTGATGGTTGCATCGGGTGCAGCTGCTTTAGCAGTTCCCTGCTTCAGCTTGCAAGATGGATTTCCTACAAGACATCCCCAAGGAGAAGCCGCATGGATCTATCCCGATGCAGCCCTGGGTGCTGGAGCAGCCGTGTGGAGACCCTTGCCAGTGCTGAGATGCTTACACGTTCATGGACTCAGCTTTCCTCCTGCAGTTGGCATCATTGCCTCTGTTTTGTGAGGTGAAGGACTTTGTGGACTGGTGTTGGGTATGGGTTAATGTTGGACTTGTGGCTTGGGCAGCATTGGGTTGGGATGTTTTCGTGATGCACATTTTCTTTGCATAAAACTCTCTCTTATACGTGAGTTGCTGTGGATTTGTTTCTCCAAAGTACCTAGACTAATACAGTGGTGTATTGAAGTCACCTACTATAATTGTTGAGACTTTAATTTCTTTTTTTAATCTTTTGGAGCGTCTGATTGACATATTCTGTTGATTGCTTGTTCAGCAAGTAAATGTTTAGAATGCTTAGTGGTTCTTGTTCTATGATTGCTTTGAGCATTATATAGTGTCCCTCATCTTTTTTAATGGTTTGCACTTTGAGATCAATTTTATCTGAGATTAGGATTGCAACTCCTGAGTTTTTTTTTGAATTCCTATTTTCTTGGTATGTTTTTCTCCAGCCTTTGATTCTCAGCCCATTTTTGTCTGTAATATTGAGACGTGTTTCCTGTAGGCAGCATATCAAGGGGTTGTGTTTTCTAATCCAATCTTTTAGTGTCTGTCTCTTAAGGCCGGAGTTCATCCCATTAATAGTCAGAGTTATTACATCTATCTGTGGACTCTGTGATGTCATGTTATCCCTCTTATGTTGGGTGTTTTCCTACTCCGTTTCTTCTTCATGGGTTGTGCACGTGTGTGTTTGTGGTTCATTCTTGCCTTCTTTCCATCATTGAGCCAATGTTATCTTGGAGGCTGTTTCCCCTTTGGTGGTCTCTGGGTGGAGTTCTGTGTGGAGTTCTGTGTTCTGTGTGGCAGTCTCTTATATGTGCTTGGTGAGTGTTGTTCTTCTGTCCATACTGACTTGGCGAGGATCTTTTGCAGTGCTCCTTTTCTTTGAGCATATTCTTTGAGGTTTTCCTTGTCTGGAAGATTCTCACTTCTCAATCAACCTTGATAGATAATTTGTCCTAAAGGGTTACTATGAGTCAGAAATGACAAGATGGCAGTAAGTTTTAGTTTTTATTTAATCTTTATTAAAGCAGGTCACTAATTTTTCTCTTTTAGGGCTGCTAGTAGGTTTAAAAAGCTAATATTTTAGTTAGCAGTTGAGCATTTAACTATTTCACCATCAGGGTTCAAATCTAGAAGGAAAGAAGTAAACAGGTAGCTGTTCTAGATCTTGGATGGCCAAGTGTTTGGGGAGAACTGTTTCAATTCTGGAGTCATGCTGAGGCAAAATGGTCTTTAATTTATCCTTCATTCTAGTAGTAGCAATACTGGAAGATTAGGAGGAAGACTGAAATAACTTGGGCAGTTAAGAATCCAACTGACCACACTCTTGTATATGCCGTTTCACTACAATTTGACAGATTGTTCTGCATGTTGTCTCTTAAGAATCTACTACAATGGTAAAAAGACAATCTCAAGTTGAACTTAAATAGTTCTCCATTCTCATCTGGGAAGAAGTACAAGTAGAATACTTCTTAGAGGCAAGAATAGCAAGAGGTCATGTCATGTACTTTGGACATGCTGCTAGGCAAGATTAGTCCCTGGAGAAGAATTTTATACTTGGAAAAGTAGAAAAGCCATGAAAAAGAGGAAGGCCCTCAAGAAGATGTATTAACAGAGTGATGGCAATAAAGGGCTCAAACATAAGAATAGGTGAGTGGATGGTGCGGGAATAGGCAGTGTTTTGCTCTGTTGTTCATAAGGTTGCAATGTGTTGGAATCAAGTTGATGGCACCTAACAATAACTGGTATTCTTATCAGAGTCTCCTGAGTAATTTACTGTATGATTTTGGGCAATAATCTTATGTTCTTCACCTCTTGGTAACTTTCTTTCAAAAATTGAAATAGAGGTATCTAATCTATGGATTTTATAATTAATCAGTGAGTAAATTTTGTGGTTAGGCTGTAAAACATGTCCACATCTAGATTTGGAATTTACTATTGGATTAATTGAATGGCTAATGGTGTATGAGAAAACTGAAAAGAGAACAGGAAATGCAATCATTAGGGATGGAAGTTGCCCCCAAAGTGGCTCTACAACTTTGGCAATACCATGTAATAGGCCTCTAAACTCAGGATAACTCATCAGCAAAAGCACAGCTTGGCGCAGTTAATCGTCACTGTGTATGGATTGTACGTGAAATTGATAAGACTGTGATCCCAAAGCAAAAGAGAAAGATAGCTGATCCAACATCAAAGTTAAGATAACTTACAAAAAACGTTAACAGTCCATGAAGCTGATGTAGCATTTTTAATTAAATGGCACCCATCAATACTTTTAGTGAAATCCAACTGGAAATTGAACAGCTCCCTCTGTGGTCCTCAATCTCCTTGGCATCCAGGCGTGTGAACATTTCATTCTTTTTGTTTACTTTGAGATGACTGGCTCTTTCGCCTATTCTAGGAGGGCTTCAGGTACCACTGTATATCTCCAATAGGTAAAATCATTTATGTCTTGCCCATTTCCAATATATCTCTTCCCAGCAGTGTAAGAAAGCTGGTGAGGATAGCTCATTTGTGGGAGAAGTCAAGGTCACGTGGGATTACCTGATTTATCATTTTTATTAGAATGAGTTTAAAGGTCTTCTACCTATAGATATAGATCACTAAGATTAGCATGAAATATAAATAACCATATGGACCACCTATTTAATGCAGTGTAAGGAATTTAAGTTCCATCTCAGATTTTTCAGTAAGAGAATCTCTTGAACACACTAAAGCTGAATCTCAGTTTTCCATCTGTGAAGTGGTATATATTTATAAATGATGTTACGTGAAGTTGAGGCAGCTTCGAGTCATAGCTACCTTGTATATGCCAAAATAAAATACTTCCCAATCCTAAACCGTGCTCACAATTGTTGCTATGTTCAAGCCCATTGTTGAGACACTGTGCCCATCCACTTCTTGGGGATCTTCCTCTATTCTGTGAGCAGAGCTCATTACCGAGTGTAATATTCTTCTCCAGGGCATGGTCTCTTAAAATAACATGCTTAACGTAGTTGAGATAATATCTTGCTATCCTGGCTTCTAAGAAGTATTCTGGGTGGTACCTGTCCCAAGACAGATGTATTCATTCTTCAGGCTGTTCATGTATTTTCAGTATTTTTAAGCACATCATAAATCCAATATGTTCATTCTCCTCTGGAATTCTTTATTCTGGTTACATATATGAGGCAAATGAAAAGACTCTGACTTGAGTCTGACCCATTATAGTCCTCCAAGTAAGAGATTTACCTTTTAACACTTGCAGCAGATTTGCTGATTGCAATACATCATTTGATTTTGTGGCTTCTGCTTCCATGAGTGTTGATTATGACTAAAAATATGAAATCATTGAAATTTCAATTGTCTTTCTGTTTATCGTGATGCTGCTTATTGGTACCGTTGTGAGGGTTATTGTTTTATTTCCCTTGATGTGCATCTATACTGAAGGTTTTAATCTTCCAACATCAGCAACATGTCCTTATCTTCTTTGATTTTATCAAGCATGGTTGTGTCGTCTGTCATGTGACATGCTTTGGTCATTAGGAAATGAGTAGACTTAATGTTTGTGATGTCAGAGTAGATGGCTGAAACACTATAGCATGCTGTAGCCCATGCTCCTTTGGGTGTCTGATTGTGGCCCAGGTAGAAAAGGCTCTTACGGTTTGGGTGAAAAAATGAATTGCCGTAGGGCAGAAAGATGTGCAAGGCATCTGTCAGCCTGTAGATTATCGGCAGGTAGCCTTGAACTTCTAACATATTCTTACTTGTTCTACAAATCCGTTCAAACATATTTGCCTACAGAAAGTCTCCTTCTTCACTCCTCCTCCCCTCCCCTCCCCAGACTGTGAGTTTCTTGAAGTCAGAGACCTACCCGTTGTTGTTGTTTTTCTATCCTTCTCTGCATCAGGATTGGAAGAGGGCTTTATGAACAACCTGCGATAATTAGATGAAACAAGCTAAAAGTGAGAAGGAATTGAAATACTTGCTAAGGAAGACCAAGGATTTCAGTGTTCAATATGGATTACAGCCCCATGTAAAGAAGATCAAAATCCTCACACCTGGACCAGTAAGTAACATCATTCATTATAAATAGAGAAAAGATTGAAGTTGTCAAGAGTGTCATCTTGTTTGGATCCACAACCAATGCTCCTGGAAGCAGCAGTCAAGGCATCAAATGACTCATTTCATTGGACAAATCTGCTGCACAGACCTCTTTAAAGTGTTGAAGAGCAGTGACGACATTTTGAGGACTCATGTGCACCTGATCCAAGCCATGGTATTTTCAATTGTCTCAAATACATGCAAATATTGAACATTGCATAGGGAAAGCTGGAGAAAAATCCATGCATTTGAACTATGGTGTTGGTGAAGAAAATTGACAGTACCTGGGACTGCCTAAAGAACAAACATATCTGTCTCAGAAGAAGTAGATCCAGAATTCTCTTTAGAGGCAAACGTGGCAAGATTTTTCTCACGTACTTTGGACATGCTGTCAATAGAAACTCATCCCTGAAGAAGGACATCATACTTGGTAAAGTGGTGGTGCAGCAAAAAATAGGAAGTTTCTTGACAAAAGGGTTTGACATAGTGACTACAACATTGGGCTCAAACATACAAACAATGGTGGGGATGGTACAGGAATGGATGGTGTTTTATTCTGTTGTGCACAGGATCGCTGTGAGTTGGAAACCATTTGAAGCAACTAACAACAGCAACAACAAAGTTATGGTTTGGTTTACTTTACACAGGATGAGACCAGATACATCACGAGTTGTATTTTGGTGCTCCCAGGTATGTGATAGTAGAGTGAAAGCAGAATGTGAGGTTTACCTTAAATGAAAAGAAAATATACACATCCACTTCATCATGGAATAAATAGAAATCAAATAGATCACAGTAAGAAGACCAAAGGGGATGGGACAAGAGACTCTGAAACTTGTTCTTGAAAGTAGAGTTACTAACGTGTATTGGAGAAATAATGAAGTAAATGAGCTGAACAGAAAATTTCAAAGGACCACTTGAGAAGATGAAGTGAAGTATTATAATGAAACGTACAAAGAGCTACAGTTAGAAAAGCAAAAGGAAAGGAGATGCTCAGGATAGTTCAAGCTAAAAGAAGTGAAGAAAAAGTCAAGCCTTAGTTACAATATTAAATTATTCTATTAGCAAATATTGAAAGATGCAGGAAACATATAAAAGGGAAGGGATACACCGACTCACAATACTGAAAAGCAATGGTCGATAGTCAAGCATTTCAAGACATAGTATACAATCAAGCAATCATGGTATCGAAGGAATAAATCCAAGTTGCTCTCAAGGCACAAGTAAAAAACTACGTTCCATGAGTTGCTAGAATGCCAATATAATTCTTTTTAATAATGCCAGTATCAAAGAACTCATGAGTCTATGTCAAGAAATTTTAGAAACGGCTTATAGAACCTAGCCAATTTTGTCTCCATTTCAATGAAAGGTGATCCAACAGAATACTAAAGTTATTGAACATTATCATTATTGAACATTATTGCACATTGATATGGCAGGCCAGTAAAATTTTACTGAAGATAATTCAAAATATGTTATAGAAATATGCTGACAGAAAACAATAACAACATAAAAACCTCACTGACAGCAAGATTGCAAATCATAGTGACCCTATAGGACAGGATATAACTGTCCCTGTGGTTTCTTAGAATGTAAAATTTTTTTGCCTATAAACATGCTAACTATCCATTTATTGTCATCAAAATCAAAATCAAAGCCACAGTGAGATATCACTTGACACCCACTAAGATGGTTATAATTGAATTGACAGACAATAACAAGTGTTTGCCAGGGTACAAAGAAATTGATACCCTCATATATTTCTAATGTGATTGTTAAATTATACAACCACATAATTAAAAATATATATTCACATAAAAAATAGCATACATGTACTATTCTGTAAATCTTAACAGGAATAGAAAGCTTCCTCTTTCTCCCATGGTGTGGCTGGTAGTTTTGAACTGGTAACCTTGTTGTTAGCAGCCCAACACATAACCACTTCCCAAGCAGAGCTCCTCACATGGATAGAGAACTTCCAGGAATTCAAACCAGATTCAGAAGAGGATTTGGAATAAGTGATATCATTGCAGACTTAATATAGATTTGGGCTGGGAAAAAAAAGGATATCAGAAAGACGGTTAGCTGTGGTTTATTGACTATGCAAAACCATTCAACAGCATGGTTCATAATACACTTGTATAGCATTGTAAAGAATGGGAACTCTAGAGCTCTGCATTGTGCCAAGTGGAACTTATATGTAGACAAAGAGACAGTGCTTGGGAGAAAACTAGGGGACATTTCATGGTTTAAAGTGAAAAAAGTTTCATGTCCATTCACAATATTTATTCAACCTGTAAATTGAGCAAATATTCCAGGAATCTGACCTATACGAAGATTAGTGTAATATCAGGATCAGTTTGTAGATGCCACACATTTTTTTGATGGAAGTGAAGAAAACTGATGAAAATCTAAGTACACAACATTCAGTATGTATTGAAATTAAGTGTAAAGAAAACACAAAATTTCACAGTTGACCCGACAGAAAATATGATAATTGAAGGGATAAAATGAAATTGT
>NW_022111371.1:2752961-2755002 GCF_000313985.2 Echinops telfairi
TTTTCGTGATGCACATTTTCTTTGCATAAAACTCTCTCTTATACGTGAGTTGCTGTGGATTTGTTTCTCCAAAGTACCTAGACTAATACAAACATCATGCTTGGTAAAGGAGAAGGTCAGCGAGAAAGAGGAGGACACTCAGCACATTGATTGCCATGTAGATTACAACAATGGTCTCACAATTTTGAAGACCATGTAGTAATGGACAGTGTATGTTTCTGTTATACGTAGGGTGGCTATGAATTGGAGCTGATTCCATGATATCTAACCATAACATTCAATTATGTATGCTCTTGTTTTTATTGTTCTTTTCCTTCCAGCTAATTTGTAATTAATTGACTCCTTGCTCTATATTCTTGAAGTTGAAGCTTAAATTATGAATGTTAAACCTGTCTTTTTTGTCTATTAGAATCATTTAAAGTTATAAATTCCTTATTTAGTCAGTACTTTAGCTACATGTCACAAATGCTTTCTTAATATTATAACTGTTTAATGTAGTAATCATTCATTGTATGATAATATGAAGCATTTTTGTTTCTTATTTAACTGATGAATAATTTAGAATAATGTTGACTTAAGTGGAAAATATCTGACTATATTTGGTATTGTTTTAATTGAGTTCTAAATTATCTCGTGACAGAGAATACATTCATTATGATTTCAATTATTTTATATTTGTTGGGACTTTTATGGTGTGGACCAAAGCATATAGCATAAAATCTTTATGAATACTTATAATACTATCTTGATAACATTCAGTATATTTGAGACAATCTACATTTTTAAGTAATGTATTCCATGAAAGTAAATTAGGACACGTTGTTATTGGTGTTTCTCTAAACTCGTAGACATCTTCTGTGTAATTTTTTTTTTCGGAGAGAAAGTGTTAATATCCCTAACTATAATTGTAGATTTTAAAAATATAACACTTTAGTTATGTCAGGTTTTTTCATATATTGTTAGGCTCTATTATCAGATGCTTTATACAAGTGTTACAATTCCATGAAAATTGTATCCTTTTAACATAATGGGATTTTCCTTTTTATTACTGATTAGTTTCCTCAATGAATAATATTTCCTGGTATAGTTTTTCAGATACTTTTAGCTTATCTATGTTTTTATACACAGATAAGTTAAATGTGAAATTTAGAAAAATATTTTTTTAGGAATTTGGGTTTTATGCATTTCCTCCCCTATTCTATCCAGGACTATTTATTATGTCTCTGCTGTCATGATTGGTGCAGTGATTAGACACTATCTCCATCCCCCAAGTACACTAGGCAATGGTTTATATAGATTATCAGTTCTTTGCGGGGGCCTAGTAACATATGGGGTTATGAGTTGGGTAGCTAATTGCAAAGTCAGTGTTTCAAAACCACTAGCAGAGAAAAATGAGGTATTCTTCTCCTATAAAGATTGAAAGTCTCAAAAATGCCCAGGGGCAGTTTACTCTGTCCAATGGGGTCGCTATGAATCACATGGGTTCAATTGTCAGTGAGTAAAATTAGCTCCTTGGACTTGTCTCTCTATTGAGTCTGGTTTCTTTCTTCCTCTTTTGATCCTGAAATATAGGTAACAAAAAATGGATTAAATGGATGCACACAAGCTTTTAAGAACTGAGACTCTACTTACCAAACTAGGATGAATAACATTATCTTTATGATCAATGTTTGTCTGTTGGCTTCAAACCAAACCAAGCAAACCAACTCATTGTCATGGAGTCCATTCTGACTCATGATGACCGATTGAGTCAGTAGTCCACAGAGCTATGAATACTATGGTCCTAAGTCAACACACCCAGTAACTCAATCCCCTGTACTGTATTTTATTTTACATATGAATACATATATTTTACTATGGTGAATAATGCTATAGTGGCCATATGTGGGGAGATATCTGCTCATGTCATTTGCTGTCCTGATGTTTTGTAAGATTGCTGAGTCATAGGTCATTTCTATTTCTAGTTATTTGAGGGAAAATCCTAACCTTTTCCAAAATAGTTTAATTTATTTACAACTCTACAACTTAAACTCCATTAATT
>NW_022111371.1:2759038-2764962 GCF_000313985.2 Echinops telfairi
AAAATTTGGTTGTTTTTTATTGAATCGCTAATTTTTTCCAGATATTTTAGAAATTAGATACATCATTCCCAAGATTTGTTCTATTTTTAATTTGTAGGTTCTATTTTAATTTATAGGTTCTATTTTTAATTTGGATAAAGTTTTTTTATTTTTATGAGTCTATATGTTTCATTTAGGAAGTCCCAGTTACAGAGTGTGTCTCTTATTGTTCATACATTTATAGATGTATTACCGAAAAATATTACGTTCCATGGTCTTTATTAGTTTTTATATATTCCATATATCTTATATATCATTTTCCAGGAATTTTATAGTTTGGGCTTTAACACTTGGGTATTTCATCCATTTTAAGTTAACTTTGTGCATGGTCTTAGATATGGATCATGTTTCATTTTTCTGCAAATAAATATTTAATTTTTCAGCACCATTTGTTCTTCTTTATTTAATGGACTTTAACTTCTTATCCAAAATCAGTAGCTTATTGATGGATGGACATATTGTGGGGTTCTCATATCTTTGTGCTCCTTTTGCCAATGTGTTTGTTGTGGAATAAGTATCAGGTTGTTTTGATTATTGTGGCTGAATAGTATTTTTAATTTCATGATGTATGAGACTCCCACCTTTGTCTTCTTCAATATTGCTTCTGTTATTTCACCTCTCTCTCCTTCCCATGGAGCATAGATGATAGTTTTTTCCGTTTGGGGTAGGTATGTTTCTGGAATATAAACTGGGATAGTATTGTATCCATACATTTCTTAGGTAGTGTTCCATTTATCAGGGTCACTTTTAGGCTCTGCACTAATGTTTAGGGGAAAAAAATGTTCATTTTTATTGGTCTTGCTCTTCGTCTTATCTCTAATAACCAAAATAAAATCACTCTCATTTTGTTATTGTTTACTACATCATATTCATTTCCGGTCTCTTAGAATAATTGGATTCCTGTTTCAGGAGGAGGTGTGCTTTAAACTTCGAGTGATGTTATTTTATTACTTAAAGTGGAATATCAATGGAGATTAGAGAGCAGCGCTACACAAAGTGACCGCTAGGGAGAAACAGTCAGAACCATCAGGCCCAGTCGTCCTGTTCACCCAGTTCTATTTCTAGCGTGCCGAGCTGAAGCACGTCTCTGAGTGCAGAGAAGCGTCTCAAAAATGAAACGGAGAGCTCGGAATCCAAGGAGAAGACCTCAGCCAGTGTATCCGGAAGGAAAACAGGAGAAGAAGGGAAGTGAGAGAACGCCAAGGGTCAGTCACAGCTAAAGGCGCAAACCAGGTTCCTACGTTTATTTGCTATTACTCATCATACAATCTGAAACTGTGTGTTCCCTAATAATCTGAGTGACTCATTAGTAATGTTCATTCCAAGGCTCCACCTCGGCGCTGATAACAAAGAGCATTATCATCTATCATGTGTCACCAAGTCGGCTAATTGAGTCATGTGGATTATCGCATTTAATATTTTCAACCCCTGTATCTGGTGACCGTTCCTAAGACCACCGTGTTTTGCAGATAGAGAAACAGGGTTACACAAAAACTTTGTCTTCTCTAAATTCATACCATGAAACAGTGGAGCAGTTATATCTTATGTCCACTACAATGAGAACAACTGACTTAGTGATTCAATACGATGGAACCAAATTCTTACCGCCGTCAAGTCAACACCAACTCATAGCGACTCTCTAGGACAGGTTAGAAGTGCCCCTGTGGGTTTCTGAGACGGGAACTCTGTACAAGAGTAGAAAGTCCCGTCTTTCTCCTGAAGAAGAGCTGGTAGTTTAGAGCCACTGACCTTACAGTGAGCAGGCAAATGCATAACCACTAAGCCACCAGGAGTCCGAGGCAATATGATGGAAGTGCCCCAGAATGAAGGGCCCAAAGATAAAATAAAGCCAAGAGAATGACAGTATTGATATCACACCTTTGTATTTGTCTTGCTCTTCTTAGTTCATTCTTGCAAAAAAAAAAAAATCAATGGCAAAGTATCTAGAAGCAGAGTGAAGCACCTACCCTTGGAAAGGGTCTGGTTTCTTTTTTAGGTGCCCAGGTCAGCAAAATGGGACATGGAAGAGCCCCAATTACAGCAGTGAACCAGAGAGCCAATTATAAAGTTGAAGAAATTTCACATGGAAAAATGTCGTCAGGTAAGGAGCCTACCTAAAGACATGACTCAATCCAGACAGGGTGCAGAGATCGCCATAAATCCATATAATACCACTCTAAGCACCACCTCCCTGTGGCATGCATAAGGAGTGATGTCATTTTTGCCTGGGTTAGGTCTGACCTGACCTTGAGTCAGGATGCGTAGATGGAAGGAACCAGTGAAGTTGCTGAGTGGACTGCCAGAAACTTTCTGTCCATAGTTCAACAACAACCATGCCAAAGAAATGATGAAGTGAGAAGCCATTCGAGCAGTGGAAGTGGCACAACCGGAAGGCAATTCAAGAAAATGTTGCCCTGTTGTGGAAATTTAACTAACATCACAGTAATTTGTGCAAATATTGTCAAATAGGAACAAACCTGTTGTGTAAACTTCTACCAAAAATACAATAGAAAATTTTACGTAATTACACTAAAAATCAGAAGAAAAGAGAGTAATCATGTTTTCATCCCTGAATTAGTATCAGTAACCTTTTCTAGGGAGACAGAATAGTGACAGGTTAAGAGCATGGGTGTCTAGGTCAAATATATGTTATAAATACTGATTTGCCATGGCCATTAACACCATAATTCACAGCATGTTTTTTAAGTTTCCTGAGCCATCTATTTTATGCACACAATAGTTCATCATTAAATTAATCCTATGTGAAGCACTGATTGCCATCAAGGGCTCCACATACTGACCTTGTTAGGGAGACATTGTGCTAAAGTCAGCCCAGGCAGGAGATATAGGAGGGGATGGAAGAGGAAGGCTCTCTGCAAGACGGATTGTCCTAGTGGCTGTGACAACCCAATCACAATGACAATTGTGAGGATTTGCAGGAGCAGGCGATGTTTCCTTCCATTGTACATCGCGTCACCAGCAGTAGGAATAGACTAGATGGCACCCAACCACGACCACATCCAACCCCCTGTGACTTTCTGAGACTGTCACTTTATACAGTAGAAAGCCCCCATCTTTCTCCCACAGAACATGTGGGGGTTTTGAACTGCTGACCTTGCTGTTTGCAGCCCAGCATTTAACCACACCACCACCAGAGCTCCTTTCTACTAGGTAGTACTGGCTGGAGATTTCTTACTGTTGGCAGACCTCAGTCAATCATTGGCTATTGGCCGGACACCTCATTCCTCACCCCATGAGGCTTCTATCTGTAGGTTGACTGCATGCTCTTAGACATTGTAGCTGACTTCCTCCCAAATCCAATTCTCATTACTTTGAGTCCATTCCGACTCATTGTGCCCACACAGGTGGCACAATCAGTTAAGCGCGAGGCTGCTAATGGAAAAGTTGGGAGTTTTAACATACCCAAAGGTACGTTGGGAAAATAAAAAGTAGACACAGTGATCTCCTTTCCAAACATAATAGGCATGAAAATCCCACAAAGCACAGTTCTACTCTGCACACATGATGTCCCCTGAGTCTCCATGTACTTCCCCCAAATAAATGACATACGTAGAGAGAAGAAATGATGCCACACTGTGGCTTGTGACCTCTCTCTCCTCTGCATCCCATGTCTGCCTTATTCATTTCATTAGCAGTGACCTTCCAAGTGTAGTCCATACTTCCTAGGAAGGGGGTTGGCCAAACCCACGGCCAGCAAATATATCCCAACTCATAGGATCCTTGAAGGAAGAAAAGAACTGCCCCTTTGGGTTTCCGAGACTGAAATATTTAGGGAGCAGACTCTCACCTTTTTCCCAGGTGGTTTTACACAAGGACCTAACTAAGGCCAATGTGGACCATCTTAGAAGGTGGGCCTTACAGGAACAGTGGCGTTAACATTCAGAGTCCCTGTGCCCCTTGGGGAAAGAAGATACCTCTAAATAATTGTTACTATGGGGTGGTCCCGATGCTCCTGAAGGAAAGAGCTCTAGTTCTGTGTGAAAGAATGCTACCTGGACAGTCATTCTCAGTAGCAGCACATAGGTTAGTCCAACTCCCAAGGCTCCATGTTAAAAAATATTCCTGTTGTACTTTCATGTAACTCCTGTATTTTACGTTATCTTATTTTAAGGAAGACAAAGGGACTTTGAGCAGTATGTGAACCATTTCCATGATCTTGCCATCCCATATCTCCATGAATGTTTGGAATCCCACACGGCATTTTCAGTGCTAGGGAAGAAAAAATGGCCCCTGAAATCACCTCATCCAGAGTTAACTACTATTACTAGTTTGATGACTATTTCAGATATTTATGCACCCATATAAACACATTCAACTGCATATTATGTAATTTTATAAAATGCCACACTAGCGTCACACCTGCTTCTCAGCCACTGCATGTTTCACTGATAATTGGCTCTGAGCATTTTCCATGTCAATAAGCATAGCGCTATACCATCATTAGTAGTGACTGGAGTATGTCTCATTGTGTAGATGCCCTATAATTTACTCCACCCGTTATTTATTAGTAGATTTTAAGTTGCTTCACACTCTTTTAACGAGGAACCAGATGTGGGGGGCGCCCAGTTTACCCCAGGCCCAAAATATAGGCATTATGATCCTGGCTTCTTCTTTCCTTTAAAATTTATTTTCCCATGCTTTTTAATAACTTAGCAAAACTGCCCCTGCATCACAATCGTCTGTGAACAATGTGAGTTTCTGTAAGGGTCCCAAGGGGCCCGTGGGTGGAGAGACGTATGTGGTGTCCTCCTCTGCCAGCTGAAGTTGCCTGCAGCACATTCATCACAGTTCACATTCTCTCGAACCTCTCCCCTGAACTTGGCACATGGAAGAAACAAAGAAACACTTGAATGGGAGTAATTGGCGGAATCAGTCCCATGAGGAAAGACTTCGTGTGAAATGGCATTAACTGGGCGAGTCCCAACAAACAGACATTGCCGCTCCTCTATTGTCTCATGTTCCACATAGAAGTGAAAGCTGCCCATAGATCTCCTAACCAGGGTGACCACAGGATGTGTCCCCCAGATGGGAGTAGTTAAGTAAGCAAAAGGAAACATTCTTAATAGTTGCCTGGGACAATAGGCTTACACCAAAAGTGTTCCAGGTTAATGGGGCAAAACTCCTTAACGTAGTGTGGGAGTCAGCTAAGATGCACAGAACAGAAGTTACCTCTCAGCCCCCAGAGCTGGCAAAGTAGCTGGAAATCAAAACCAGGTTTCACCTCTTCTGGATTGTTTGCTTTGTTTCGTAGATTTCCTAGATCCCTGAAAAAAGGAGCCCTAATGGTACGATGGTTGGCTGCTTACCAAGTGCAAGGTCAGTAGTTCAAAACTACCCACTGCTCTTTGGGAGGAAGATGAGATTTTCTAATTCTGCAAAGAGTTAGAGTCTCAGAAACCCACGGGGGCAGTCTACCCTGACTCAGAGAGTTGCTTTAAATCAGAATTGATTTGATGGCAGTGAGTTTGGTGTTGATTTGAGGTCCATGAATAATAACCCTACGCATCCCAAGGTGATGTCACTCTTGGGCCTTCTTCTCCCTCGAGAGTAGAATCTCATATATGCATTGTTGTGTTTTGTTTTTGCAGGAATTTGTTCTATAAGACAATATGCCATTATATTACAGATAAGTAATATACATATATTATACATATACTTATGTAATATATAGATATAGATATATTATGGACACAAATAATATTCACGTCCATAATATATGTATATTGAATGCACCTGTGTAATATAATACATATGATGAATTATATCATATACATATGATATAATATATGTATATTGAATACATGTATGTAATATAATACAATTACAAGTATTCATACATAATATATACATTGCTTAGAAGTATA
>NW_022111371.1:2766632-2768343 GCF_000313985.2 Echinops telfairi
CACTAGTTTGAGACTTGGCTACCCCTGTACGCTCTCCATTGAGCCTCACCCACCACTGCTGACTCCTTCAGCAACCTAACGAGAATCATGCTACAGCACATCCTCAACCCTCTACCTCAGCCTGTTTTACTCTGAAATCCATGTTCCATATTTGCCATTATTAGAAATAAATTTTCTAAAAGTAGAAAATCAGGAGAAAAAAAAACTTAGCTCTTTGGCATTGACCTATTTTCATCTCTTGCTCAATGACCCTGTGTCCCTTTTAATGACTCCTTATGAGGAAAAAATCCTTTTGCTCATGGATGATTTTATTTTTTTGCATTGCTGTCGAGTGCATTGGGACTGACGCCTAACTTACAAACGTCCTGGGGCAGACGGCTCCATAGAGGGCTTGGTTTGTCACCTTCACAGAAGCAGGGGGTCAGGCCTGTCTTTCATGTCGCAACTGGGTGGATTTGAACTGCCAACGTTTAGGTTAATAATTGGGGACCAACAATTTTGTGTCACCTGGGGCCTCTTAATATCATCCGGATGCAACATTTCCAACAATCCATAAATGTTCTTGTTGCTGTGCCGTGACAAGATATAGTCTTTGTAGCCCGGGCGGCATAGTGGTTAGGTGGCCGCTAACCAGAGGCTAGAAGTTTGAAACCACTGGCAGCCTCGGAAGAAAGATAAGGCTTTTGACTCCCCTCAGGGTGGGCCTCAGACACCCCCAGGGGCAGTGCCTGCTGTCCGTTAGGGTTGCTGTGAGTAAGAATTGATGCGAGAGCAGTGCTTTTGTGAGCTTGTATTTGTGGACCTCAGGGAGTGGAAGATAAAAATCATAGTATCGTAAGTGTATTTATGGGTGAGATTATGTCTATGTTTCTTCAAAATTAATGGGTCAGAGGATCTTATTGTTGTTGTTGGGATTCTTTAAGTTGCTTCTGATGGATAGCAAACTTAAGTGCAACACACACCTTGTGCTGTGCTATCCTCACAAGTGCTGCTGCATGTGCGCACATTGGTGCAGGCCATAGGTCACATCATCTCCTTGAGAGGCTTCCTCTTTTCCCGGACCTTCTACTTTACCAAACATAAATCCTTCCTCCACGGTCTGGTTCCTCCTGATAGTATCTTCAAAGGATGTGAGACAAAATCCTCCTGCCCTCACTTATAAGGAGCATTCTTCTTGTACTTCTTACCATACAAGTCCAGCATAGTTCCAAGAAATTAGCAGATAATCTACATGAAGGGGCTTCAAAAAGTTAATGGAAAATGGAAACGAAAAAGTAATTTTTCCATGGAATTTTGTAAAGCTCCCTCCTGTAATACTGTAAGCATCAATTAACTGCCTGTGTTCCATCCCCTTCACATGATTTCAGCTAGTGTCCCTCAATTGAATGACCTCTTTTCCTCCCCATTGTTGTCTTTAGTTATATGACATTTGCTTTAAAATATCATTTGCAAAATTAAAATGCAAGGATGCCTGGAGCCACATTCGCTGCAGTGAATATTGATTGAGTCCAAACATTGTAGAAAGCCTTATCTGTTCCCAGAGAACTTATTGTATAAAAATGGAAATACAAACAAAACAATTAAGAAATAAAACAAGGCCAAGAAAAGGGGCATATCGCAGAGTCCTGGGGTTACTTTCTTTGTTTTCTCTCCCCTTTCCTTTTCATGTTTCCTCCTTGGAGCCTTGTCTCTCCAGGAAAGAAAGCCCTCA
>NW_022111371.1:2768915-2773598 GCF_000313985.2 Echinops telfairi
TGGACTTGAGGGCCGTGAGTTTCGTTTGGGAATAAGTGAATATTTCTCTCAACTTGCTTCATATTTATTAAGAGCTTTGTGCCCACGTATCTCTTCTATTTAAAATATTACAGTTTAAAACCTCACAATACTTTTGTGACATTGGCAAGGATTTTTTTAAAGTCTACAATGTTTAGATGATGAAGTCAATATCTACTTGGGTCAATTAATTTACTAAGGTCACAAAGCACCTGACAAAACTTGAAGTCCAGTCTTTGATGGCAGACTCAATGATCTTCCCACCTTGCTGTCTTACTACAAACTCCAATATCAGATCAAGGGACACCTGCCATTGGATGAGGGAGACCTAAGGCAAATCAGTGCATTGGAATTCCGGTGCTGAAGGAGAATATTGAAAACATCATGGAATGCCAAAAGAACTAAGGAATTTGTCTTAAAGTAAGCACAGTCAGAATGCTTCATGAAAACAAGGTGAAATTTCTCACATTCTTTGAACATGTTGTCAGGAGAGACAGAGTCTCTGGAAAAGAACAGCATGCTTGGTTAAATAGAGCCGCCGTGAGCAAGAAGACGACCCAGCAATATGGATCGACACAGTGGCAACAACAATGGGCTCAAATGGAAGAACAATTGGGAGGACGGCCCAGGACCAGACCGTGCTCCCTTCTGTTGTACCTCTGTATGAATCAGACCGGTCCATGGCCCCTAGCAACCACCACCACTTTTAATTTGCATCGTCATCCAAATTGCCTTTTCTCATGCTGAGTTTTCTTTGCAGGAGCACTTCATATCCATACTAAGTTCATGGAAAGGGGGGCAGAGAGGACGGGAAGAAGGGAGAGAATGGTGTTGCACAGTGGGAGAGAATTCTGGGGGCGGGGAGCATTGTGATAACAAAGTAGTTGTGGGTTCTATAGAATCCAACTCTCCCCATTTATGAAGAAAAGAGATCAGTTAGGATACCGAACCAATAGGGATGAACACTTTCTACAGTAAAAGAGGTGATTCGTTTCCTCTACCTAAAATCACTGCCAGTGAGTCTCATCTTCCTTCCTTGGAGTAGCTGGTGGGTTTGAACTGCCAACCTTGTGGGAAGAAAACCCACACTTACATTACTGCACAACCAGGACTCCTGAGGTGTCTTTACACAACTCCATGGCCGTGATTTGTATGATACCAGCATTTGGGTCTTTGGGACATCCTGAAAGCTCTCAAGGGCAGAAGGTCAGTGAAACTGCCACCCGTGTGTTTTTTAGAATTTGGATTCCCGACAGAAACAATGATGGCAACTTTTATATAAAAGATATTTTTAGTAGCAGTCCCTATTGGTATGAAAATGTGTGTGAATACAGATAGATAGATAGATAGATAGATAGATAGATAGATAGATAGATAGATAGATAGATAGATATAGATATAAAACCTCATGGAGAAGTCTGGTACTGGAATGGCCCTTTAGAGCTGTCCCATTTGTTTCCAAGCTGCCAGGACTTTATATTTCCACACCAATTTGTGTGGGCTAATTTTGCAAGGCTGTACAACTCATTTCAGGCACTTTTCTTACTTGAGAATTACAGTTGCAGCAGCTTGGAAAGTCCAGTTTTTCATTTCTAAAGGAAATTTAGGATAGCATTTCACTGAGCTAACCAAAGATTGGAAGTGTGAGGATAGCGACCAAACTTGTGAGTTAATTCTGTAGACGCCAATGCATCTATAAGTGAATTCAGGAGATGGACTTAAGATACTGCAGCAGTCTGATATGCATGAACATATTAAACAAGCAGTCCAAAGCATTGTTCTTGGTCAAAACCCATATAAAGGACTATTGCACGTAGACTCTAAATTGTGCAGCACAAGAAGGGCTTGAGAGTAGTGTGGTCATGTTTCTTTTCATCATGTCAAAAATAACAATAGAGGGCGCTCTAGAGCAGAGAAGCTCAAGAAAACTCTCTCCTTCAGCACCCTCCTCAAATTCAGGAAAACTCCAGTCACCTATGAACAAGAAAGGAAAATGAAGTTATTATACAGAAAAAAAAAATGTAGAAAAATTAATAAAATCTGTGACACAATAGAATTATTACAGAAAGTCGTGTTTGAAAGACAGAAACATAAAACTGTGAACTAATACTTCAAAACAACATAAAGAAATTAAGAAAACAATAGAAGGTAAAAAATGAGTTAGAAGAGAAAATCTGAAAAAGTGAACCAGTAAATTGATTGGAAAAAAGGATGATTTAAAAGGGCTGATGCCAGAACACATGAAATCATTAAAATATAATGAAGCTTCAATTAGGATAATTACAGCATGAAATAAAGACAGCTAATTCCTCAGGAAAGCAGAAGACAGAAATTAAAAAAAAAAAAAAGCTCCAAATAAAACTTATAGATAATATGGTATGTTGTTGTTGTTAGCTGCCATAAATTGGTTCTAACTCATGGACCCCTTATGTATAACAGGATGAAACATTGCAGGCTCCTCACAGTCACTGCTATGTTTGAGCCCAACTATGCAGTCACCGTGTTGACCCATCTCATCAAGGACCTTCCTCTTTTACCCTACCCCTCCACTTTACCAAGAATGGTGTCCTTCTCTAGGGACTGGTCTCTCCTGACAACATGTCCAAGGGTTGCAAGGCATTCTTGCTTTAAGGAGCATTCTGGCTGTATTTCTTCCAAGATATATCTGTTTGCTCTTCTATGAATCGTAGTACTTTCAATATTCTTCTCCAGAACCACAATTCAATACATCTTCTTCAGTCTCCCTTAGTCTATGTCCAACTTCCACATGTATATGAAACCATCGAAAATACTTGGGTCAGGCACACTTTAGGCTTCAAAGTGATATCCTTGATTTTCAGAATTTTTAAGAGATCTTTAAGACAGAGGTGACAGAAATAGATGATGAAAAAAATCTTGAAAACAAGTTTGCAATAGAAGAAAGCCAGTGTGTGAAATATAATAGATTCTGAAAATATAATTTTAAAACTATTGAAATATAAAAGCCACTGGGCAGCGCATACTTAAAGACCACAGAACACATCTGGAAAATGTGATTCAGCAGAGACAATAACAAGTCACAGTCCAGTACAAAGGCAATAGAATAAATGAAAAATATTCTGATACTCGACTAAAGCTGGAAGACACTTGTCATCACACTCTTTGACACAAACCATTGGTGCCGGAAGACAATGGAATAAATGACTAGAGATGACCTATGATTTCTCCTCATTATTTTCCCCAGGCTTTCCTTTTTAATTTTCTGTATGAATTATATCTGAATGTGAGGAAAACCAAGATTTCCACAAAAATGATAAACCACCACTTATGGTGTTGCTAAATGGTGAAGAAATAGAAGCTGTGAAATGTTCCATTCTAGTAAGATAACGTCCATGGAAGCAAGAGTCAAGAAATCAAATCATGTACTACATTGAGAAAGCTGCTGGCACATCCCGCCATAAAGAAAGATTTAAGAAGTAAAAAGTAACTAAAATGACTAAGATGAGATTGGCCTAAGACTGTGTTTTCAGTCAAGTCCTGTAAAGGGAACGCTGAGTAATAAAAATGGAAGCTCAGAAAAGAATCGATAGATTCAAATTGTGTTGGTAGAATGTTGACGATACCATAAACAGCCACAAGAATGAATATGTATGTGTTGGAGGAAATACAGTGGAAGTACTTCTTAGAAGCAAGAATTCTCATTCTTGCTTCATCTAATTTACTTAGGACTCATCACAAAACGGATCATTCTCTTGACAGGGACATTATGCTTGCTAAAGTTCAATGTCATCTATAAAGAAGACCCGCAATAAAATGTGTTGTGAGGTAAATGTCCCAACAGCTGGATCAAGCTGTGATAACTGTGAAGATAATAATGGACCTAAAAATATTTTGTTTACTCTGTATATAACCTTCGGGCTGACTTGACAGTACCTAAGAATAACAACAACAACAAAATCTTATTTCTCTTTCCTTTTTGTTTATACATATATTTCTCTGCTTTATGAGGAATTTCTAAAATTCCAATAGATGTTTCAAACTCAACATGCCCAAACTAAATTCAATATTTTAACCTAAAACTTTAAAGTACTTTTCAAATAAAAGCCATGAATAATATTGAGTTGCTATTTTTATTTTAACCTATATTGTAACCCATATTTTCATAAGAGCTAATTGAGTCCCAGACAGAGATTGGGATTTGTCCAACATCAGGAAGATAGTGACAGAGTTTAAGGACCCAATGTGGCAACTCACCATTCCAGTGTGTTGTCCTTGCAAGCAATACATTTAATTTTACTCATCCAGACAATTGACTTATCAAGTAACTTTATATAGATCTCATATGTCTTTGAATCACAGAACCATTGAAATTGTTTTAGAGTGGATTTGATAGGAAAATGTAAGCTTCTTCTGTTTTAACCCTTTCTATATCCAAAGAAAATTGTCATTCTTTAATTTTAAAGAACTCACAACATTCACAAAATTCGACTCCAGCCTTGAGTCACTCTGATTGCAATTAAGTTCTTCCTTCCTTCCCACAACTTTCTTTTTTTTAATCATTTTATTGTGGCCTTATACAACTTTTTTAAAAATCATTTTATTAGGGGCTCATACAACTGTTATCACAATCCATACACACATCAATTGTGTAAAGTGCATTTGTACATTCATTGTCCCCATCATTCT
>NW_022111371.1:2773864-2776079 GCF_000313985.2 Echinops telfairi
ATCTGGGGGCCCCTTAGGATGAAGGATCAGATTTTCATCCCACTCAAGGTGGACCTTCCCCCAGTGGCTCACTTCCCAGTGACTCTTCTACCATTGGTTGTCTTTCTGTAGCATACTTCCCCTTTCCAGGTGCCTGTTCATGGTCTGCCCTTGACTCCAGGTCTCAAAACTAAGGGTCAATTGGACCAATGTGGGACAGTGTGAATATGTTGTCCCCCATATCCTTTCACTGTCTCTGAATATCCTTTCACTATCCCTTGCCCCCATATTCTTTCACTATCTCTGAATTTTCCCTTAGCTACCCTTCACCTTTCTTTGATCTGGAGAGGCATGTGGGAAGTGTACCTGCAACTCTCTCTGATGCTAGAAATTCCTTCCATTGTCAGCCTTTGCTCCCTGACTGTTATGGAGTTTTTCCTCTGTTTGAAAAAAGAACCCTCCCTTCCTCTCTACAACTTTCATACATTGACCCTTGTTCTCTGTATATTTGAAAGGATACACTGTTGGCAACATATGACAATATTGTTTATGCCACTCAATGGCCATGTGCCCTTCCCTGGATGCCAAACTTTGCTTTCACCCAGGGGAGATGCATTTTTCCAATCTCAGTTTCCAAGGAAGGCATTCTTAGTGACAGTGAAGTGTATGATTTGTATGCCTAATCCCATCAATATATTTGTATGTCCACTGCAGGAAATCCAGGGTTGGGCAAATATCTGAACTCCCCATTTAGAATCCTCATCTTTAAAATTATTTTCATTTGCACTTGAAGGCAAGCAAACTTCGTTGTAGTTTTCAATTAGTTTTCCTGGATAACTTTACTAAGAAGTATATCAGATAGATAATGGAGAATTCTACACAAATTATTTTTTGAAATAGAAAACAATTTCAAACCAATTGATGAGGTCAACATTATTCTATAATAAAATATGAACAAAAACATTTTCAAGGAAACAAAACTGCCATCCACTATGCCTCATTACATACACACAAAAGTCTACTGAACACTGCTATAAAATAAAATCCATCAATATATAAAATTAATAACATTTTATCACATGTGTTTTAACCCAAGAATACAAGCTTGTTTCAACACTTGAGTAACAATCAATGTAATCAATCCTACTAATGAAGTAAAAAAAGACAGTTCTCTTAAAAAAAACAAAGCATTTGATAAAATTTAGCATGCATTTTGCTAAAAATTTCAGCAAACTAAAAATTAAAATCAACTTTATCAATTTGATAAAGGCTATTTACAAATGAAACTTATTATAATTATCATTGCTATTTGATTGTTTTCTCTTTAAAATTGAAAGAAAACATAGATGTCTTCTGCCTGACATCTATTGGTCTAATCAAATGCAAATAAAGAAAGAAAGAAAACAGTTATACCAGTTAGAAAGGGACACATAGACCTCTTTCATCTCACAGGCCAGATGATTGTGTACATTGAAATCAGAAACACATATTCAAAAAGCTATTGGAGTTAATTGAATGATAGAAGCATGGTACAAGATCAAAAAACAAACATAAATTGTTTCACCTATGCTTTTTTGTTGTTACTATTGAATAACATGGGAGTTAAATTTTACAGAACAATATCATTTTTAAAAACATCAAAACATAAGGAATTATTGCATATATATTTAACAAAAGACATTAAGTGTTTGCCTACTGAGAACTATAAAATTCTGATGAGAGAAATCAATGTAGATCTAACTAAATGGAGAAATATATTATAATAAAGGATCAGAAGACTCTATAGGGTGAAGGTGTCAATTCTCCCCAAACTGATCTACAGATTCAACATGAGTGATCTGTGGATTGAATGATTAATGCCATTAATCATTTTCTATTCAAAGTCAACCAAAAAAAATGTTTAAAACTATATAAGAAGAAAAGTTATTAGAAATCATTAAAATTTTGAAAGGAAAAAAAACAAAACGAAGAAAAAGAATAAAGTTGGGGAACTCACACTACTCGAAGTCAAGACTTACTTTGGAAGCTAGAATCCTCAGGAGAATGTGGTATTGGTTATATCAAAGTCATTGGCATTTTTTTGTCAACTATCAAACAGAAAAATATTTTAGTCATGGAAAGCCACGGTGTCATTTGTCATTGTAGCACGAAAGCACTCAACGATAGCATGGGAACAAATGAACGTGGCTTTATGGTGTCCAATGAAGCTTCATGGAATCTAGGGTATAAACTGCAT
>NW_022111371.1:2776638-2779034 GCF_000313985.2 Echinops telfairi
AAAAAATCGCCTGTGTTTAATTGACTATAAAGACATTCAACTATGTGTAACATAACACAATATAGATACCTTACTAAGTAAGACTGGAAATTCCAGAAACCTCACCTGTGCATATGCGGAACACATGGCTACACAAAGGAGCAGTGTTTGAAAAGAATAAGGGGACATTGCAAAGATTAAAATAGGAAGGTAGGTTGGCAGGGTGCTCTCCTTTCACCATGCATTGTCCATCAGTTGTGGTTGCCAGGTGCCATCAAGTCAGTTCCAACCCACAGGGACCCTATGCACAATAGACGACAACACTGCCCAGTCCTGAGCTGGCCTCACAGTAGTTTCTATCCTTGAGTTCATTTTTGTCACTGTCTCAATCCATCTAATTGAGGGCCTTCCTCTCTTCCTACCCGTCTACTTTACCAAGTATGATGTCCTTCTCCAGAAACTGGTCTCTCCTGAAAACATGTCCAAAAAACGTAAGATGAAGCTTTGTCATCCCTAGTTCTGAAAGCATTCTGGGCACACTTCTTCCAAAAAGTAGGCTGGGTAAATAATCTGAGAGAAGCTGAGCAATATGGAGAAGAATCCAGCGCCAGGATTAGAAGAAGACTCCGTAACGATACGCAGATGACAAAACTTGGCTTGAAGAGAATGAAGATGATTGAAGTACTTATTGATGAAGGTGAAAGACTGTAGCCCTCAGTATGATTTGCTTCTCGATTTACAGATAATAAAAATCCTCATAATTCAATCAGTAAGCAATTTCATGATGAACAGTGAAGAAATAAAAATTGTCAAGGGTTTGATTTGACTTGGATCAACAATCGACATCAATGGAACAGCAGATGACGTATTGCATTAGATAAGTCTGCGAGAGTGGAATTAAGAAACAGAGTACACTTTGATAACTAAGGTGCACCTGACCTTACTTTGCATCATATGCATATTACAGCTGGGCAATGAAAGAGGAATTGCTAAGAGGGACTGATTCATTCCACTCTCACATTGGTTAAGAATCTAGAACTTACTGTAGACAATCAGAAGAATGACCAGCTCTGTCCTGGAGGAATACAGCAAAAAATGTCCCTAACGAAAATGGATGGAAAGCTCTGTTAGTCTGGGAAGACTAGAGAAACAAATCCAGGGAGATTCATATATGTATAAGAGAGAGCTTTATATACAAAAGCAATTGAGAAAATATCCCAGCCAAGTCCAGATCAACTCCATAAGTCCAATATTAGCCCATATGTCTGATACCAATCTATAAAGCACTCTTCAGACTCACAAAGCACATACCATGACACCGAATGCAGGAAGATCACAGGCCAGTGGGTGGGAAGTCTTGTGGATTCAGTGGCAGTGTAAGAATCTCAGCACTGGCAGGGGTCTTCATGTGGCTTCTCTGAGTCCAGAGGTCTGGCTCCATCAGCCTCTCTCTATGTGTGTTCTCCACAGGGATGTCTGGAAGGGAGTAGGCCAAGAGAGAGAGAGAGTGTCTCCCACCTGTAAGGAGGAAATACAGGAATTCCCAGAATCCTCAGCGGAAGGCCATGCCCACACAGAGGCTTCATTGGCTATCCAATGAAAGGCTAGACTCCACCCCTTCACGCACAATCCTCTCAAATTGACAACAGATTATATAACTACTACCAAAGTCTCTCTCTGTCTTGTTACTTAGAATAAGTTTTCAAGAGAGATTAATCTCTTGAGAAAGATATCACCATACTTGGCAGATGGTCAGTGAAAAAAGAGGAGACCCTCAATGAAATACGTTGCCACAGTGACTGAAACAATGAGAGTAAACATAGCAATGATTTGGTGAACATAGTCAAGTAGATCAACATTTTGTTGTGCTTCTTCATAAGGTCAAGGGGATTTGGTGACACATCGGGTTAGGATCAGGCTGTTAATTCTAAGGTCTGTGATTCAAGTGCACTAATTGCTCGGTGGGAGACAGTGGAGGAGAAAGATGAAACTCCCGGCTATTTGAAATCTTTTATTTCACCCTAATATTAAGCCGTCCTTAACTTATATTCTCATTCTACATTAAGACCACTTTTATTTCCTTTTTGAATACTTCTCTGAGATGGCAGACTTTATTTGGCAGAAATTTTATTTAATAAACAAAGTTCAGTTTAAATCTAACTTTTCAGGAATACTAATAGCTGTCATTTATATCTTATTATAGGCTATAAAACCCTTTCAAAAATTTGATCTCAGCTTCTCCTCTCAATGAATTGATTTTTGTCCTCATTTTACAATCGCATACACAAGATTTAGAGAGACTCATTGTGCTGCTTGTAAACATCACGTTATGTGCCTGACCCACGTCACTGTCTTTTCTAGCAATGAATTGGCATGCAAAAACAAAACAATGAAAAAGGAAGAGAGGAGAATTGATG
>NW_022111371.1:2780193-2795770 GCF_000313985.2 Echinops telfairi
GTCTAACCAGGTCTGCGAGGCAATATTGGGGTCCTGGTAGTTGGGGGGAGGGAGAATTGATGATTTTGAATTGCGGTGCTGGCAAAGAAACGTGAATAGATCATGTGCTGCCAGAAGAATGAACAAACCAGGCCATGAAAAAAAAAGTACAGCAGCAGGAATGCTCTTTAGAAGTGAAGATTGCAAAACTTTGACTCACTTACTAGGAGTATGTTACCAGGAAATACATAGTCACTGTATCCCTAGAAAGGGAATCATGTTCAGAACAGTAACCTACACGCAACCAATTGCTCCCAAGTTGTTTCTGATCATAGTGGCACATGAAAGTCAACAAAACAGAGGAATTGACACGATGGTCACCAGGAATGGGCTAAAGAGAGGTGACCAGGACGATGGCACTGGACCTGGCAGTGTTTTGCTGTCTGATACAAAGCTCTCCATGAGTTTCAGCTGAACTGGTGGCCACTGACAATAGCAGCAAGAAAGACAGAGCCCCGGTAGAAATTCCCGTTTGATCACTTCAATTGCCCTCATCCCTCTGCTGTGTGCATGCACCAAGCCCAGTCAAGCACCCACCAGCCCTTCGAATTGCCTGGGTTGGGTGTGGAAAATACATATTCACAGATCTTTCACCTGAGATACCAATTTCCTTGAGTGGAGCTGAGTCATCAGTTCGCTAACCATCAGGCCCTTGGCTTCCTTGAAGAGAGCACTGTGCAGTGAAACATAACAAGGTTCATTCAGGAGCCTCTACCAGGGAGTTTCCTTTGCAAACACTGCTTAGCCACCGAGCACTCAAGGAAACAAAGGGCAAGGAGGAAGAGCAAGCCTTTGGACAAAGAGGCATAGATCCCCTATTGTCCTGCTAAAGAGATTAATGCAATGAAGTCATGAGATTATGCTAACATAGAGAATTGTGAGGATTAGGACAGAATGCTCAATTAATGTGTCTTGTGATTACTGAAAGCAAACCTAACAATACGAAAGTATCTCAAACAAAAAAGAAAGGGGGAAAAAAGAGAGCTGGATGGAGGAAGGAAAGCAAGAAGGAAGAAGAAAAAACCAAAGGGAGAAAAGCAAGGCCCACAGGAAGGAATGAGGGAAGACAAATAGGAAAGTGCCTCCACCACTTGTCTGTCAGTTTGTTGCATTGTGGTGACTTGTGTGCTGTTTTGCTGCTGGAAGCTATGTCACTGGTGTTTCAAATGTCACCCGAAGTGAACAAGTTTCAGCAGAACTTCTAGACTCAGAAAAGACCATGAAGAAGGACTTGACTCCCCACTTTGCAGGAAGGAGCCACTAAAACCTCACGTAGAGCTTCAAAACATTGTCAGAGACTGAAGGGCTGATTAATGGAAGCCGGCCATTGGTGGAGGTAGTGTTGGAGGGCACTTGCAATGTGACTGAGGAGGAACTGATTTCGTGGAGTGGAGTCGATCATTGTGAGTTGAGTTGGGTGATGCCTTTGAGAGTGGAGCTTTGGGATCTTCTTTTGCTGGGGGGCATGACTCAAGATAAAAAGAAACAGCAACAAAAATCTGCTCTTGATTGAAACTTGGGATGTGTGGAGTATGAATCTAGGAAAATTGGAAGCATCCAAAATGACATGGAATGAAACAATTTCGCTATGTCAGTCATGAGTGAACTCAGTAGTGCAAATGGTTTGCTCTCTGCTAGTAACCAAAAGGTGAAGGTTCAAACCCACCCAGCAGTACCATGGAAGGAATAAGCCTGGCGATACACTTCTGTAAAGATAAAGGCCAACAGATTCAAGTATGAAATATGGAAGGGCTTCATACATTGTTAAGACGATAATAGCAAAACATAGGTTTAAGAAACACACACAAGCTAACTAAGGAAATTTAGGTTTAAGAAACACACAAGCTAACAGCAGAAGGAGTGAGAAGCAGAAGAATCCTGTTATTCCAAAGTATGCTATTTTTGTTTAAAATTCCCTTTTAGCTGTGTCACATTAAGGGTATTCTGAAATAACTCAGATCTAGGGTTTTTGAAGATGGTTGATGAGTTAGTTTCACACACACACACAATGCAGGTTGTGCATTTTAGCAGATCTTAAATGTAAACTTCTGGAACCTGAAATAGACTCCAAGTTCAGGGGATCTAAAATTAAGCTCAGTATGCGACTGTCTGCCTGCTCAGAGGACCATGCGGGAGTGTGTTCAGAGGATAATGATAGCGAGTCGAATCCAGTAGACAGCGAGGCCTTCTGTGGAAGACCGAAGCTGACAGGGAATAGGGGGGCTGCCCTGACAACAGGGTGTCACTCGTCCTGAAGCGCATTCATTTTCCTCTTTGCCCAAAAACCCAGAACCTGATCACTGTCTGTCTCACAGCATGCTCACTGGAGGCTCCATGCCACTTCTCAACAGGGAGACTTCTTACTTGCTTAAGATGCTCTGTTTTGCAAGCTGAGGCAAGGACACCTGCTAATGAATGATTCAAGATACACAGGTGGCCCGGGGCTGGGCCTGCCAGGCAGATTCCTGGAACGGCGCCCCCGTGAGGCTCCGACAGGCAGAGGGAGAGCAAGCCGGCAGCCACATTTGTGCCTAGTCAATTATGCATAATTGCTGTCAGTCAAGTTTCTGAGGATCCTGGTGGAGAATAAACCAGACTGTTCTACCGCTTGAGGGGGAGAGAGATTATTGTCGAGGACGCAGCAGCAGCAGTCAGGAGATGCTGCATGCTTTTTGTCACAGAGAGAGAAGTGTGCTCATGTGGGGTACAGAGCAAATTCCTTAGTAAGGATGCACTCGCTCCTCACAAAGGCTTTGCCATTTCAGTGTTAGAATCCTCTCCTTCCCTGCTGGCAACCTGTGCCTGATTCCCAGCCAAAGCGTCCCAGGCACAGACACCACATGTCCATTTGTGGAGGCTTGCAGGTTGCCATCTGGTGAACAGGTTTCAATAAAGTTTCCAGACTATGGTGGACTAGGAAGAAAAGTCTGGTGAGCTACTTCTGAAAAGTAGCCAATGAGAGCACTCTGGATCACAAGGAGCTTGATTGTGGGGATGGGCATTACAGAGCAGTGTTTCTTCATACTGGACATACAGTCATCCCAAGTGGGGAGCTGGCTCGAGAGGAAGTCCCTCATGGTCTGGCCCCGTCCACCCCTAACTGAATTCTCTGCAACTTTTCTATGGCTGTTTCACAGGGAAATAAGTTCTTGCTCTCCAAAAGCATTGCTCTCAAATTGTAGCTCATATCTGTGTGCTTCTGTAACAGCAGAGGGAAATTTTCAGCTTGACCGCTTGTTAACTAACTACGATTCTTAGCAAGGCATATAACTCGAAGACCCCTCTTGAAAACATCCAATGTTAGCAATTAAGAACATGACTTAGAACTTCAGACAGAATGGGCTACTAATCTATTTGTCAACTGAGTTACTTTACCTCAATACTTCTCTGATATGTTTTATATAAGCAATAGTTAAGATATCCATCTCTTAGTACAGGAAATTCCAGCCCAATCCCTAGACATAGTCATTGAATGTAAAGAAATAGCAAGAATTATATTCTCCTGAGAATCACTTTCCATCTTACTTATCTGGACAAATCTACATATCTTACTGATTCCTCAGAAGGGTGGCTTTCACAGGAAAATCATGATTGTCATGTTAGCTATGACTCTCCCACGTTCCAATAAGGCATGTTCCCAAGAAGCACATCACCACTTCTGTGTATGTGCAATTGTTTTGAAATAGCTTATCTATGTGCATACAAGACATAGTTGTCCTTGAGTCTCCAGAGTGTGCCAGGTAACAGTGGCTGTTTTTGCAGGATTCTTATCACCAAATCTTTCTTCTTAGACACCTCAGGGTGGACTGAACCTCCAACCTTTCAGTTAGTAGGTTCCATCCAGGGCACACAGTGGTTGCACAGCAGAGTCCACACAGGAACTCCATCTATGTGCATCCCTCCCTGTTAGACCATGCTGCTTTGAAGCAGGAAACTTCTTTGCCATTTAAATATATTGGTGAAGAATATTTAAGCTATCACAGGCTGAGAGGAGAACAAACACATCTATCTTTGAGAAAGTACAACCAGAATGCTCCTTAGAAGTGAGGATGGCTAGACTTTGTCTCATGTACTTTGGATCTGTTACAAGGAAGTTCCGATCCCTGGCGAAAGGCATCATGCTTGGTAAAGCAGAGGGTCAGCAAACAGTAAAAGAAAGTAAAAGAAAAAAGGAAAACTTACAATAAAATAAATACAGTGGCCCAACAATGGGTTCAAGCATGCCTCGTTTGGGGGTACAGATTGCACTGTATGTCGGAATCCATTTGAAAGCAGCTCACAACAAGGATAGTTCCTCGAGAATTAGGTTTTCATGAACCTAATGGTGAACAAATTTGTTCACCTCTGGTGAACAAATGAATGAGTAAGTATGAGTGAGAGGATGAACAAATGAATGACATTTCTGAGACAGGACTAAGTTCCAAGAAGCAGTCCTCTTCCCATCTCAGAGGCAGGAGGCACACCTGCCCCTGTTCTACACAGGTGGATGGATGCCAAGGAAGGGAAGAACCGGAGTTAAAGTGGACACTATTTCCTTTTTCCAGGTGAGAGCCCCGAGACCAATGGAGGTAAAGTTTAATAGTACAAGTGAGGACAATCCTCAAGTGTGTTGCACACGAGGAACATCAATTAACCTGGTATTATTAAGCTTAGGTGCTGAATTCAATACTTAGGGTTAAAATGGTGCAAATCAAAATCGCCCTCTACAAAATCACCTTCTACAATCTTTTGGAAAGCTCTGAAGTAAAAGCTTCACATTATAGTTCTCATATGTCCTCACATATCCGGCTTGCCTCCAGGGTACAGACAGATTGCTCCTCTTTTCCTTGAGCACAAAAGACATTGTTGACTTGCTTCTAGGGAACATGTGGTAGGCAAATATGAATATTTAATGCAGGAATCAGATTCAACTGAGGCAATAGAACATTTCTCCCTTGTCAGTCTCACTCAAGGGTTTATTCAATTCAGAGCCAAGTGACTTAACTCAATTCCATCTTTGAATTAAGTGGCCCAGCCCTTTCTCTCAGCAGAGTCTTTGGATGTGTAAATTCCATGCAGGTTTCAGCTTCCCTGAGGTGTATGGCTCAGCTTCTTGCCCTGCCTCATCCCATTCTATTTGACACTTTCCAGTGACTGTTGAGAAGAGGTTCAGAATCCTAGAACGACCAAGTCTACTCTAGGAATTGGCAGGAGGAATGGCCAAGTCTACTCTAGGAATTGGCAGGAGGAATGGCCAAGTCTACTCTAGGAATTTGACCATTGCCAAAACTGAAAACTCCCACCGTCCTGCTCCAGTTGTAGACTGCAATGTAGAGGACACATTCGAAGGACATATCAGTGTGTGCATTTTCCCAATGATCTGGAGGTAAGGAGGCAGCTGTGAGCTGAAGAGAAAGAACTACAATGGGTGATTTCTTCCCTTCCATATGGAGACAGAAGTTCAATTTCCAGACCTTATGTCTCCTATGGAGCCATCGGGGAGGGGGGGGGCGCTTCTGTTGTGCTATGATACTGAACTTAGAGTTCTAAGGGACACACAAGGTTCGGCACCCCATCACTAGCCAAAGTGCTGACTGTCCAAACCCACCAGAGATGGCTTTGATCTTGAAAATTCTATGGAGCAGTTCCACTCTGACACACTTATGGTCACCATGAGCCTTCAGGGCAACCAAGAACAACAGCATAATGCTGGCCAGGTTTGTGCAGTTTTCAGATGAAGACAGACTAGGGAGAAAGTCCTGGCAATCCTCTCTATGTTTCACAAAGTTCTAATCATGAGTCATTCCTAAGGCAGCTAACAGACAGCAACATCTGAACAGAGCTGTCTTAGGGTAAGATGAGACTCAAGAAGCTATTTTCTCTTATTACATCAGCATCAGGGAAGGATTAGGCTGAACTTTTCTGTACCTTTCTGTACCATAGATCCTTAGACTAATGGGTATGGTTTGGGGATGGGGATGATACTAACCAGAGTTAAATAAAGAGAAGCAAGGATGGAAATGATCAACACATAACCATCCCACCACCCCACCACTGCCCTAGGGGACAACAGAAACCATGGGGGGAAGGGAGACAGCAGTTGGTGTAAGATATGAAAATAATAATAATTTATAATTTACCAAGGGTTTATGAGGGTGGGGGTGGGGAGAGAAAAAGAGGAGCTGATATCAAGGGCTCAAATAGAAAGTAAATGCTTAGAAAATAACGATGGCAACATATATACAAATATACCTGATACAATTGATGTATGGATTGTTATAAGAGGTGTAAGAGCCCCCTATAAAATACTCAAAACAAAACAAAAAGATAGAGAGAGATAATAACCCCTAATCCAGTGGTTCTTAACCTTCTTAGTGCCAACGATCCTTTAATACAGTTCCTCCTTTGGGGTGACCCCCCCACCAACCATAAAATTATTTTTGTTGTTACTTCATAACTGTAATTTTACTGCTATTATGAATTGGGCGACCCTGGTGAAAGGGTCCTTTGACCCCCAAAGGGGTCTCGACCTACAGGCTGAGAACAGCTGCCCTAATCAAAAGCAATCGCTAAAAAGAGGTTTGGCCCCAAGTCTCGACCCCAAATCAATCTCTCCCTCCCTTAACCTGTCCACAGGGACCCCATTAGCTATGTCAGAATGACTATTGTCCTCTTGTGTATTGTCACAGGCTCTGTGGTTTCCCTGCTGATAGCCTCAAATCTCCAATCTACCCCCCAGGCTGCAGCCAGAGGTGGCTTTTAAATTGTAAATTTGAGAAAGTAATCTACTACTTAAAACCAGTCTGTGTCAACCCCTTACCTTCAACACAACATTAAAAATCCTTCAAAGGGCTTACAAAGCGCTTGGCAAGCCAGCCCCAAACAAGCTCTCACACTGTCTCTTACCCCACCCTGCACAATGTGCTGCCAGATTCAATTAGGGACCAAGACTCGGAAAAAGCTGACACCCAGGAAACAGACAAAGCAATTGCTTTCACTTGGCCTGACTACAGGGAACTCAAGTGTAATCTGACTTAATGGTAAAATGTATTGCCCCTTAATCAAGTAATGGTAGTTGTTAGGTGCCCTCGGGTCAGTTCAGACTGAATGCAACCCCTATATACAACAGAAAGGAACAATTCTCTGCCCCAGGCCTTCCTGACAATGGTTGTTTTAGTTGAGCCCATTGTTGTAGTCCCTGTGTGGGGGAAGCAGAAAACAGGAAGAGAGTGTATACAAATGAATCCCTTATTCTCATAATTAAAAAGCCTGGCAGACTGGGTTTCTGGGGTGGAGGGAGGCCTTCACCCTGTGAGTTGAACGTGAGTCCCAATCACATTCTCTTAATTAATATTGTTCCCCCCATATCTTCCTATAATCGTGTTCCCTTAAAGTTACCTCTTACAAGCTCCTGGCTGATTGCTATGTAGCCGGCAGCTCTAACTCGAGGAGCAGACAATTGCTACTGCTCTCCAGCCTCCAAAGACGGCCATTCCCTTTACCTGCCCCGGGCAGCACTGATGTTAGGTTACTCCTGCTACGTGCTGGGACCTTTAAGGTTAGGGTACAGCCCACTTTGTTATACATGTGGCTACCTGTAATTTGCCACAATGACCCTATAAGACAGGGTAGAACTGCCTCTGTGAGTGTCTGAGACCTTCACTCTTTATGAGAATCGAAAGCCTGTCATGCTCCTATGGAGCAGTTGGTGACCCTTCAGTAATCAGCCCAAGTCATAATCATTCTGCCACCAGTAATTATATACAACTGTTTATTAATATTTACACATGCATTTTATACTATTTATTCATTTACTATTCCTTACTGGTACTGAAACGGATTCCAAGGAAAATCCTGTTTTGCTTTGACTAGAGTCGAGGGTTTGAAGGGGCTACACGGTGCCACAGTTTCCAGGTAGCTCTGCTAAAGGCGATCTGTTTTTAACTTAAACTCAGTCTGTCAGGTACGTGTTCCATAGAAGGAGTGGCCCTGGAACCTCAGGCCTATTTCCAGAAAAGTAAAGTCCAGAGAGTGAGAAACGCCTTCCCGGGGGATGGACAAGTCAGCGATGAAGGCGATTGACAAAGACCTAGTGGGTGGACTGAAGCTCTACTGCGATACAGCTGACAAAGTGCACTTTGGTTAAAGAGGAGGACACCCAGAAACACAAGAACAAACAGCAGCCACCTAGTAGACTTCGACTCATGAAATCCTTCCATGTGTCAGAAGAGAACTGTGCTCCATGGAGCTGTCACCTGATGAGTTTTCAGAATTAGATTCCCTGGCATGTCTTTTCAGACATCTCCAGGTGAACTCAACCCTAACTTTCAGGTTAGCCGTCAAGGGTATGAGTCATTTGCACCAAGAAAAAAATGGAATTTTTTTCTGCAAATGGGATAATTATGGGCGTTGGTATTAACAGAGGAGCGATGGTGGCATAATTGGGGTACTCATGTTGGGTTGCTAATCACAAAGTCACGCTATCATTTGCTTCTAAGAAGCATTATGGTTGCATGTTCTCCAAAATGCAGTCAATGTTTATGGGCCTTCTAGCCATCTTTCCTGATGCTGATGTTGTTCTTGTGAGATGGCATTGAATCTGTTCGGACTCATAGCAACCTTATGTACAAGTGAATGAAACACCATCCTCAGCGTTGCTAGGTTGGAACCCACTGGTGCAGCTGCTGTGGGCTCATTGACTTTGTCAAGGATATTATTTTTTTTTTCACTGCCCCTTCATGTTATGAAATACGATGTCCTCCAGGGCCTGGTCTCTCCTGATAACATGTTCAAAGGACATGAGATAAGTCTTGCCATCATCCTTGCCTCTAGGGGGCAATCTATCTGTACATCTTTATTTGTTTGTTTGTTTGTTTGTTTGGGGCAGTCTATTTGTTGTTGTTGAAGGTGTCACCAAGTCAGTTCTGGCCCATAATGACCCTGTGCTTCACTTCTATCACGAGATAATAGTTCCTAACCTCTGTTCCTTCCTCTTTGTTTCCAACTTTTACATTTTAATCACCAATATTTATCAATGCATCTTGATTTCACATTGATCAATTCTGGACAAGGTATTGGTAGAATTCTTCAAATTCTTCATCAATAACTTTGGTATTTAATCCATCAATTTGAATAATAGTGTATTGTTTGAAATTCCTTGAGTGATGAGCGATAGGATCCTATTACACACAGCACTGTATTTCAGGATTGATTTTAAAATGTTATTTTTGATAATGAAACCAATAAGGCTGTTGGAAAAAACGAAAAGAAAACAGAATCTATAAATAATTAGACTTCTCAGTATATTTAAAACACTTTTAAAAATTCTAAAAATAAAAAAAATTTAATAAAAATTCTATCATTGTTTTTGTCTTTTTGTCCATGTCATTATACTTCCACCAAACTTTTGTCTTTATCTATTTATTTAATATTATTATTATTATTTGGTGGACCTCATGTGGTTTCACCCCATTAGAGTTAGATCACAAAGGTCTTTAAGAAGAGCATTCTCTGTACTAGGTTCCATGTTAAACTGCTTTTGAAAAATGTTCTAAAGATTTTTAAAGATCCTAAATTTTAATGGGCCAGATCAGCAAGGTATGACCTAAAGATTTTCACAGGGCCATTTATTTGTTTGAAGGTCATTGTGAGATATTGCTTAAACCTTTCTTAGGTCATAGACCACCTCATCCTGTATTTGACCTCAGCCCAGAAGCCATTCTTAATTTTAGCATGATTCACTGTCAGGGGAAGCTAGGAATGAGAAAGCAATTCCATGCAGAACACAGCTAGCCTGGTTCCTTCGCATTTAGCAGTCTGTTATCTCATCTCTCTCATCACATTTGATCAACACTTGCTATAAATATTTTTAGCTAGATTCTTGAGTGGCTTAGTGGTTGTATGTTGTGCTGTTCACCAAAAAGTCAGCCATTCAAAACCACCAGCTGCTCTGAGGGTGAATGGCAAGGCTTTTTACTCTCATAAAGAATTACAGTCTCGGAAACCCACAGGGCCAGTTCCACCCTGTCCAGTTAGGGGTCACTATGAGTCAGAAGCAACGTGATGGGAGAGAGTTTGTTTCCCTGTTTCTTTCTATTTTTGACATCCTTGAGATATCAGCTGCATGTCTTAATTAATGCATTACCACATGTGGCAATGTTGTCAAGAATTCCTGCTTTGGTACCACAAGCTTCCAAAATCTTTATTATTCATTCATTACCTATTGTTGCTGTAAAAAAACAGAGTAACTCATAAGTGAGTGTCTTTAAAAACAAAAATGCGTTTCCTTCCTTTTCCGGATACTGGGAGTCTCAGTTCCTAGTGCCAACAGGGATCCATTCTCTGTCTCTCTTAGACACTGGGCGATTTTGTTTCTTTCTGCTTCTACAGCTCCATGTAACCCTTGGCATTCCCTGAGTGCTTTGAGATTTATTTTCACTTGCCATTTGTCTTCCTTTCTTTGTGCCCGCCTGTCTCTTCCTTCGTGTCTGTCTGTGCCTTGTAAGGTATCGCTGAGAAGCAATGAACTTTGGTTGTTGTTAAAGGTCCTCTAATTGGCTCCCACTCATAGTGACCCCATGCACAACAGGACAAATACTGCCTGATCTGGCACCGTCCTCCCAATTGTTCCTATGCCCAAGCCCATGGTTGCAGCCACCAGGCTCAATCTGTCTCACTAAGGGCCTTCTTTTCACAGCTGCCTCTCTACTGTATCAAACATGACGTCCTTCTCCACGGACTGGTCTTTCCTAACAATATGCCCATAGTATATTCATTCTGATCTGACAGCATTAATATGTGAAAAGAAAAATCACAATTTCTAAACAGAATCACAATAGAAAGTACAGCGCTGAGGACCTAAACCTGTATTTGGGTGGGGTGGGGTGAGGGGGTGGTATCTCAATCCTTCTATCAATAATACATTCACAATCAATGTAAGGTGGGTTAGACTCTTGCAAGCAGTATCTCCAAACACCTTCCAGCTGATACTCACTGCTCGCTTCCGATCCAATGCCATGTGTTTATTTTATTATGACAAGACAAACAAACAAACTCACTGCCATCATGTCAATGCCGACTCAGAGTGACCCTACAGGACAGGATAGAACTGCCCCCTGTGAGTTTCCAAGGCTGTAACTGTTCACAAGAGGAGAAAGCCCCATATTTCTCCTGCAGAGCTGCTGATGGTTTTGAACGGCTGACCTTACAAATAGCAGCCCAATGCTTAACAACTAAGTCATTGGGGCTCCTTCCTTTGACAACACCACATGTTTGTTACTGAAATCAATTCCAATAATCTATTTCTTTATATGAAATTAAGTTAAGCTAGTGGACTAAACAGGTATCATTTTGTTGTTATCTTTCAGCACTCTGCATATTGTCTAGCTTCAATTAGGTACTGTTTAATCAAGGTTTCTCGGAGGGTTGCAGTTTAGAGAGCAGCTAAAGGTGGAGCCATTGGGAAGGACTCCCACATCCATATTTAGCACTAGATGCTGTCAGCTGTGCCTTCAGCGGCACCATCTATCCAGCACCTCATCATACAAAGTAGAGCTCCCGCAAACCAGGGCTGAACTCCAGAAGCAGGGAGCAGAAGTGGCCCATTTCTTAGTCTCAAGGCCAGAAGGAACCACGGTGGAATTTCTGGCATTCCAGCAGTAACATTCCAGATTCACTGGCTGCCCAAGACTTTGGGAGCTGAGTTTCTAAGCTTTTGTAAATTCCATTTGTGTTCCAGATACTATGTTATATGCATATCAAACCATCAGAACCCATTGTCATCAAGTCAATTTTGAGTCACAGAGACTCTAGAAAACAAAGAACCTTCCCCACAGATTTCCCAAGGTGATCATCTTTCACCCACACAATGACTGATGCATTTGCACCGATTCAAAGCACTTAACCACAGTGCCACCCTGGCCTCTTTACACTTTATAACAATGAGCAATCCAGGCAACACTTCCTTCTGAGCTCACAGTCCAGGGGGGATGTTATATGTGGCAATTTATATAAACCAGAATATCTCAGAATTCCATTTCCTATAAGGAATCCAGCTTACGGTTTGGCATAATAGAGACTGAGTATGATTTTGCATGTGGAAGCAAAACATCAGTCATTGCTTTCTAAAGGGTGACCAAAACCACTGCAGTGTACCCGTTTTTGTTCTACCAAAAATGTACCTGTTTCTTTTACCGAGTTGGTAACTTAAGTACTGGGTTTACAGCTCTTCCAATCCTCGCGAGATTTCTTCTTTCAGCTTCTCCAAGACTCAGATTAGGTGAGTGTTTGGCATCGTGACAAAGGAAGCCAGTGCCGTCTAGGATCCCCTGAACCACTGAGGGTGGAGACAGTGGTCATTAGAGCGGTATCGGTAAGGAAGTACAAAGATGGGGGCACACCCGATGACATTATGGAAACCGGCAACGCCAGCAGTCTCTCTACGAGCTTCCTGTGTAGCATTCAGCAGGCTTTTATTATTTTAAGAAAACGTTCGTTGTAATAACAAAAATACCTTTTAAACATCTGTAGTGCATGCATCGATTTACCTACAAGGCTAAAACACGATGCTTACTTATTTTCCAAATGTTCTAATGGGCTCCAAGCAGCTCTTACGGTGCAGTGGGAAGGCCAGCCATTCAGACCCACCAGCTGCTCCAGCAGAGGAGAAAGATGAGGCTGTCTGTCCTGTCAACATTTCCAGTCTGAGAAAACTCCGTGGAGAAGGTCTACCCTGTCCTCCGGCGTCTCCGAATCCCCTTACTGGCAATGAGTGGCCACTGTGCTCTGGTCAGGGCTGCCATCATGACACAGCGACGGTGATGCCTCAGTTGTCAAACTCAATGCCGTCCACATTCATGTTAAAACACCCACAAGGTCGAGAACTGAATCTATTTCCCCCCTAAGAAATCATGAAAAAAACAAACAATTGGTTCTAAGGCCTCCCAATAACACTTATCAATGCATGTTTCCAGGACTTTCACACAAAGTTCAGAGCCCTCGTTTGTGGAAATACCTCCTCAAAAATCTAAACACAATGAATACAGTGCATTAAATATCAATACACAAAACCATAAATAAAATTCACTTATTTCCATGATATTTTGTTGTTAAAACCCATGAGTTTCCAGAAGAGTGCTTCACTTGAAAAGCCCACTAGCATCCCCACACAACGTGGGCCTCTCTTTCACGGGCTTGTTGGCCTGCCAATGCCTTTTCCTCTTTCATAAATGGAGATCCTATCAGGGGTCGTTTTCCCAAAAAGTGTCCGGTGTCCTTGCAGTTGAACACTTGCTGGGGAACGAAACCCTTCGCCTCCACGTATCCAGCAAAGTCAGCCCCAAATAGATTGGCTTCGTCTTTATCTGCCCTTATTCCTTCCCTTGTCGCACCAAACTGGGTCTGCCTGTTCTCTTGTGGAGTTTTCAAACGAGCCACGGCCGGCTTTGAACCCCCAGGCTGCTTGGCACATGCTCCGGCAACATTTTTCAGTAAATCACTTGGATGCTTCCAGCCTCATCCTATGTCGCTGTCTCAGAGACGCGATCACCATCGATTTATTTCTGATTTATTACTGGTAACCTTTCAACTTCTTCAATGGTCCGGGTCCTTTGTTTTGTTAATGATTTCATAATTTTCACCACACGAGCTGCTTTCATCATAGTTTTTTTCCCTCCAAAAATCTTAATGATGTTGACTTAGCCAGGCAAGAGACGACTTGATTCAAATTTCAAAATGATCTCTTTCTTTAACTCTATCATGGTTGTCACAGTTTCCCTCTTCGCTTTACTGTTGGTAGCACTTTCTTTGGAGCCATGGTTACATTTTACGCAAAGAAAGGGCAAAAATGGACACAATGACCAAAATTTTAACCCAAGTAGTGGAAAGTTTGAGCTGGTATCCATTTGACAACTGAGGTATCACTGTGCAATCAGACTTCCAATCATGTGTCTTCAGCTACACAGGTTTGAAGCACTGACTGTTGCTTACATTGCCGACAGTGTTCTTATTGTCTTTGACTTTTTTCAAATTTCTGGTGTTTTAGTTACTTACTGTAGTCATTAGAATCCATGAACCCATATCAGTAGACTATTTTGAAAATGAAGTCGTGATTTTTTAAAAATTTAATCATTTTATTGGGGCTCATACAATACATAGATCAATTGTGTAAAGCACACCTATACATTTGTTGCCCTCATCATTCCCAAAATTTGCTTGCCTCTTGGGTTCCCGGAATCAGCTCATTTTCTTTTTCCCCCCCCTCCCACTCCCTTCCTCTGCCCCCCTCCCCCATGCACCCTTGATAATTTATAAATTATTATTATATCTTATCTTACACTGCCCGGAATCTCCCTTCACCCAACCCTCTGTGGCCCGGCCCCCAGAGAGGAAGTTATATGTAGATCCCTGTAATCAATTCCCCCTTTCTACCCACCCCTTCCCTCCTGGTATTGCCACTGTCACCCCTGGTCCTGAGGGGTTCATCTGTCCTAGATTCCCTGCGTTTCCAATTCCCATCTGTACCGCTGTGCATCCTCTGGTCTAACCAGGTTTGCAATTAAAGGAAAAGAAAAAAGGGTTTCCATAAAGTAACTAATTAGGTTTTACTTGAATATAAAACTTACCAAATACTTTTGTTTAGTATTAACATAAAATAAGAAATATTACATTTAAGCTATAAACTCTAGTTAGCACAGATTTTTCTATGATTTAAATTAGAAATAAATATTAGTAAGGCTTCTGTCTGGTCAGGTACAGGAACCTGGTAGGGTGATAACGCTATGAATTACAACAGTGGGTAGCACCACCGCTGATGATGTCAGTGGAGAGATATGAATTTGTCCTCATGGATTCTGATTTTCTTTATAGATTCTAATCTGTCCTTATTTTCTCCAGTTTTAATTTCCAACTGCTGATCTTATTAACTTTTAGTAACTCCAACCCACAACCAGATTATCAGGCAAGAGCTTTCCTTAAGATTCTTCATTATCACCCACAATTGCCAATGGTACATGGGTGAAGCTCTTTTTTCACATCACTTGTAGTGAATAGAATTCCCTGTTAGAATCCTACCTAATACAATGTGATGGTTAGGGTTTCTTTTTGTGCCAGAATAGCTCCTATAAGAAGATATGGGTGGAGTCTAGCCTATAACTCAAATTACAGCCTGGTGACATCCCTTAGAGGTGTGTCCTAGATATAAGATGATGTTCTGGAAGTCTGGCTGCCCCTTCATCTTTTTGGTCAGACTGGTGTGCTGCCTTTGGACTACCTGCTTATACTTCACCACCGGCTGGCTGCCTTATATTGCCATTCCATAAGGTCCCACTGTGACTTGCTTGGCCACATCACACTACTTCCACTATACTTCACCCTTGGCCTTTGGGCCTAGTGGCCACATAAATCAGATAGACTGTAAATATATTAAGTGGCCCATGAAAGTGAGTCAGACTGAGCTTTCTCTGTACAACTATGAGGGCTTCTTTGCTGTTATAATACTCTTTCACTATATAATATAATCTTCTCTCTCTCTCTCTCTCTCTCTCTCTCTCTCTCTCTCTCT
>NW_022111371.1:2796404-2799235 GCF_000313985.2 Echinops telfairi
TATTGCATCCCCATTAGCTCAAGTCAAAAAATACTCAATGAGCCACATGCAGGATCCAGAGTAATCAAACAGCAAAAGCCAGATTCCCCAAAGCATCGACTTATATTGGAAGCCATCCACATCTCCCAAGAAACAATTTCAATCAAATGCACTGGTGCTGATCAAAGTAAGGATGCTGCAGTTAATACAAATACCATTCAGCTTTATACACCAATCATTAAAGCAAGTGATAAAGAGAGCAAAGAAATCTATCTTACTATATTGATCAAATATGCAGTCGTGATGCATTGATATTTATTGGAATGTTAAAGTTGAAAACAGAGGAAGAAACAATAGTTGGAAAATATGGTCTTGGTGATAAAAAATAATAGAAACTAAGGATCACATGATATAATTCTGCAAAATCAGTGACCTATTTATTGCAAATACCTTTTTCCCCAACAGTATAAACTGAGCCTATATACTTGGTCCTCACTATACAATATATACAGGAATAAAATTAATAATATATATAGGAAAAGACCAGGGAGAAGCCCAATATCAGCAAGCAATATGGGGCCAGGACCAATCTATGGGAATAGATCATCAATTGCTCATATGTAAGTTTAGGTTGAAGTTAAAGAAAGTGAAAACAAATTCACAAGAGCCAAAATATAACCTTATTTATATCCCACATGAATTTCAAATAGACCTCAAGAACAGCTCAAACACTAATGCCAGAAGACTTGATGAGTTATGAAACGACATGAAAAACTTCATGGATGAAAAAAGCAAAAGGTCATTGAAAATCCAGGAAAAACAGAAAATACCAAAGTAAATGTTAGAAGAGACTCTAAAAATTGCTGTGAATATAGAGTTGCTGAAACTAATGGAAGAATTATGAAGTAAGAACTAATAGAAATTTTCAAGACAAACTAAAGTATTATTAAAAATGTGCAAAGACTTGGGGATTAGAAATCCAAAAGGGAAAAATATGTTGAGCATACCTCAAATTGAAAGAAATGAATTTGAAAAAAGGCTCAAGTTGCTATATTGGAGTATTCTGTGGGCAAAATATCAAATAATACAAGAAACATAAAAAAGACAATGAAACATCTGACATTTCATTTTGTTCAAGGGGGACCTGTGCTTGGCAAAAGAGTCAGTCCTATGAAAAGATAAAGGGGATTCTGAATGGTTTGAATCAATGAGAGTGTATAAGATGGTTGTATTCTTCCATCATTCTTATTCAGCTTAGATACTGAGAAAATAATCTGAGAGGCTGAGCTATAGGAAAAATGTGCCATCACAATTGGGGGAGTTATTAACAACTGCTATATGCAGAAGACACAACCATGCTGCTGGAAGCCAGGAGGCCTTAATGCACTTGCTGATGAAGATCAAAGATTGTAGCCTTTAGTATGGATTGAAACTCAATGTAAAGAAAACCAAACCCCCCACAATTGGGCCAAGAGACAATATCATAATAAACTGAGAAAATATTACACTTGTCAAGGATTACATTTCAGTTGGATTGACAGTCAATGCTCAGGGAAGCAGCAGTCAAGAAATTAAATTATATATTCCACTGAGAAAATGTGCTGCAGAAGATGTTTTACTGTTGAAGAACTAAACAAAGATGTCACTTTGAAGACTAAGTGACATTTCCCTGACCTGTGAAATGATATTCTCAGTTGCCTCATCTGTGTGTGAAAGTTGGACAAGAAATAAGGAAGACCACAGAATAATTGATGCCGTGGAATTATGGTGTTGTTGAAGAACATTAAAAATACCTTGGATTCCCAGAAGAACAAGCCAATCATCCTCAATAGACGTACAACCAGACTGGTACATAGAAGTGAGGATAGTAAAACTCTGTCCCATGTATTTTGGACATACAATCAGGAAGACCTGTTTCTGAAAAAAGGCCTCATACTCCATAAAGTGGAAGGTCAGGAATAAAGAAAACTGTCAAAGAAATGAATCGACCCATTCACTGCAACAATGGACTCAAACATAAGAGCATTTGTGAGGATGGAGCAGAATTGGCATATTTCATTCCATTATGCCTAGGGTTGTTGAGTTAGAACTGGCTCTTGGCACCTAAGAACAACTACCAAACTACTGATAATCCTGGTGCAGCCAAGTTGACACAGAACCTAACTATCACAACTGCTGGATTCATTCTCCAGTGCTTCTGTAACAGAAATACTACAAGTGTTTAACTTTAATGAACAGTCATTTGTTTCCTAAAAGTCCAGTTTGAAATTCAAGGGACAAATTGCAGGGTAAGATTATCTCTGTGTGGGTTCTGGGGCCCAATATTCCTTGGTTACTTGGTGATCTGCATAGGATACCAATTGTCCCATTTCCTTCCACCCCCCATTTTTGCTTGATTCTATGTCTACTCTCTTCATCACTCAGAAGTGATTAGATTTGGAATCCATGCTGCTGGCTACTAATTTGGGTGTGTTCTAGTTAACATAAAAAAGAAACCCTGATTCTAAATAGATCTACTAGGATAGGTGTTAGGATCCCAGCACATATTTAGGGGGACACAATCCAATCCATTACAGCTGCTTTAGAGCGAAGCACTTGCTACAGACTATAGCTGATACTTTCTCTCATGTATCAGTAGCCAGTGGATTTTCTCTAAGTAGCCCTGCCAGTGCAATAATTAAGAAAAGACCTGATGAGTTTCTTTTGTAAATATTACAGCCCTGGAAATTCTATGGAGTCATTCTTATCGGCCCTACAGTGTTCACTACGGATGAAAATCAACTCTATTGCACACAATAACATTTTTCTCTATTCACCTTGTGCATGAACTTCCCGTCTTATCATTAAGCACT
>NW_022111371.1:2800328-2801880 GCF_000313985.2 Echinops telfairi
TCCTTCTCCCTCATCTCAAACCTACATCTCGAAGTCACCACACAGATGGAACATGTCACTGAGCACACTCAGTCCGGGGTGTGGAAGAATGTTGTCATTGTTGTTGGTGCTGACCAATTCATTCTGACACAGTGACGCTATGGTCAACGGAACGGAACACTGGTCCTGCAGCATCCTTATAGCCGTTGTAACAACCAAGGTGTCCCTCTGCATTTTTCATCGACCCTCAGATTTCCCAAGCATGATGACGGTCTCCAGAGACTGCTCCCTCCTGAAGAGATGGCCAATGTACATGATGTGAAGTCTCACCATCCTCGTGTCAAAGGAGAATTTTGGCTGTACTTTCCTAAGAATATATTTGGCCTTTTGAAAGACCATGGTAACTTCAATATTCTTTGTCAACATCATAATTCAAGTACATAATTATTCTCTGGGCTTTCTTATTCATTCCCGCTTTCACAAGAATAGAAGGCAATTTGAGGTATCCTGGCTGTGGACCAGCGTACCTTAGTCCTCAAAGGGATGTCTGCTTTTGAGTGCTTTAAAGGGGTCTTTCTCCAGATTTGTCCAATGCAATCTGTCTTTTGACTTATGTCAGCTGCTTCTGTACATGTAAAATGAAATCCCTGACAACTTTAATATTTTCCTGTATTTGATGATGCTCATTGGTTCAACTTTTCACTGTGCTGAACATGAGAGTGAGCATTTGTGTTGTTTCCATCTGCAGACTGGTCTTGTGGTTATTGTGGCTGTTATTAGCTGCCAGGAATCCGATCTTTGAGAACCACACCATTTTTACTGAATGAGTTTTGGAATCATTCCACCAGGTTTGTCATCATAGTGTGTCCTAGTTTGGAAGTTGTGCTGAACCTGATTCATCCTCAAAATAACACACAAGCCACCATCAACAGACAGTGGTGGTTGCAATTGAACACAATGTCCAAGAATGGAATCCCCGTCTCCTGCCTGGAAGGCAAGAATTCTGAACCACAATGCTGCTGCCCTCTGGACTGCTCTAGAACATTCCACCTCTAAGCAGAAAGCATGGTCCAACATTCACATACAAGAATAGGAAATGATTCCAAGGGAACGTTGTCTAAATAATCATTACCTGGAGTCCAAAAGGGGAGAGTAGGAGAAACAACGGGAAGTCAACACCAATGGAAGCCACACCAGTGGTTCCAAAGTTGATTCTGGCGATGATGACACTACCCATATTAATATGACCGAAATGTTGAATTGTGTGATGTGTTCATGATAGCTCGATAGAACTAATTTTTTAAAAACTCATGTCTAATCTGACTAGAACCATTTCATTTTTACTGTTATCTAATCATATGGCAAGAAACATGGAAAGGAAAGGGGCACTTATGTGTACCCCAATTTGCACCAACCCTAAAGCAACACCATTATGAAACAACCCCCCCTGCTGTCGCATCAATGCTGGTGCCTAGTGGCCCTGTAGGACACAGGAGAACTGCTCCCGTGGGGTTTTGAGACAAAAACACTTTGTGGGACTAGAAAGCCCCAGCTTTCTCCTGCAGAGCATCTG
>NW_022111371.1:2803188-2814515 GCF_000313985.2 Echinops telfairi
AAGAACTAAAGGGTTACTGAACCCATTGTCAATAGTCAGAAGTGCCTACTTTAATGCTTGTCCATTTTCTAGTGGAAGAAACTAAGGCTTTGAGACATGAGGTTACTGGTCTCTAGTCACAGATAGAAGTAGAAGGGCTGGGACTAGAATCTACATGACTAGCTAATCATATGCCACGGACCCCACTCCCCATTACCAGAGTGAGTTCAGCACAGAGCTTGCTGCATATACAAGTTCTTTTTTATGGAGTTGATCCCATGTCCAACTGGAGACTGACAGGAAGGAACACAAGTGAGTACCAACCTAGAAAGAGCCCCCAGTGTTTTTTTTTAAATTAATTACTACAATAATGTATTTAGCTGATTCTACATCCAAAGTACGATGAGGATAAACTTCAAAGGAAATTTGGGCTTTAGGACTCCAAAAAGCATCTTCTTAGGGGTGCAATGGTTAAGGGTTGACACGTTGGTGGTTCAAACCCACCAGCCAATCTGTGGGAGAAAGACCTGACCATCTGCTCTTATTAAGATTCCAGACGCAAAAACCAAAATCGCTGCCACTGACTTAATTCTGAGTAATAGAGACCCAGTGGAACACATCAGAGCTGCCCTTGTGGCTCCCTGAGACCACACCTCTTTACGGGAGTAGAAAACTTCATCTTTCTCCTGGGGAGCAGCTGGTGGTTTTAAGCTGCTGACAGTGTGGTACCCAGCTCAATATCTAACCTGTAACAACACAAGGGCTTAGACTTAATACTATTATTAAGAGTACAGCCTAAGAAACCCTATGGGACAGTTCCATTGTGTCATGTAGTGTCCCTATGCATTGTAATTCATTTAAGGGCACCAAAATACAACAGTTCTAGTAAGGAGCCTGCTGGAGCAAATTTTCATTATTTGGCTGCAAACCGGTAGATACTTTGAACCCATCTCATGGCTCCACAGAATAAGGACCCAGTGACCTGATGGAGTCAAGATTCGATGCTAGAAGGAATCCTGTGGGGGAATGTGTGCTCCGTAACATGTGGTTGCTGTGAGCTGCAGGGACTTTAGGGCACCTAACAACAGTGGCATCCTCTGGGGAAACAACATCCAGTTAGTCTTGGCTGACAAGTGGCTCCCCCTCCATGGCAGCCTCGTGGGTTCCAGAGTAAAGCTACTCTGCCATTTGCAATGGCTTTGTCTTTGGAAGTAGATTGCCAGGCTTTATTTTCACACGGTATCTGTGGGTAGACCAGACTGCCAACTTTTCGATGAGTAACTGAATGATTAACTGTTGTGTCACCCAGGGACCCCACGAGAACATCATAACTAATTAAATGTCAAAAGGAATCGTGTTCAAAGATAGAAACAGTCTTCATTTCGTAGACACTCACCAAACTTACTAGTATTTATCTCTGGATACTGGAAATTCATGAGAATTTTATTTTCAGGTGTTTATTTTTCTTTTTGTTCTTCTGAACATGAATGAATTTGATAAATGTTATAAAACACACCATATAAATCCTCCAAGGACTATTTACTCAAACATAGATATAATATCATCAATCTTAGACCATGAAGGCATGGCTGTGCCTTTTATTTATTTATTTTTTAAGATTTAGATGTAAATGTTGCATCTGTAGATTACATTTTATACTCTCAGTACTTGAAAATATGATCCATGCTGGACTACTTAAAAAGATAAAGGAAAAATTTAACAGGGTAGGGTCTAATAACTAAACCCAAACCAAATGCACTGCCATGAAGTTGATATAGACTCCTAGCACACCTACAGGGCAGGCAGAACTGCTCCTTTGGGTTTCCAAGACGGCAACTCTTGATGGAAGTATAAAGCCCTGTATTTCTACCTTAGAGCAACTGTGGGTTCTGAACTGCTGGCCTTGTGGATTGCAGCTAAACACATAACTACTATGCCACCAGGGTCTAGTAAGACAGGTTCGCATGTCAAGTCATAGGAATTCAGTGCGTCGCATGATTGATTCAGTGAAAGGTTGATGGAAGGGATATTAACACTAATTTCACAGAGATTGTAATTGATGATGAGCTCACCAATCAGAGAAGTTTTGGAGGATCTTTGCAGGCCAGATAAGTGATGGGGGTGGGGGTTAGAGGATGGGGTTAGGTTAAAAGACATTATGGAGACAGGGGCTCATAGGACAGGAATGTCTCTTTTGGCAAAAGAATGACCATCATTGAAAAGAAAAGAAGCAGTGGAAACACACGTTACACAGGGTTGATGTAGGGATAGGTCTGTCTGAGGTATGATATTGTTGGTAGGTGGCCTTGAGCCAATTCTGACTCATAGCAACTTCAGGTGACAGAGTAGACAGAAATTGTTGTTCTACTTGGGGTTGTCTAGGCTGTAATTCTTGCATAAGCAGATTGACAGATCTTGCTCCCACAGAGATGTTGGGTATTTTCAACCAACAACTTTGGGTTAGCGATTTGATGTGACACCATTGTGACATCAAGGCTTCTTTAAGGAATAATAAATAATAAGAGGAATTTTGCTTAAGCAGGGGGACAATTGTGATGTTTCTTTCTGTTGTGTATAGGGTGGCTATGGGTAGGAACTCATTTCATAGCATCTAACAACAGTAAGTGCAATCATTGTAAATAAAGTTTGAAAGATACCTTATTGTTTTTGCTATTGGTAATTCTATTTCTCAATTTTGGAGGAATGAGATCTACTCAAATACTCTCATCAAAGTATTCCTTCAGAGAACTCACCCATCTATTCATTATTTCAATAATTCTCTATCTGATCCACATTAAAGGCCAGGTCCTAGGGTGGCACAAACAGGTGAGTACTGTACTACTAACTAGAGACTTGGTGGTTTGAATCTCCCCAGAGGCCTCTCTGAAGAAAGCACTGGGAATGCACTTCCAGTCACTGATTTTATATATATATATATATATATATATATACACACACAAAGTTTTGTGCAGAATAAGAGATTACAGCATGGTTGTAACTAAGAAAAAGTGTGTGTTAGCATTGTATCCTCGCACCATACTTATTCAATTTGTATACTAAGCAAATCCCCAGAGGAGATGGGCTAGATGAAGAAGAGTGTGATGTCAGGATTGTAGGAAGTCTCACTAACAGCTTGTGATGTGCAGATGCCACAACCTTGCTTGCTGAGAGTGAGAAGGGCTTGAAGTCCTTGCTCATGAAGATCAAGGACTGCAGCCTTCAGGACGGATTCCAGCTCAATGTGAAGAAAAGGACTATCCTCACAACTGGACTGAAAGAGAACATCATGATAAATAGAAAAAAGGTCCAAGTTGGCAAGATGTCATCTTGCCTGGGTACACAACCAATGCTAATGAGAGCAGCAGTCAAGAGACCAAGCAACACATCACATTTGGCAAAAATGTTCCACAAGACTTCTTTACAATGTTGAAGAGCAAGAGCAAGGGTGTTCCTTTAAGAAGTGAAGTACACCTGACACAAGCCATGGTATTTTCAATGCTCATATGGATATGGAAGTTGAACATTGAATAAAAAGACCAAAAATAATGAAGGCTTTTGCATGATGGTGTTGAGAAAGATACTGAAAGTATTGTGGACTGCCAAAAGAGCAAACAGGTATGTCTTGGAAGAAGTACAGCCAGGACACTTCTTCGAAGCAGGCATATTACATTTTATTGCATTTACTCTGGACATGTTATCAGGAGAGACCAGTCTCTGGAGAAGGGCCTCATGCTTGGTCAAGTGGAGGGGCAGCGAGAAGAATGAAGGACGTCAACAAGATAGACTGACACAGCGACTGTTACAATAGGTTCAACCACAACAATTGTGAGGATGGCACAGGACCAGGCTGTTTCCTTCTGCTGTACATAGTGGGAACTGACTCCATCACACCTAACCACAGCATGGTCTGGTATGAGGGAGATCGTGGTTAATGTCTGGCTCCGGTGCTGGTCTTGAAGACTAAAGAGACTTCCTTTGGGGAAGCAGGTAGAGGCAAGGTCTACTGAGAAAGTGGTTCTATAATGGAAAGTGAGGGCCCTTCTGGGGATCGGTCACCCACAGAATGGGATGTTTCTCTAAGAGGGAGTGAGAACTGCAGGGGAAACCTAGGTGCCTCACTAGGGCCCAAGCTAACATCATCAAGACTTGAGCCTAATGGCCAGGTATTGAACTTACAATATTTCCCTGACTTCTCATAGTCATATGAAGCTATCCTGGTTGCTATTCCTTGCTGGGACTGATCTACATTTTATACTTTCCCCAGGTTAGCGGAGTTAGTTGAAAGTCCTTAGATTAAGGTGACCAGACGTCCCGCTTTTGGCGGGACAGTCCAGATTTTTAACAATTTTTCCTGCGTCCTATGGCATTTTATAGAAGTCCCGATTTTTGCAAAGAATGCACGACAAGCTAGGGTATACGTTTTTTGGCTGCCATGTGGCTATTTTGCCAGGATATGAGTTTTATCAATGGTGTCCTGCTTTACCAATGTTAAAATCTGGTCACCTTACCTTAGATGGTACACACAGTTAAGCTCTCAGCAGCTAACTCAAAGATTGGTGACAGGAGTCTGTCTATCTAGAAGCACCCTGGAAGAAAGGTTGGGTGAAAGTCAGCCAATGACACCACGAAGTGCAATTTTACCCTGACACACAAGGGATTCCCATGACTTGGAATTCAAATGACAACAGTGGGAGCTATAGACTTATGAGTAGAGGCAGACATCAAATTCAAATCTATTCTCTTATGTTCAAGTCTTGTTCTGTCTGTCGTGCGTGTCCCACGACCCACCAAAGGTAGCAGGGAGGAAGCTGGAGACTATAAAATGGCACATTACTCCTCTTGGCCACTCATCTTTCTAGTTCCTTCTCACCCTGGCTTACTGTAAGCCTCAAAGGCTCTCCTGCCTTTATCTCAGCATTTGTTACAGGGCAGAAGTACTGGGAGCTCTGCCACTGGGAACACCCACTGTCAGTGGAAATTGAAAGATAAGTAGCCCAGCATCTTCAGTCCCCAGGGAGGAACACCCTGCAGGGTGTTCTTCACTCTATGCCAGAGTTCATGGACAAGATTTCATTTAGGGTGTCCACAGATAATCTGCTTAATAGCACAGCTTTTTAAAGCTTACTTTCCTGCCTGGCTAAACTAGTGCTTTCTGGAATAGCTTCCCAACTCCCCCATAAGACACTGTCACTCAAATGCCACTTTCAACCTCTGTGCAAGGCAAATCTTTCACCTTAAAAAGAATGAACACAGGAGGGGAATCCAAGGGGTTATGAATGATCTTTGAAATGGCAGGCGTCTCTGAGCAAGCATCCCTGCTCAGTTTCTCATGGCACCTTGTGCTTTCATTTCTCAATCACCATGAAGTCAAAGGACACCCTGCTTACTGAAGCAGAGGGTTATCAAAAAACGGGAATCACTCAGTGAGATGGATTGACACAGTGGCTGCAACAATAGGTTCAAGCTTACTCATGAGAGGGAGTATGGCGTAAGACCTGTCAGGCAGTCAAAGCAACCAGAAACTGGCTAAGATGAAAGAGTCTGCGAATTCCAAGGCTTCTTGGGGAGGTGGGACAATGGGGCTCCTCGGACTATGACTTTAGATGTGTAGACCAGTGTAATCACGTCGACAGAGAGCTGGAGTACCAGCTATAGGGAAGATGCAAGTAAGACTCCGAAATTTCCATCTTGATTAAAGGTTGCCTCATATGTCAGAAGAGAGACACACAAAAGCATGCTCCCGTCAGCACTATTTGTATATCAAGCACTAGAGAAAGCACTGTTTCAGAAATTCAGGTTGAGTTTAGAGCAGTCTAGAGAGAAAGAAAAGACGGCATACTGGTTATGCACTGGGCTGCTAACTGCAAGGTCAGTAGTTTGAAACCACCAGCCACTCCGTAGGAGAAAAACTGGGCTTTCTACTCCCATGAAGCGTTTCAGTCTCTGAAATCGCTACAGGAGGCAGTTCTACCCTTTCCTATAGAGTCCTTATGAGTTGGCATCGACTCAGTGGCACTGAAGTTGGTTTGGAGTTTTTATCAATATGAGCTCCCACAAAAACTTCTTGGAAGAAGTCCACTATCTTCTCATTGCAATTGCTCACACACTTTTTGAAGCCCCCTTAGAGAAGTCCCTCTGCTCTGTTTTTGTTCATGTATGCACCTCCCTAATTAATTTACTCTGTTTCAGTGCTCTAAACATCACCTACATTCCGGTAAGTTCTAAGTCCACATTTCCTGTTCACATTCCCAATGGACATCCAGCCCTGGATAGCCATCTGCTTACCCGTGGGTTTCTAATTAAAAGACAGTGGCTGTGTCCTTTTGGACAACTTATTTAATTCTGTGTTTTAATTTACTCTTATGCAAAGTGACAACGACGACAGAACTTATGCCATGGGATGGTGAGGATTAGGTAAATTAATTTTCAAAGTACAACTTAGGACATGGCCTTGATATGTAGTTGGTGGTGGTGCCATTGACTCCGTTTCAAATCACAGTGAACCTGTGTACAACAGAACAGCACACGGCAGGGTCCTCTTCCAGCCTCACCATTATTCTTATGTTTCAGCCCATTGTCGCGGTTGCTGTGTCAGTTCATCATAGGACTTCCTCTTTCACACTGCCCCTCTACTTTACCAAACATGATGTCCTTCTCCAGGGACTACATGTCCAAAATGTGTAATGCAAAGAATCATCATCTTTTCTTGTAAGGCGCACTCTGCCTGTACAACTTCTGAGACAAATGAGTTTGTCCTTTCAGCAGTCCCTGGCACTGTCAAGACCTCTGTGGGGTATTGGAAAGCTACGATATTACTTTGAGGACTAGGGTTTGTTTAACCCAAACCATGATATTTTCAAATGCCTATATCCATGTCAAAATTGCACATGGAATAAGGAAAACCAAAGAAGAACCTGTGCCTTTGAATGGTGATGCAGAAGAATATTGAAAGTACTATAGACTGCCAAAAGACCAAATTAACCTCACACGGAAGACGTACAGCCAGAATGCTGCTTACAAGCAAGGTTGGCCAGACTTCATCCCATGTACATTGGACATATGATAAGGACTCACAGTCCCTGAAGGACATTGTGTTAGTCCGGGTAACTAGAGAAACAAATCCATAGAAACTCATGTGTATAAGAAAGAGGTTTATATATAAGAGCAGTTGGATATTGAGAAAACATCCCAGCCCAGTCCAGATCAAGTCCATAAGTCTGATATTAGCTCCTATGTCCAATACCAATCTATGAAGTCCTCTTCAGACTCACCAAACACATGCAGCGACGCTGAATTCAGGAAGATCATTGGCCAGTGGGTGCAAATGCAGTGGCAATAGAAGCATCTCAGCACTGGCAGGGGTCTCCATGTGGCTCCTCCAGGTCCCAGGACTGCATCAGGGTAGGTCCATGCAGCTTCTCCAGCTGCAGGCACTACAGTAGTTCCGTGGATCTTGTCAGCTACAGTGTCTCCCAGGGAGTGAGCAGAGAGTGAGAGGTGTTTCCTACCTCCAAGGAGGAAAGCCTGGAATTCCTAGAATTCTCAGGAGAAGGCCATGCTCATACAGAGGTCTCATTGGCTATATCCAGATTGACAGGCTAGACTCCACCCCTGCACTCTTAATCCTCAAATTGCCACCAGATTATGTAACGACCAGAAACACCATACTGGTTAAGTGAAGAATCAGTGAAAAGAGGAAGGCCCTAAATGAAATGCATTGACACAGGGGCTGCAACAATGGGCTCAAACTGTGGAACAATGTTGAGGGTGGCACAGCACTGCACCATGTTTGCTCTATCGCTAAGCATAGGGTAGCTATGTTTCAGAGCCAACTGGAACCGACTGGAACCAACTCTGTGGCATTAACAACAGCGACATGGATGCTGTGTATTCATGCTTATTTTGTGTTTATGAAAGTTATGCATTTATTATTAATACCTACTTTCCCCAAACAAAATCCATTAAGAGAGTGGTGAAATCCATCCTTATCTGTTCAAATAAAATATGAGTGGCTTCAAAAGTTAATGGGAACATTGTGCTATCTCTTAACGCCCTGTTCCAAGTACCTTTTGAAGTTCCCTCACAGTGTTTATGAAGAGCCGTGGTGGTACCATGTGCTACCCTACTGCAGGGCTTTTGTTTTCAACCTGCTTACATTTTCTCACATCATGTAATGTTGTAATTATTTATATTTAATTTCAAAAGAAAAATACAACAGGTTTGACTTAATGATTTTATGGACCTGTGATTGTGTTTGGTTTCTCATCATTGCAAATTGTGAACTGCAACCTTAAAAATATGACTTTGTGGAATGGAGCGGCAAGGTCCCCAGGGAATGCTGAAGGTGGACTTTGGGGCCAGGGCATGGTGCCCCAATCGACTGGACTGGAAAATACTCCTAAAGACCAACAAACGATCCTTGAACTAACTACACGCTTTTCTTTCTTGTTGTGTTTTGTTTGTCATTGGTTTGTTGCTATTGTTGTTTTGTTGTATATTGTTGCTTGGTTTTGCTCTGTCTTATTTTTCTGCATGTTATTATCTCCGCAGGTCTGTCTAAATAAGATAGGCTGGATGAACAATTCGGAGGAGAAAACAACGGGACCGACAGTTCCCGGGGGACATGGGGGGGGTGGGGCGGGAAGGAAGTGATGTTAACAAACCCGGGGACAAGGGAACAACAAGTGATCCAAATCGGTGGTTAGGTGGGTGTAGGCGGCCTGGTAGAGCATGACCAAGGGTAACGTAACAAAGAGGAATTGCTGAAACCCTGGTGGGGACTGAGCATGATAGTGGGACAGGAGAAAAGTCAAGGGAACTAGAGGAAAGAGCTGGGAGGCAAAGGGCATTTATAGAGGTCTACATAAAGACATGTACATATGCAAATATATTTATATATGAGGATGGGGAAATAGATCTATGTGCATATATTTATAGGTTTAGTATTAAGGTAGCAGAAGGACATTGGGCCTCCACTCAAGTACTCCCTTAATGCAAGAATAGTTTGTTCTATTAAATTGGCATTCTATGATGCTCACCTTCCCGATGCAACCTCTGAATACAAAGTGGGTGAATAAGCAAATGTGGTGAAGAAAGCTGATGGTGCCGGGCTATCAAAAGATATAGTGTCTGGGGTCTTAAAAGCTTGAAGGTAAACAAGCGGCCATCTAGCTCAGAAGCACCAAAGCCCACATGGAAGAAGCACACCAGCCTATGCGATCACGAAGTGTCGAAGGGATCAGGTATAAGGCATTATCATGACAAAAAATTTTACCATAGTGAAGAGGGTGGGGGAGTGCAGAGTGGAGACCCAAAGCCCATTTGTAGGCTACTGGAGATCTGCTTGCAGAAGGGTCTCAGGGAGGAGATGAGCCAGTCAGGGTGCGATGTAGCAACCATGAAAAGTACAACTTTTCTCTAGTTCCTAAATGCTTCCCCCATCCCCCCTGTCCCCAATCATGATCCGAATTCAACCTTGCAAGTCTGGCTAGACCAGAGGATGTACATTGGTACAGATAGGAACTGGAAGCACAGGGAATCCAGGGCAGATGATGCCTCAGGACCAATGGTGTGAGTGGTGATACTGGGAGGGTGGAGGGAGCGTGGGTTGGAAAGGGGGAACTGATTACAAGGATCAACATGTAACCTCCTCCCTGGGGGACAGACAACAGAAAAGTGGGTGAAGGGAGACGTAGGACAGGGAGAGGGGAGTGGGGAGAGAAGGGGAAAAAAGAGGACCTGATGGCAGGGGCTTAAGTGGAGAGCAAATGTTTTGAGAATGGTGAGGGTAATGAATGTACAAATGTGCTTTACACAATTGATGTATATATGGATCATGATTAAAAAATATGGCTTTGCATATCCTGCTTATGAGATCTTCAGAATGAATTCCTAGTTGTATGTATGTGGGGTCAAGATCCATGCACACCATTATAGCCTTGGATTTCTATTGCCAGGATGCCTTATTGAAAGGTTAAACCAATTAAACTGCAATGAGGCATTTCTGAGAATACATACTTTCTCTCACTTTTGATGAGCTTAGGAATTATAATTTCTTTAACAAAACTGCTAACTTATAAAAAAGACATCTTCCTTTCAACTTCCAGTTTTCTATGAATAGTGAGATTCATCTTTTCCAAATGTGTTCATTGTCACCAAGATTATTCACTTATTTAGTAAATAGCATTTTCTGAAGTTCAAGCAGGATTTTCCAATTGTTTCAGGGCCTTTCTGTTTAGCTGTGCCCTAAGAATTTAAGCTCTGTTGGTTATTATTTGGTCCTGAAGAATCAATTCCCGCTCATATCATTTTCGTGTGACAGTAGAACATTTCTGAGGATGGTATTATTATTTTTAAGACAAAGAACACCATGTCTTTTTCCCATGTATGTTCATGGTGGGTCTAGACAAGTGACCTTTCAGGTCGCAGCAAAGTGTTCATTGTACCGCCAGGGTCACTGTCTCTCCAGAGACCGATCTCAATCAACCCTGGCCGATTCTGAAGCTTTAGCCCACTCCCTCAGACTGTCTTTATCTGCTTATGGACACAAGCATCCATCCAGTTCAATAAATCCAGATACCCATTATAGTCATGTATCGCTCCACCCTAAACAGGTGCTGAAACTTGATGTTCCCACCACCGAAACATCTCTCATAGTTTCCATTTTGGGCCAAACCCACTACTTCTGCCTTAGAGAAGTCAATCATATTTTGAGACATTTGCTGTGTTCTTGTAAATGGGATTGCAGTCTCAAACTCAATCTGTTTCTCATTCTATTGGTCAGTGCTTGTTCCAAGATGCAAATATGTTCCTGACCCCTCTCAGCTTATAGTGATTCCTGGTTCCTTTCTCTTTCAGCTGGTTTCTAATCTATTATGTGCATCTTTGATGTTGGCCTATCACTGCATTTTAGATGTCTGGTTATGAGTAAGGTGATTTTCAGTGGCATTGGGAAGGGCTCCATTTACATTTCAGTATTTACCTATTTGACTCTCTGTCTATCTGTCATATTACGATGGTGACTGTGTTGCTAAAATGGTGAGAGCTCATATTTGATATTTCAAACACCAGCAGGATGATCCGCGATGAACACTTTTCACTGGAACCTCCAGAAGGGAGGAAGAGAGATCTCATGGTTTCTTCTGAATCTTAGGCAATGTGGGACACAACGCTGTCACCACCAAGACACACACATTTTGGACACATCCTCAGGAAAAATCAGAAGGTGGAGGTGGACATGTTTGATGCACTGGAGAAATGACAAGTGCAAAGGAGACCCTTGGTGACTCAGATTGATACAGTGGCCTCAATAATTGCCTCTAACATTCCAGCAATTTTTTATAAATGTT
>NW_022111371.1:2815198-2822807 GCF_000313985.2 Echinops telfairi
AAGTGGCATATTGCATTGACAAATTTCCTGCCAAAAACCTCTCCGAAGTGTTCCAAAGCAAAGACCTCATTTTGACAAGTAAGGTAAGTCTGACCCAATCACCTCCTAGGTGTGCCTACTGAGGCTGACCACGAAAGACCGTAGAACATAGAATGGATGCACTTGAATTCCGTGGTCATCAGATAATTTTTGAATGGATCACCAGAACGAAGAACAATCCTGCCTTGGAAGCAGTATTGCCAGAATGCTTATTAAAAGCAAGGATGGTAAGACCTTGTTTCAGATACTTTGGACATGTTATCAGGAGGAAGCAGTTGTTGGAGAAAGAACTTCTTGCTTGTTGAAACAAGCAAGACAGCAAAGAAGAGGACGAACCTCAATGAAAAGGATTCACAGTGGCTACAAGGGGCTCCAGCATATCAATTATAATACGAATGACAAAGGACCAAGCAGTGCTTTGTTCTGCTGAACATAGGGTCACTGTGGCAAGGAAGCACCTGACAGATGCTAACAACAACAAAAAACTTGCATTAATGAAAAAAATAAACATAAGATTTTTTTCTTTTCCTGTTCGTAGCTGAAATTGCTATCTGTATCTGGGATAGACTAACTTCTGATAGACAGGAAATAAGTGCATGCAATGAATTTGTGAGGGTGTTTATCTTTGCTAAATTAATAAAAGGACTGAAACCCACCTAATGCCCTCAGGGGTCATACAGATGCCTCAGTCTTTCCATCTCATTTTGCTTGTCCATATGGCCATAATTGTTGGAGGGGTTTGTGGGCACCGGTTTTAAATATTCTAATGTGGTATTTTCAATTACTTTTCATGGAAAACCACATGTAGTTGCAGATTATTTAACTGTTTATAGAGGATAGGCTATCAAATATGTTAATATATATAGACATAAAACTCAAATGTCAACCCTTTGTAGTTCCACTAGCAGAAGAGAACTTCTCTCTTAATCATTTGTTACCCCAACCCATTAGAATCACAGGGAGCTCTGATATCCTAGGATTTAAGGATACACTTATATGTGGAAGAGATGAGCATTTCATTTCTTTGATTCTTTGCTATGATAAAGGGTAAGATGCGAAGTATCCTGAGCCTATACCTACCCACTGCCATGGATTCCATTTCAACTGATAGTGACCCAAAAGGACAGAGTAGAGCTGTTCTTTAGGGCTTCTGAGACTAAATATTTATAGCAGCAGACAGCCTCATGTCCCTTCTGTGGAGTGGATGGAGGGTTGAACTGCTGACCTGGTGGTGCACAGCCCGATTTGTAACCACTGTTCCAATAGGGCTCCTCAGAAGCCCCTCAGTACCCAATACCCGCAGCATCTAAGTACAGATAGTTGTTTTGCAAGAGCACAACTAAAAGGAGAAGCATGTTCAACTGGAGACGAAGTTTTCAATCCTGACGTTTCTCTATTGAGTTTCAAGTCTTTCATTTCTAAGGGATAACACAGAAACACAGCTCAAAGGCAAAATGTTTCCTCGAGCAATTGAAACATCCGGTGAACGTTGGCCCTGGTGTGTCTGAATCCAGATAGCCGAGCGATGCCGGTGGGGATTGGTCTCTCCTCCCTTTATGAACATAGGGATGTCTGTTTGTATAAGATTTTGGTTGCTGTTGCTACAGTGGATTTTTGGTAGTGCCATATTTACAAGGGACAATCACTGAAGAAAGCCCCCATTTCAATAGTTTCAGCCATTGAGAGGAATAGGCACCATACTCTGTCCATCTGAAATTGGTCCTCATACCTGCAAATTAATGGGTTATAGAAGGTGTATTTTCCTTTTGTTTTACTCCTCATGTATTTGCAAAGCAACTAGTACCTATCGGGCAATCAGACATTCTGTTACAAAGATGCATAACTGGTACCTACTGCCTTCAAGTCTATTTGTGAGATAGACAATTTAAAAAGTATCATATCATAACACTGGAAACTCCAGAGCAGGAGCATAGACAGCCTTACAAAACCACCTACCTGTGAATTTGACTATTGTAGTTAGAAGCTATCCCACTGCTCTTGCAGATATCAGCAGAATCACAAACGTAGCTTGTTTTCAGCACAGCTTTTGGTCTAAGGTAAGGAAGAGAGGTCTCATTATTTACGATGAAAATGTCCTCTGTCTCACTGCCATCAAGTCAATTCGGATTCTTAGTGACCTTATAGAACAAGGTCGAACTCCTGTGGTTTTCTGAGATGATTACTCTTTAAGGGAGTGGAAAGCTTCATCTTCCTCGCCTGAAGCAGCTAGTGGTTTTGAACTGCTGACCTTGCCATTAGTGAATGGAAACCTTAAGGCTTTAACCAGCCTACATTAAAATTGAATTGTCATTGACTCAATGGCAGTAAGTTTGTTTGTTTGATCTTTGGAAGACAGGATTTTAACAAATCCAAAAGGCATAGTGGGTTATTTGTTGGGCTGTTAACCAAAATGTTGGTGGTTCAGACCAGCTGCCTCATGGGATAAAGGAGAGACTGTCTACTCCTGTAAAGATGTAAAGTCTCGGGAACCCACGAGGACAGTTCTGTTCTGTCCTAGAGGGCCAGTAGGACTCAACGACAGTGAGTAGGTTTGGATTTTCATAAGATGGAATTTTAACCAATCTAAAAGGGAATCATGTCTTTCTTTGAATAGGAGGTCTTCCCAGTATGTATACAAATTAACTACTCAAATACACCCTACATGATTTTAAAAAGAAAAACAATGTATGGGTCACAACAACAACAAAAAAATCATTTCACCTGGTTTCTTTGGTCACATCATTAAGAGTTATCCCTAGAGGAAGGCATCATTTTTGTGCCACGGAAGTTCTGTGAGGGGAAAGGAGACCCTTGACAAGATAGATTGGCAAAATACCCATAATGACGCACTCTGTCATGTTGAGATTCTACAGCATGACACAGGGCAAGACCACATGCTGTTCTGTGGTGTCCAAGACCTCCATGCCTCAATGTCAACTCCACAGTCTTTCTCAGTCCATCTCTAGATAGCTATAGAGAACAGATGGAGGTGTGTCTACAGTGTGTCAGGAACATGAAGGAATGCCATCCAACCATTCTCAGGAGTTCAGAAAAGGCTGAAGCGCATGTTACCATCACTAGATAAATAACTTTATAATGGGGTCCAATTATGGCTGTAATCATGTGGTGATGGGTTCTTGTTTCCTCTCCATCGCCACTGGTTTTATTCCAGTATAGGTGGTCTCTATGGTCAGCACCCCCCAGAGAGGGCCTTTTGTTGGTCCATCCAGAAAGAAACAATATTCAGAACTTTAAAAATAATATTCGATAAGACTTCTCAAAAGCTTGTGAATGTGTTTTACATATCATTCATTATTTATTTTCTATTAATGAATTGTTTGATTATTTCCCTTGGTGAGCAGAATTTTCCTAGCAGTTGAAGACCTGAATAATGCAAAGACAACTAATTATGTTATTTTTCCCCCTAGCACACACACATTTCAGATGGAGAAACATTCTAAGAGGGGGAAAATAAACTGCCATTGTCTAGAAAATGTGATGGTAAAATGCTTTAGATTAGCTTGAAAATTAATGAGTAGATTGAGTCAAAAAAGAAAAAAAAATATTTCCGTTAATGTAGACAACACAATGCAATGTAGCAAGTCAGGAAATAGTACTGACTGCCAAGCTATTTAGCGGTTGAACTTGGAACATGTAATTTTATTTTTTCTGCTCCTTCCATTCATTTGTTAAATAAGCCCCTTTCAGCGCTAACAATTGAGAAATCTACAATCCATAAAATTAATCATAAAATAAGATCAAATTGTATTTCATTAGAATAAATAACTTGTTATTCTTTTCATTTCTAATCCAGAGATGCATGATCAAATCAAACAAGTTAAAAATTCTAACTCAAAAAACTGCACCCCAAAAATGATTCATGTAACATAACAGACAAAATTAGAGCATGAAAATATTACAGCAAAGAAAGGGTCAAAATGAATGTCAGAAGAGACACTGAAACTTACTTTTGAATGTACACTGGCTAATGGAAGGGGTGATAGAATGAAAGAGCACAGTAAAAGTTTCAAAGGACAGTGTGAGAAGACAAAGCAGACAAAATAATCAAACACCAAGCAGGAAGATTACTCATCATTTCTGAAGCTGAAATACCTTAAGAAAAAGTCAAGTGTTAGCTTACACTCTTGAAGGATTCTAGGGATAAAGTATCAAACAACCCAGAAAATGTCAGAAGAAACAGAGTCACTGTATCAAAAAATAATTGTTGATAGTCATACATTTCAGGAATCAGTGTATGATAAGAAACTGGACTAAAGGAATAACTCTACAATGAAGATACCGCAGAAGAACAAAGCTCCAGGAATTGACAGAATATCAACTGAGATATTTCAACATATGAATGCAATGCTGGAAACTCTCACTCAACCAGGCCAAGAAATTTGGAAGACAAATTTCCAACCAACTAGAGGAGATTCATATTATTGAATTAATAATATATGCAAGTAAAATTTTACTAAAGATAATTCAAAAACTGCTAATAGTAATGCTTCAACATGGAACTGCTAGAAATTTAAGCAGGACTCAGAAGAGGATGGAACAAAGGATGTCATCACTAATGTCAGAGGGATCTTGTCTGATTAAAGAGAATTAAAAAAATGTCCACCCAGCTCTCATTGACTGTGCAAAAGCATTTGACTTGTGTTGTTGTTAGATGCTATTGAGTCCGTTCGGACCCGTAACAGCCCTGTGCATAACTGCCTGGTCCTGTACCATCCTCACAATTGTCCCTATGTTTGAGTGCAGCCACGATGTCAATCCATCTCCTTGAGAGCCTTCCCCTTTTTTGCTGCCTCTCTACTTTACATGATATCCTTCTCTAGGGACTGATCTCCCATGACAACATATATAAAGTAAGTAAGACGAAGTCATGCCATTCTTGCCTCAAAGGGTATTTATTCTGATGGTACTTCTTTTCCTAGAGAGATCAGTTTGTCATTTAGCAGTCCATGGTACTTTGAATATTCTTCTCCAACAACACAATTCAAATGCCTCAGTTCTTCTTCCATCTCCTTTATTTGGTGTTCAATTTGTGGATGATACAGATTATGGATAGTATTGTAAAGAATAGGTATGTACAGAACATTGACTTGCTTCTGCGGAACCTGTACAGAGATCAAGAGGCAGTCATCCAAATAGAACAGCGATACTTCATGATTTAAAGTCAGGAAAGGTGTGCATCTAGAAACTAGATTGGATGACGAGGATGCAGCCTCAGGACTGCAGGAAGATGCATAACAAGCTGGCTATGTGCAGATGACCCAATCTTATTCGCTAAAAGGGAGGAGTGCTTGAAGCACTTGGCACAGAAAATCCACAACTGCAGTATGGGCTACCCCGCAACATCCAGAAAACAACAAAGATCATTCCCTGGCCCACACATTACATCCTGATAAAGGGAGACTAGATGAAAGTTTCAGGGGTGCCTACTAGCATGGAAGTAGCAATCAAGAAATCAAAAGAGGTGTTGCACTGGGCAAATCTGCTGGAAAAGCCTTTTTAAAAGTGTTTTCACACAGAGATCACCTTCAAGACTTTAGCTCACCCTATTCCAGTCATGGTGTTTCTAACAGCTATTATCTCGCCCCTCACATCTCTTCTCTTCTTCTTCCCTCCTTTCCTCCTCTCTTTCTCTCCTCCCCACCCCAACATTTCATCTATTTTTATCTCTATTTATGCCTGTCTCTTTCTTTCTGCATCTATATATCTATCATCTATCTGACATCTATCTATCATTATCTATCATCTATCTATTTCCACTCCTGTGGAAATCCCACACTTTGGACTTACTTAGGCCTGAGTTTGAGTCTCAGCTATAGTGGTAGCTAGCTGAAATAATTGTCTATGTTTTCACTATTCAGTACTTGCTGCTCTTCCCCTTTAAATAGAATGTTGCATAATTTTGCTTATACGAAAAGAATGTAAGTGTAGAATGCTTCTCCCCAGAAGATAGAATGTCCTCATCATTTGGCTTCATCGTGAACTGAGCAGTAGCTCCACCAGCTTGAATTAAGGCCAGCCAGGTTAAGAGTTGAACGGCTAACTGAAGCGTTGGCAGTTTGAACCTACCAGCCTGTCCACTAGAGAAATATGTTGCAGTCTGTTTTAACAAAGGGTCACAGTATAGAAAACCAGAGAGCAGTTTTACTCTGGCTTATTGGACCCTGGAAGTCACATACACAAAAAACAAACTCAATAGGAGTGGCTTTGGGTTTAGGGTCAGGTTCAGCCATTAGTTCAGGATATCATCTGGTAGAACCAGAAGATGATAGGTTAGCAGTTCAATGCCAAGGGGTATTGATGGCAGGAATCAGAGAATTACATCTTTTCTCAAGTCCAGATCCTGGCATATTAGCAGGACAGTACCTGAGAGGGTAAACCCAAGACTGTAAAGTGTGTTGGTGGACAGCTCTGAGTGCCACCACAGTAGTGGTACTCAAATGACGTGGCACTCAAAATCAGCTGGGAGGGTTGATAAATATATATTCTTAAGCCATACTGCAATATTGTTGGTAGGTGCCACTAAGTTGGTTCTGGCTCATTGCTACCCTCCCTATGTACAAAGAAGGAAACACTGCCCAGTCCTGCACCATCCTCACACTTGTTCTATGTGTGACCCACTGTACGACCCACGATGTCAATCCATTTTGTCGAAGGTCTTCCTCTTCTTCACCGCCCCTCTACTTGACCAAGCATGGACATCCTTCTCCAGGGACTGGTCTCTCCGGACAGCATGTCCACCGTACACGAGATGAAGTCTCATCCTTCTTGCCTCTAAGAAGAATTCTGGTTGTTCTTCCAAAACAGATCTATTTGATCTTTTGGAAACCCGTGATCCTTTCAATATTGTTTACCAGACCGTATTTAAAATTCATGGATTCTGTTTTGGTTTTCTTATTAAATGTCCATATTTGGATATTGAGTAGCCTAATATAATGATTCAAAAAATCCCTAGGGGGGAGCACCATGTATATCCCCTCATTTCTGTGCATGCTGGTATTCAGGCCAGTCACTGTTCACAAAAATATCTATGATTTTAGGCAGGAACTAATATTGATTTTTATTGGTTTTCAGCAATAAGGGCTCTTCTTTGTTTAAATTAATTTTGAGGGAGAAAGAGAGCTTTCACTGGTATGAATAAATAGTTTTATTTAAAGTGAAAAATATTATGAATGGGATTTACAAATGTATATATTTTACAATTGTCCACATTATAAATCTAACGCTCTTAGAAAGAGTTAGATTTGGATATCAGTAACTTAAGCAATTTACTGAGTATAAGAATTACACATAAAACTTCTAAAATATATTTTCTTATCATTCCAAAACATGTGCCTCAAAGTTATCAGATTTATAATCAGGATGAAATAAAATCATGTGGCTCAATTGTCATGTGAAATTATATACATATTTATACACACAGACATGAGCATGAGAGGGATTCAGAAAGTTTGTGGGAAAATGGAATTCTAGAGTGAATAATGGAATTTTTGAAAACACTCTGAAATATATATGCCCATGACTCATTTGTCAGTTTGCCATAATGTGGCGG
>NW_022111371.1:2824260-2826219 GCF_000313985.2 Echinops telfairi
CGTGTGGGTCATTACAAACTTTAGATAACCTTGAGAGGAATTGGAATTCCAGAATATGTTATTGTGCTCATGGGAGACTTGGACCTGGATCAAGAGTCAGTGGTGAAAAAAACCAAGGGAATGCTGTATGGTTTAAAATCAGGAACACTGTGTGTCAGGATTGTGTCCTCTCACCATGCTTACTCAATCTGTATGCTGAGCAAATCATCAGAGAAGCTGGACTATATGAAGAAGAGTGTGGCATCAGAATGGTTGTTGTTGTTAAGTTCTATAGACATCAATTCAGACCCATAGTGACCCTGCGGAGGGCAGGAGGACACACTGCCTGACCCTGCGCCATCCTCAACATTGGTCTTATGCTTGCGCCCATTGTTGTGTCAATATGTCAATCCATCTGGTTGAGGGCCTTCTCTTTTTCTCTGCTCCTCTACATTACCAAGCATGATGACCTTCTCCAGGGACTGGTCTCTCTTGGCAACATGTCCTAACTGCGAATGATGAAATCTGGCCATTCTTGCCTGTAAGGCACAGTGTGGTCTTATATATTCTAAGACTGATTAATTTGTCCCTTGGCAGTCCAAGGTACCTCCATTATTCTTTGGGAGAAAAACAGGGCTTTCTACTTCCATAAGGTGTCATGGTTTAGGAAACTCACAAGGGGCAGTTCCAACCTGTCCTATAAGGTTACTGTGAGTTGGTATGGACCTGATGGAAGTGAGTTTTTTGAGATATTTCCATGGTGATGAAATGGGCTACGTGTTGGGCTGCTAACAGAAAGTTCTACAGTTCAAACCAACCAGCAACTCTGTGGGGGAAAGATGAAGCAGTCTAGTTCTACAATGACTGACAGCTTTGTATACCATATTGGGAAGTTCTCCACTTTTCTATAGGGTTTCTTTGAGTCAGATATATTGAGCTTAAAGAACATTGCAAACCATCATCCTAACATTGCTGAAATCAACATGGGTATTCACCTTTTTCTATGAATACCCCTCACCAAACACATAGTAGTTTTAAGGATTGAAAAATGAACAACATACAATTTGATTCTTATTACTTTTCTACTTCAGAAAATCCATGACAAACAGAAACAGTCATATTGCATTTTTTTTCCTCAGAGAGAAACTCTAACAATTTTATGATGTAACACTTAAAATATTTAATTCTCAGGATATTAGTGGTACATCAAATAAACACACAAGTCTCCCTCATAAAAGATTAAACCTCAGACTACTCAAGTCAAATTTGAGTTTAGCTTTGGCTCTGAAAGTGATCAGTCTTAATCTTAGCAAATAGTTATTTGGAATGTAGGTGGGTTTTTACTATGCTCCCAAAGGGGTACCATGGCTCCTCGGATTGTTTCTATTTATTTATTTATTTAATTTTCAGCATAAATGATGAATATGCTGTAATATCAGAAACCAGTGAATTGTCTAGTGAGCTGATAAAAAGATACTGTGGAAATACAGTAGTTTTTCTTGATTGTGTTAAATCATATGTAGAGGTGGGCATTTTATTGACCACTCCTTCACTTCCAATTTAATTTAGACATTCCTGGTAAGGAGGTGTTAAGTGATTAGCACATTCAATTGTAAACCAAGGGCTGAAGGTCTGAGTTTCCCCAAGGAGCCTGAGGAAAAGTCTAGAGATCTACTTTTGAAAAGATCAATCTATGAAAATCCTACAGGGTTCTGTTCTACTCTACATATTGGGATCATGATGGATGGGAATTAACTTGATGGCAAATGATGCTGGTGGTAATTTCAGTGCTGTGTTAGACTGAGGGTCTTCAGAGAAGGAAGTATATATAATTAGAGAAGTAAATCTATTACTAGATAAAGATACTGCCAACAATTCAATGCCGACTCATAGAAACTCATAGGGCAGGGTAGAACTGCTCCTATCACTTTCTGAGACTAACTTTTTTGTTGTTGTTGTTGTTATTTAAGCTATTTTCTT
>NW_022111371.1:2827896-2829353 GCF_000313985.2 Echinops telfairi
TTTTCTTCCCCTTTTCGTTTTCTTTTTTTTTGCAGCCTATCTGTTCGGTTTTTTTTTTCCTTTTTCCCCTTCGTTTAAATTTTGTTTGTCAGTGGCTTTTTTGGTGTGGGCTTGTCAGTACTGCAGCCGTCGTCGCCAGCCTCTTATGAGTTGCTCTGGAGCTGTGCTGTCAAAGCCAATCCCAATTTTATTCGCACATTGTAATTTCTGTACACCCACCTAGATAAGAGACTAACTCTTTATGGGACTGAAAAGCCCTATCATTTTCCCACAGAGTGGCTGGTGGTTTCAAACTACTAGCCCTGCAGTGAGCATAGCAGCCCAACTTATAACCACTATCCTCTTAGATAAAAGTATAGTTATAGGTACAGGTAAACTAAGGGGTATTTCCAACCCCACCCCCCAAAAAAAACCCACCGAATTTTTGTTTCAAAGCTATGTATTAAAAATTTTTTCTTAATAAAAAAAGCCTTATCACCTTCAAAGTACTCTCTATTACACTTAATACATTTGTCAAATCTGTGATTCCTTTCTTGGAATCATTTTTTAAACTCATCTGTTTGGATGGCTGACAACAACTCCCTCGTTTTTTGTTTTTGTTTTTTTCTTCACCTCTTCTACATCATGCAATTGCTGTCTTTTCATGCCCTTTTTCATTTGCAGAAACAAAAATAAGTCACCAAGAGCAAGGTCAGGTGTGGGGCAAGAGAGGCATGCTGTTTTTTGCTAAAAACTGGTTCCCCGAGATGACTTTGTGAGCAGGTGCATTGTCAGGGTGGCAAAACCAATCACCCATCTGCCACAAATCAGGCCTTCATTGTAGCACACTGTTACACAATATTTCCAGAACCTCTAAATAGAATGCTTGATGAACAGTCTGACCTGTTGGAATGAACTCCAAAGGCACTATCCCCCTTACATCAGAAAAACAAATGAGCATCCTCTTGATCTTTGATTTCACTTGACGAGCTTCTGGTGGGTGAGGTGATGATGGTATATTCCACTGACTTGATTGATATTTGCTTTCAGGGTTGCAAGAATAGAATCATGTCTCCTCACCAGTAATGACCTTGTAAAAAAAAGTCTGGACACTGCGGAGCTGGAGCTGTTCTTTCAAAGCGCGGCATGTTCCTACTGAATACTCTTTTTGCTGGTCAGTCAGAACCCAAGGCATAATTTGGCAGTGGCCCTTCTCATTCCCAAATATTCTGTTAAAATTCACTGAAATGAGCTCCAAGATAGTCCAAATAGCTTCCCCATCTCTGCAATGATCTGTCATTGGTCTTGGAGCACAAGTCTATTCAGGAAGTTGATAGACATCCAGAATGAGATTGGTCATCAATTGACATTTCACCTTTTTTGAAATGAGAAAATCACTCATACACTTGAGTTTCTCCCATAGCACTCTCCTTGCAAACTGTGTTCAGATCACAACAGTTTCTGTGGCATTTTTCCTG
>NW_022111371.1:2830497-2838300 GCF_000313985.2 Echinops telfairi
TTAGTCTTTGATGGTTCAAATCCACTGAGATATTCCTAGGAAGAAAGGTTGGGTCCTCGACTTCTGTTAAGATTACAGGCAAGAGAAACCCCTGCCACTGTTCCAGTCCATCACCGAGGGTCACTCCTAGAATAACCAACCATTAGAGATCAAAGGGCAACCTTTATCCAAGGATAGCGTTAGAAGGGTGAGGTCAGGAGGAAGAATGAGAACAGGACACACACAGAGGAAGTGGAATATGTGATGCTTCCTTGTGAGGATCACACAATCAGGTGAGGATTACAAGGGAACGAAATATGTGTCTGAATTGCTGAATGCAGAATTCATCTGTAAATCTTCACCTATTCACAGCCCAAAGTAAAGCAAAACCACCACCAACAGCAAATAGCTTCATGGTATCCAAAACAGCATTGATCTTTCAAGGGATCTTTAAATGGAATTAAAGTTCAAGAGTTTATCAAGAACTATACTACCATTTATCATATGTTGTCACCTGGACCTTACCATCAAACAGCGCCCTGTTCTATTGTGTAGGAAACATGGCAACTGTGTATTGGTGGGCAGAACTATGAAAGTGAAGTTAGAATGGTCTTCAAGTTTGTGTTAATCCTCCAGCTAGATCAATTGCCCTGCCAATGGTTACCTAAATTCTCAGTGGCCTGGGTGGTCTTGAGAGCATGCTACTTCTATTGTGTCACTTCTATCCCATTGTCCGTCTAATAGGGCAAGGTCCTTGCAGATTGTCAGCAACAGAATAAGGGGACTACAACTAGAAAAAGAGAGATTGGTTTCTTGCAATTTGATAACAATTGCTTCTTTTCGTGACCTACCTTACTCTGTAGGCAGCTTGCAGGGTTGTTATGGTGTCACCTGACAATTTTCTTTCATCTTTCACAGACCAAATCCCATTACTATTGAGTCCTTTCTGACTCAACTGTGTCTAACCCATCTTTGCCTGCTACCTGGACAACAGCAAGAGGGCTTGTGTTCACTCTTGCTTTCTATAAGGACGGTCTCCACAGAGCCCCTCCATCAATCCTTTTCAAAGTGCGGAGCCTTTGCAGCCACACTGAGCTCCCAATCTGAGGTCCTGTCTGGGTTCACCAGGCTCTGCAAAACCCAAACGACACACACTTTCCTGAACTGACCTCTTACCAGGTTCCCATCTTGCTAGTCAGAAACTGGCAAGGGAAGAAGAGGTGGTAAACGGAAGGAAATTGGCAAGAATCTTAAACACAAAAGAGAGTTGGAGACAGGCTTCCACACATACCCCTTCAGCACAAAGGACGGTGAAGGGCGGAATAAAGCGCATCTCTTTTTCAATAGAAGAGCCCTGAGATCCTGGAGATAATTAAATGGGGTTGGGGCGTGGGGAGGACAAGGGAGACAGGATGTTCACACAAGCCTTACAATAACTGAATAGACTCCTGGCTTTTGGGTCCGAGACAAGAGCACAGCTTGAAGTCTGGGGTGCTGGGGCTCGGCAGTGCCAAAGTGCACACGCCTGAAACAAGGAAGGACCCCACAGAGGAGCAGCCAGAGTCAGAGCTGCCAGAAAGCCAGCCTATGGTGAAGGTCCGACGTTAGCAAGATAAGGGCCAGCTTTATGTTTTGCCAGAGCTTATCAGCTAGCTAACGGCCCTTTTCCAAAGTAGCCCCCTTCAATAAACATACTCTTTCTGCTTATGCCTTTATTCTGACTCTTATCCGAATTTTATCCCTCGCCTGAAATCTTTCTTGGGAGCGGGACAAGAACTGAGGAGTGGAGAGACTTGAAAGTCTGAGTTTCCTCCCAGGAACATATGCACACCAACCTTTTTCATCTCCTTTGTGGCTTTAACGGGAAATGGGTTCCCTGCAAATTTTCTAGGCACACATCCCTGGATTCTTCTTACATTCCTCTCCATTTTTAAGATCAGTTCTGAGAACTTATACCCACATTTCCAGTCTAGAGGACTCTTCCTGTAGCATCTGTTATTTGCTGTGCATTTCCTTCATTTTCTCCACAGGCCTGGGCACAATTCAAAACAAAACAAAAGAGCACTGTCATTGTGTCAATTCTGACTCATATTGATGCTACAGGACAGGGGAGAACTGCTCCTACGGATTTCTGAGACTGTAACTCTTTATGGGAATAGAAAGCCTCACCTTTCTCCCAGGGACCAGCTGGTGATTTCCAACTGTTGACCATGTGACTCACTACATAAGCAGTATACCACCAGGCTCCTTCATACTGTCAAAGAAAGGCGTTCATCTGGGCTTATTCTTCTCTGTTTCCTCCCATGGGTTGGGATTTCCAGAAAGGAGCTCCTTGCCATGTCTACTACTGGGCCCTCATTTAAAAATAGTACCTGCCACAGAATGCACCCCAAACTCACTGCCGTCAAGTCGATGCCCACACTCCGTGGCCCCAGAGGACAGAGCAAAACTGCCCCTGTGCATTTCCGAGACGGAAACTCTTTTCTGGAATTGAAAGCCTCATGCTTCTGCCACTGAGCACCTGGTGGTTTCAAACTACTGACTCTGTCCTTAGTAGCCAAATGTGTAACCAGTATGCCACCAAGCTTCTTTAGCCACAAATAGGCTTTATATATATATGTGTGTGTGTGTATGTATATGTATACGTATATGTATGTGTATATATAGTATGCCACCGAGCTTCTTTAGCCACAAATAGGCTTTATATATATATAAATATATATATATTTATATATATATATACTGCTGTCTTCCACAGAAGCTGTAGCTTCTAAGATCTCCCTTTTGTATCCCTATCACTTTGGTTTTTTTCATGTGTCTTTATTTGTTCTTTTGTTCATTTCTGATGAGAAAGACCCTTGCAGTGACTATCATTTGAGACATACTCCCGGCAGTCATTTTGCTAAAAAACTCCTTGACTTCCTGCAATTGCGTGAAATACTCTTTGTCTACAACCCAAGGCCCATCCTTGTTGTTTGCTTACCAAATGCATAAGAATGTCAGTGAAGATTCGTCTCTTTACCTTTCATCGTCCCTGAGCACAAAGGCCATGGTTTCCATCTCTGTATTCACAATATCTGCACAACAATGTGAGGCCACATCTGACCTCTCCGAGCCCCTAAAGTCTGTTACCAGGAGGCAGCCATGCCTCCACTCTTCATGTTCTTCGTCCTCTACTGAGCTGTACGATGTGCAGGTTTGGCGGTGTCCTACAGATGATAGGTTAAAGCAGGGTATAAATATGAAGGTTTTATGCATTCTACATATGTTGCTTCTCCTTCTTCTTTTTTCCTTTATCTGGTGAGAGCCCCATAAATTGGGTGACTATCCTCATTGTATATTACCAACATGTCATGTTATATTGACTTTCACATTGCTATGTTGCTGGAAGCTATGACACTGGTATTTCCAATTCTAACAACACTTCCAATAATAGCACCACACTAAGGCAGCCTAGGAAGTAAGGCCTAATGGTCTAATTCTCAAAATTTGCTATTAAAACTGTTAGGTAGTTAGAAACAGGGATGAGGGTGTTCCTCTCCATTTCGGGAGGCCCTCTCCTACAGGAGGTTAGAAGCCAGAAAGGCTAAGGGCCATGCGCCAATTCAAGCCTAAGCCAGGCAGGAAGTATACCTGGGTGGGCTCAAACTAGACCAGGTGGGCTTAATTCAGCCAATGGGTTCAACCACTATCTTCCACCATGCCTCCCAGCCGAAGACCCCAAATACTGGGACCTCGAGACCTCCCAGCCCTTTGGTTTTCTTCTCTACCTTCCGCTCTGCTATGCTGTGGTCTCTCTGGCCTCAGGCTACCACATGTGGGTGTTCAGTGTCTGTAAACCTGAAACTTCTTCCTTCCTTTATACAAACTCACTTGGATCACAAACCAGGCTTCAGTGTAAATTTTTGGTTCTTGAGAAGCCAAGAACCAAGGTACTTCCCACCTGAGAAACCTAACATATTGTGGTGCCAGTGACTCAGAGATAACCTTTAGACTACACTAAGGTAAGCCCAGGAATGGGCACGCAGTTCCCTGCCTCAAGGACTCTTTTGGGCACCTTCTGGACTTACACCTCACCACCCTTGGGAGACTGGGAACTGGGCAGCTTGGTCAATACACCAGCCTCCTAGAGGGAAGCAAAATCTCCTCCTCCTCCTCCTCCACTGGTCTGCGGAATTTACTGTTGATATCCAAGAGCAGGCTGCAGTGGGACCACGTGTAACACATGGCAGGAGTCCCTTTCCCTGCCCCCTGTGTTGGACTTTCTATTCCCCCAGTTGTTTCCTGCTTCTATGTTAGGCTGCATGCCTGCCTTTCTGTGCTTCCAGGGCCCAGCATGTTCGCCCCAGCCTCATTTCCTGGGATGGGATTGAAACTCTGAAGCCTGCAGTATTGGGAAATATTGGTGCCAAAAGCCTTTTTGATTTTTAGTGGTCTGCTTTGTGTCTCAGACAGCTAGACAACTTCAGGTGTGCACCCACAAACCATGTTGGTCTCTGCAGGATTCTGGTTCCCGCTGCTTGCCCCCAACCCCCACCCCCAATGGACTCTCGACTAGGCCTTATTCTGTGGCCACTGTATTCCCACCCACATGACTCTCCAGCAAGACAACCCAGTGTCTGCTGCCATTTTTGTTGTGGGCCAGCTGGGCATGTGACCCTGGACAAGATAGTACTCAGTGCTCCAACTATGTGGGGGATGGGGGGGTATTTAGTGGGCTGCCCGTTCGGCTCCAGGGATTAGCCCCATCGGACACTCCCTTCCTCACTCCCTTCCTTTTGTTTTCTCCTGGTCTTACAAACAAGTTGCTTGATCTTGTTGGGTGTATGCTTTAGCATCCTGCCAATGTGCTGGTTCTGGTTTGTTTGTTTTTCCCTACTGGTTGTTGGTTTTCTTTTGCCAAAGCCTCAGCCAAAGGCATTCGAAAGCCAGGCCCTTGAGTAACTGCTAAATATTTGTCTTCAAAGGTTTTGCAGCATCACTGCCTCCGGCCCTGGGGCCATGCATGTTCCTGGTACAGTTCCACTGTGCCAGGATGTGTCCAGCCAAGGATCCCAAATTCCCTAGAATGTTCCCTGAGCCAGCCGATCAGTCTCCCCACACCCCTTTCAAAGGTTTGGAGGGCTGCTTGTGCCAGTGGTCACCTTTGAAGGCAATTGGGGACCATTCCAAGCAGTGGTCCACCTAGCTTGTGGTCTGGAAAACGGTTGGGATCTAGTTTTCCAGCAAAGACTGGGTCCCTGACCCCCTCCCTCCAACAGGGGCACCTGCTCAAGGACCCAGTTTCACAGCACCCTAGTGGTGCACAGGCTTCAGCATGAATCCTTTCTCATGCAAAGCTTAGAAGAGAGGTATTCCCACTCAAGAAACCTCACAAACCCCCTGCAGATAATATCTGTACACAGTAGAATGTTATCTGACTTTAGGATGAGCTCTTTGTGTTGGAAGGTCCTAAATGGATGGTGACCACAGCATAGATTCAAGCATGCCAACAGTCACGAAAAGAGCCCCGGTGGTGTAGTGGCTACTCACGGGGCTGAGATCTGCATGGTCAGGAGTTAGAAACCACCAGCAGCTCCATGGGAGAAAGACTGGGCTTTCTACTCCCAGAAACCCACAGGGCTGGTAGGGGTGGGCAAGTTGCTGTATGTCAGCATTGACTCAATGGCAGTGACTTTTGGGTTTTGATTTGGAATGAGTATGAAGATGCTGAGAGACTAGGCAGCATGTTTGTTTGTTTGTTTCTTTATTCCTCTTCTCTAATCCTTGAAGTTGCAATGAATTAGAGCTCATACTGTGGCAACTAACAACAACAGCAACAACAAAGAAGTAACTGATTGTGTCCATAATCAGTTATCAAGGATGTGGCAACGCTGGAATATATACGTATGATTTTGGTATGAGTCATGCGTATGTAATGCTATATTGTATTCTCTTCCCTAGACTGTAAAGGAAATCATGGTGCATTTAATATACTTTGATCTGAGGCATAGGTGCATTGAAGATCTTCCCTTTGCTGGATACATGCCTAAATTTAAGTTTGTTTGAATTGTAGGGGGGAAAATGTTCCTCAGGGAATATAAGATTGGGTCGTGTCTCCCTAACTATCTGCTGAATATAGAGAAAATACAACATGGTTTTCAGATGATAAAAATAGGAATGCCTGATGATGAAAATCAAAAGTTTATTTAAGGCGAAACTAAAATGAGCTGAATTGCAGTTAATGCTGGAGGGGCCTTCACATATTATCTAGTTCAGCAATTCTTTCATTAAAGCCCCACCCCCCACCCCCAGGTACCAGAGCACCTAGAATTGAAGGTTTTTTCTTTAGGATTCTGTCAAATATGAAACTTAAAATAATGAAATGCCAACTTATAGAGACAATTAATTGCATATGCCATTTTTAAATAAAATGGTGTGTGTGTGTGTATTTGTGTGAACAGTGTACCAGAAAAAAACACTGCACACACACAAAAATGTTCTTTTAATTGAACTCCTCCTCAAATATCAAATAGTCTCGCGTGTTGGGGCTTGGAAATTAAGGAGGACTTGGAAATCAGTTTTAGAGTTTGCCTCTGACATTCCCTACTTCAGTTTTCTTCCCCAAAGTACAACAGGAGCATAGGAAAACGCTGCGTGTCCTCGCCACAGTTGTGGGTGGGAGAGGTCCCTGTGTCCCCACAGTGTATCCTCGGTAAACCTGAAGGTCCACGTTTGAAGTGCTTCATGAGTTTCTTTCATGGAAGAATATGTGGTGTGGCAATATCCCCAACTGCCTCTCAGGAAGGATAAGGGGGGGGGGGCGGGGGCACCCACAGAAATGGTGATCCCTTAGAACCTGCTTAATCTCAACCTCTTGCTGTTATAAAAGGTGCTTTGGTGATGTAGCAGTTAGTTAAGTCCCTGTTTACTAACTGAAAAGTCATTGACTCTAAGCTACCTACAGCTCCACAGGATCAAGTATGTGCCCTGCTGCTTCCTTACATATTCCAGCCCTGGAAACCTTTAGGTGCTACTCTGTCCTACAGGGTGAGTATGAACTGGAACTGCAAATCCTAAGGTTCCACTCTGTTCTGCAGGTATGAATTGGAAGGGACTTGACAGCAAGGGAATTAGTGGTTTGGTCGTTGCTCACATAATGCTCATATCTCTTTGCAGACATATCTGAGCATGGAGGCCTCCTGAATGGCCCATGCAGGGCACACAGAACCAGGAATGCTGCAGCATTGTATTTCCTTCCATTGCTGCTGCCACCATAGTCTTGTATCCTTACAGTGTCAACCAGCTTGAAACTGCAATGGCTCCATATAGTGACACATTGGGCTGGATCTGAAAGATCAGCAGTTCAAAACCTTGGGAGAAAGATGGGGCTTTCCACCCCGTCAAGAGTCACAGTCTGAGAAACTCAAAGGGCCAGTTCTACCCTGTCATGTAGAATTGCTACCAATTGGCATCAACTCGATGGCAGTGAGTTTGTTGTTTGCAATTTATTCATGGCGATGGAAGCAAACAACAGATCCCTTGGCTGTGTGGCTTGCCCATAACTATTTAGATTGTTAATGACTTCAACAATTGCTTAAGCCTCTCTTGGTAGCTAACCTGACCCAGCCACTGCCACTGAGCTGATTCTGACACATAGCAACTCTATACGGAGCTTCTGAGGCTGTAAATCTTATTGGGAGAAGAAGGTTCACCTTTCTGCCACAGAGCAGCAGGGTGGTTTACATGTTCCCCCTTGAGCTTAGCCATCCACCATTTATCCCAGAGTGCTACAAGGGCTCTTTCCAATGATAGAATAGGGAAGCAATTTTTTTTTTCATTTTT
>NW_022111371.1:2838854-2842751 GCF_000313985.2 Echinops telfairi
AATCAATTTATTGGGGCTCATACAATTCATCACAATACATAGATCAATTGTATAAAACACATCTTTACATTTGTTGCCCTCATTATTCCCAACATTTTATATGTCTTTTTAATAAATCTATTTGTGGTTTTGTGGCAATGCTTTCTGACTTGCCTTGATCCATACATCATGGGTCAGTATGGGGTGATTGGTTTTCCTCCTTCCACCACGAGCTGAAGCACAGGAACAATTGTGAGGATGGGCAGGACCGGGCAGTGTTTTGTTCTGTTGTGCGTACGGTCACGATGGGTGGGAACCAACTGGGTGGCACCTGACAACCACAGCAGCTACTATTAAGTGGCCACCTCCCCCCAGCACTTCTGAAAGTGGTGTCTCTATCTTTCTCACCCTTCCCTGAAGCAGCCTGCGCTCCTCTGTGTAGTGCGCACCAAGCCCCAGCAGCAGGTTTGCACCCCCAGTGACTCAACGTGGGTTTCTCTTAAGTATTTTTTGAAATTTATGAACAAACTGAATTATGAAGGGGCGACATCAGAGATATAAGAAGATGGGTTGGGTTTAAACATTTTTATTGCCCTTCATCCACACACCGTACAATTCTATAGCTCAATCATATTAAAAACAGTTGTACAATCATGACCACAGTCAATTTTAGAGTATTTTCCTCTTCCTTGTACTTATTGCTATTAGTGTAATTATTATTTTTTTAATTATGGCAAAAATATGCAGCAAATATTTTCCAATTCAACAACTCCTATATGTATAATTCACTGTCATTGAGTATACACTTCATGTTTTATAACCATTATTGATATCTTTTTTCCAAATTATTCCAACACCATTAACAAAAGCTCAATCCCACCTAAGCAAATAATCTTCCTCCTTCAACCATAGTTATCATGTTGTTTGGCTTCTTTTTTCTTTTATAGTCGTTTTCTTCACATAATATTTGCACATCATACACTTCCATAGTTAATTTGGTTTTAAAAAGAGTTGTATGCACATTATCATCATCAGTTCTAATTGGGTTAAGGCAGTGGTTCTCAACCTGCAGGTCAAGACCCCTTTGGGGGTCGAAGGACCCTTTCACAGGGGTTGGCCAATTCATAATAGTAGCAAAATTATAGTTATGGAATAGCAATGAAAATAATTTTATGATTGGGGGTGACCACAACATGAGGAGCTGTATTAAAGGGTCACAGCATTAGGAAGGTTGAGAACCACTGGGTTAAGGTTTCCCAAAGAACTTCTTATAAGACAGTCCTTATTACCTTTGAAATATGAACAGCTAAATTTCTTTGCTGGGAAAAAAAGTAGATCTTAAGTGTCTCTTTCCTGAACCTTTTATCCTCACCAATGCAGTTTTGATTTTATTGAAATAATTTCATGAAAGGAGCCTGGTGGTGTAGTGTTTACCCAGTGATTATCCTGTGGACCTAGAGAAAATCTCTCAACATTAGCTCCTTCCAGTTCCCCAAATGGGACTCTTTGGTTGCAGGCACAGTAGGATTAAGACAAGTCTAGCACTGAGTGAACTTGCCTGCAGCTGCCAGGTAGCTAGATTAGAGATAAAGGGGGCGGTCTCCACTGAAGGAGTAGGCTAAATGAAAATTAGCTGACGAGGCCAACAATAAAGGGTTCCAACAGGAATCAGGCAAACTCATTAGACATCTAGGGGAAACCCCAAAGCTGGGCATGCTCAGACCAAAGTCACAAGTCATCTAGGCCCGGGTGTAGGGAAACCTGAGCCCCCACACAACGCTAGACCCCAGCAATATTACATCACACAGGTGTGCCTAAACTCAGGCAATAAGATCAGCCAATACTCTCAACCATATCTCTCCAGCCAGTGGGGACAGGAGATGAATACCAGACTGAAGGCAAGCCAGCACACTCTCATGTTTGCGTGCTCTCTAGCAGGTCAGCGGGTGAGATTCCTCATGTGTGGGTGTGCACCCACAGGAGTGCCTGCTCGGGGGCTGCTCCCTCTCTTGGGATTTTCTGCACTTGGTTTCACATGCTTGGTTTTGCACTCCTGTGCCGGTGTTCTTTTCACGTGGTTTTTCCGCTCTCCCCTAAAGTGGGCATCTTCAGTCGTGAACTCACCCAGGGCCCCACCCTGCGGCCTTGCATGCCTTCCATAAATACTGTGTGCTTTTTGAGACACAATTCCCTTTCCTTCATAAAAGTTACCTGGAATTGCAAAAGTGTTTCTGTTGCGTGAATTCTGTCAGCATTGAAAAGCAAGAACCGAAGTAAACCACACCAGAAACCTAACACAGCCAGCCACGGGACACCAATATGTATTTAAATACATTTTGTCTGAAACAAGCCCATGCATGTCGGAACTAGAACTCTAGTAGCAATGTTTTATTACTTACCCTCTTATTTTCTCAAGCTCCACCCCCCCCCCCTTTTGTTCTCCCTTTTGTGGGAGAGAAAAAAAATTTAATTATGTTCACAATTTTTATAATTGAATCATCCATCATTATTCCATATTATCACTAAGGAAGCCTTATTTCGTATCATGTAATTTCAAATCTGTACATTATTAGAATTTCACAAAAGATTGCTCTACTCTACTACCATTGTTTTGGAAATGGGCCCCAGAAGCACATGTGACTTTCCTAAAATTCCAACTATTTCCCTCGAAGAATCCTAAGTTGTCTTAACTTTTCATCCTTGGACTCCATCGAGCAGGTGCGCATAGAAAGAGTGAACGTTATGGGGGTGGGTAAACTCTAGAACAACACAATGTTTAAGATGGGCTTGAGTCTCTGCAAGTCTTTACTTTGTAATTTTAGGTAACGGAGGCTTTATAAACATTAAACCTAGGCCAAGAATAAAATCACATTGCATTATTAACTCATCCATCTATCCAACCTACTATAACCTGCCCATTCATTCAATAACATTTTTAATTACCTACTTACTATATTGCTGGCACTGTCGCAATAAAAGCTGTGGATTGTCGAGATGCAAATGAAGATAAAACATGGCACCTTCGAGAATGGAGTATAAGGGGAAACAGAAGGATCGTGAGTTCTGAGATCCAGAGAGAAGTACAGATACAGAGATACGGAGAGTTCTGAGATACAGAGAGAAATACAGATACAGAGATACAGAGAGTTCTGAGATCCAGAGAGAAGTACAGATCCAGAGATACGGAGAGTTCTGAGATACAGAGAGAAGTACAGATACAGAGATACGGAGAGTTCTGAGATACAGAGAGAAATACAGATACAGAGATACAGAGAGTTCTGAGGGGAGAAATCAGCTGGAATACCAGAACAGGGTGCCAGTTAGGTGATTACATTTGAAGTTAACCCAGAAGAAGTTTCACTAGCGTCTGAAAGGCATGACCATCATGACACGATCTAAGGCAAAGGGAGAAACATAAGATATATGTTATTTTGTGTGAAAATGTCCTTGCTTGGAGTTTATAATAATAACCATTGCCAATCGTTTGCTTTTTAGAGCAATATAAAGCAAATAAGTGGTCCACAGAGATACAACTAAGACTTGGCAATAAAAACTCGATTATAGAACCAGATAGCAGGAGTGCTGGGCTGAGTGCTAATTATACTGGTTTACTAGTTGTAACTAGGTTTAAAGAGTCTCTTAGAATTCACCCCCCTCCCCCCAGAAAAGTAAAACTTGTCATCAAAAGGGAGAAAATATTTATACCAATATTAAAAAGTGTATACGTACGTATTTAGTCAGTGGTTGTGTTAGGTTGCAGAACAGTGGGGGTTGTTCCTCTGCATGCCTGAAGGCCCCCTACAGCAGGTTGGAAGCCAATGCAGACTAACTGTGCATGCTCCAAATTCAGACCCTTGCCAGTACCATGGACCACGCCTCCCAGCCAAAGGCCCTGAAGACTACAGGCCTCCCCGCCCC
>NW_022111371.1:2842851-2854249 GCF_000313985.2 Echinops telfairi
CCCCTACTTCTCTGCTTTCCACTTGGCCTTAGTTCTTGTTTCTCTCTCTCTCTCTCTCTCTCTCTCTCTCTCTGCCGCTACATGTGGGTGTACAGTGCCATGAGGATGCCCGTGCTCCGTGACTGTAAAGCCTGAAGTTCTATCCTTTATAAAAACCCACTTGGATCACAAACCATTTCTCACCAGAGAAACCTAACAGTTACTGTGTAACGGCTGTTAATCGTGATGTTGCCTTGTCTTCATTTATCATGAGAAGCTATGTGAAGTTATAGATATAACATATTTAGGCGTTCTGTGTTAGGTGCCATAGATTCAGTTCGAATTTAGCGACTCTGAGTATAACAAAAGGAAACACTTTCCTAAGCCAGCCAAGTTGCCATGTCTGCCAGGCCCATCGCGGCAGCCACTGTGTCTGTCAGTCCATCTCCTTGAGGGTTTTCCTCTTTTCCCCTGATCCTCTTCTTTACAAGCACGATGTCCTTTACAAGGACTTTTCTCACTCTGGTGCAGTCCGTTATGCGTTCTGAGGCTCACCACCAGGTTAGCAATTAGAACCCACTAGCTGATCGATGGGCTCAAGATGAGGCGTTCTGCTCTTGTAAAGACTTACATCCTGAGACACCTACTGGGGCAATTCTAGTCTGTCCTGGAGCATGGTCATGAATCACTTTGGGCTGATGGCAGGTGAGTTTGGTTTCGTTGTTTGCTTCTCCTGAAAACATGTTCAAAGCATATGAAAGAAAGTGTCTTGTCATCCTTTCTTTTAAGTGTTCTGCTGTACTTCCTCCAAGGCACTGAAGTTTGTTTTTCTGTTCTTCGCCAACACCAGAGTTCAAATGCACCGTTCTTCTGCAGTCTTTGTTATTCATTGTTAAGCTTTCACACGCACATGAGTCTGGGGCCAGGTGCTCCTTATTCTTCATTTAACGCCTTAAAGAGCTCTTGTAACAGATTCACCCAATGCAATAAGTCCTTTGATTTCTTAACTGCTACTTCCTTGAGCATTGAGTGTTGGTGTAAAATTAAATCCTTACAGTTTTAATCTTTTCTCCATTTATCCCAATGCTGTCTATTGGTTCAGGGGGAAGGGTCCTGTTTTCTTTACTTTGAGTTGCAATCCATACTGTAGGCTGTAGACTTTGATCTTCACCAACAACAACCTCAAGATCTCTTTGTTCTCAGCAAGCGAGGTTTTGTTATCTGCAGGTTGCTAATGAGTATGTCTCCAATTCCGGAGCTATGGTCTCCTTCATATCGTCCCCTCCCTCAGGTTATTGGTGCAGCATCCAGATTGAGTAAATATGGTGAAAGCACAGAACCAGACTCACACCTTTCCCAATTGTAAGCCATTCAGTAACCCCTGTTCTGTAACTCCCATGCTTCACAATGTTCTCCTAGTGTTATGACCCACACAGTTGAATGCTTTTACATAGTAAATGGAACACATAGGCACTCCTCTGCTTGAAGTGAAACTCCATCTCACAGAAATCATGTCGTTCCTTGTTCCACATCTTCTTCTTAATCCAGCTCAAAGTTCTCTCAGCCTCCAGTCAATTACTAGGACCACATTTTAAAAATCAGCTTCACCAACATTTATTTGCATGTAATATTAATAATATTGTTTTATAATTTCCATATTCAGTCTGGTTACCTTATCTGTGCTACGCTTTAGAAGTTATCAAGTGTTTTTACCTATTTTAGAAATCATATTCGATGTCAGTGACCTGTAGCTTGTAGTCATGCCTAATACCATAGGGGCTTGTGAGTATTGCAGATTCATGAATTAAGGCTTCTTCCAGTGGTCCTCAACCTTGCCTGCCCCCCCCCCCTTTTTTTTCTTCTGGTTGGGAAGCTTTTCAGAACTGTCATCAGAGCCTTTACTCAAATGCATTCAATCAAGGCTTGTGAGCCTGTGGTCCCAGTTTAAACATCTTCCCAGAGACACCTCATAGGAAGCCATTATGGAGAGCTTCTGGCCCATGGGAAATATCAAACAGCAAGGCCAGCTGGTCAGAGTGAAGCGGGGCTGGTGAATCTTAAAGGCAGAGATGGTGAAAGCAGAGATACATGCTGAGGACAAAGCAATAGAAACAAGTGAATGTTTGGCATTTGAAGTCAATTTAACCAACGATGAAGCTCAGGATCTTTATGCAGTTTAAAAGACCAAATTTACGAGTTGAATAGAGACCATGGGACCATGGCCCTTACTCAGTCTTCAGGCTTAGAACTAAACTCAGTCGGGTTATTAGGTTTCTGGGGTGGTTGACCTTGGTTCCTGCTTCTCAACACTGAAAGAATTCAAGCGGCAGAAGCACTTTTGTAAATCCAGGTAATTTTTATGAGGGAAAGGGAAGGTTCAGGGAGTATAGTCTCACAAAGTGCACACTCTTCCTAGCAAATGTGCAAGGCTGCATGGGGCAGGCCATGGGAAATCTCACGACTGAAAATGACCACTCCAGCCACTTCAGGGCGCTCAGAAAAACGCTGTACCAGAAAAGGAACTTGAATCCAGAATGTGGAGTCAAGGTTGGGGAACCAGGAGCAGGAAATCCGCAGAGAACGAGAGGGCCAAGAGTGGACACGCAGGTGTGTGTGCACCCGCACAGGGAAGGAATCTCACCCTCTGACCTGTAAGAGCGCATCCCCGCATCCCCTCCTATCCCCACTGGCTGGGGAGGTTGAGGGTATTGGCCGACCTTATGTACTGAGTTTAGGCACACCTGTGTGATGTTATGTGCCTAGCGTTGTGTGTGGGCTCAGGTTTCCCTTCACCTGGGCCTAGGTGACTGGTGACTTTGGCCTGAGCATGCCCAGCTTTGGATTTTCCCCTAGGTGTCTAATGAGTGTGCCTGATTCCTGTTGGAACCCTTTCTTATGGCTTGGACAGCTAATTTTCACTTAGGGTAGGAATTCAGTGGAGACAGCCTGCTCAATATTCTTCCAAAGAATAAACAGGCCTTTAAGATAAACCATAACAAGAGCAGGTGGTGTGCACTTCTCAGAACATTCAACCAGAGGAGACCAAAGGCGTGGCATTTTCCCAGGACCAGCTCAGAAAGCAGGAAGGATTGGGAAAAAGAGAAGAATGGAAAGGGAAGTCCAAACAGGAAGTGGGATAGAAGATGTCACCCGTGGGGACAGCAAGCAACGACTGGACAGGAAATATGCGTGAATTGTCGAATTTACAGGGTAAATACTTTATTTACCCTGTAAATCTTCCCCCAAGACACAAATTAGAAAAAAATAAATAAAAGACTATTTAGATGGGTAAGTTGACCTAATGTTGCACAATTAGGTCAGCAGCATTCTTTTCCACATACCATGAATGAAAAGCAAGTCCTGGGAGTCTAGCTTGGCTAAGCAGCTAAACAACCTGCCTGGTGAACACTGGGAAGCTCCAGCAGGTCTCCAACCAGCAGGGGGGCCTAGGAGAAGAGGTGGGGGGAGAAGCTTAGAGCATCCAATAGAAAGACGACATAAGGTCAGCTTTGGGTTAGAGCCTAACTAGCATCTTTTATTTAAAAGCGTGGAAGAGATCAAACAAGAATGTAAAAAGAGGACGATAAACCTGCTGTTGATACTTATTTGTGAAATGTTAAATAGACAAGAAATAGGAGTGTGTAAATGCGACTGAGAAAGGTTAAAATGTGATGCAAGTCTCGTATGAGATTGCATAAAGCTAGTGGAAGAATGGAATTAACAGAAAATGTAATTTTTCCACTAACTTTTTCAAGGCCCTCGCATGAGCAGCACACACAGACTTACCCAAAGGGGCCTCAGCACATTCATGGAGGAAAGGAATGGAATGAAAATAAAGAGTTTACATTTTATTTCTCAGCCTAAGTTCCGTTAGTGTCAATGCATTTGTCAAGTGATGATTCTAGCATTTAGCTAATCCCTACAGAACTGAAGGTCCTGGAAATTTACTCATGCCAATACCGTCTTTTTTACAACACGAATGGATGAAAAACTAATAGCCTTATTTATTTATCTATCTATCTATTTATTTATCTATCTATCTATCTATTTATTTATTTATGTGATTGTTTATTTGTTTACATTAGGACACAAAAGCAAGTCTTCAGGGGCCAATCAGGACATTAGCATGGATGCCTAAGCATTTCCCATAGAAGCTCTCACAAAATGGCCCTTGTTTAATGCCAGGAATGGGAAGGGATATTGTCCCAGGTGGTGTTCTGCTAAGGCTTCAGCTAACATTCTCAGAGCACTTTCGTAATCAGCAGATGGTGTGGCTCGCGGATCCTCCAAAATGTCATCAAACAAATGCTTTAGTATCTCAAGAAAACTGTTGCCATAAAGGTTGCTCTTTCTGGTTTGACTGGCCCACTTCCATACCTGATCACCATTGTCTGTAGTGGGCCTTGTCTGCAGGATTAGACTGGTAAAGCCATGTTTGGTCCCCTCTTATAACTGTTCCAAGAAATGTCCCAGGATAACACTTGTTGAAATTTTCCACGGAAAACTCTATTCTTGTCTGCAGCTGATCTGGGCATAACAGTTTCCACATCTATAGAACTGAAAGTTTGGTTCACTTGAATTTTTCAGTCAGAAATGTTTGCACAACCATTTGAGATATTTATGATGTTGGCTGTTGTTTCTGCTGTCCATCATCAGTCTGCTTCAGTTGGGGCACAAACCAGGCTAGCTTTTTTTTGTTGTTCTGCCTCCCCCCCACCCCCCCAAAGCTAATTGATGTGGATGGCCTCTCCCTCCTGGCTTCATCTTCAACATCATCTCTTTACTTCTTAAGATGAGTTATCAATCTCTAAAGTGCTACTTTCTTTGAGAGCATTGTGCCCATTCATTGTCCTTAAGATGCCAATGATTTCACCATTTTTCCATTGAAGCTTCACTGAAAATTGGATATTTGTTCTCGTATCAATTTTATCAGAAGTTACATTGTTCTGGGGAGTCCTAGTGATGTACTGCATCTGCAAGGTCAGCAGTTTGAGACCACTCATTATCAGTGGGAGAAAGATAAAGCTTTTTACTCCTATAAGCAGGTACAATCTTGGAAGCCCATAGAAGCCACCTTAGCCTGTCCTCTCGGGTCCCTCTGAGTCTGCATTGGCTTGATGGCAGGGAGTTTGGGGTTTGGGTACACTGCTCTGATAGTGACACTTTTCAGACTGATGTCATCTCCTCCTTGGTGCCTCAGACAACGTACTTCTCGGTCCTGTTCTAACAAGTCAGTATGCATTTATTTTAGTCCAACTCTGCTTTCTAAAGCTCACATGGTCTTCATAATGTGCATTTTCCACAAACTTTTTGAAGAACACCTCATATGCACATATCTATTTTTTTCATATGACAGTCATGAAATTAATTGAGTGACATATTTGGGAGGAAGTGGTTATGCACTGGGCTGTCATCTGCAAAGTCAACAGTTCAAATCCACCAGCCAGTCTGTGGGAGAAAGACAGGGCTTTCTACTCCCATTAACAGTGCTAGACTCAGAAACTCATAGGTGCAGGTCTACTCTGCCCTAGGGGGTCACTATGAATCAGAATCAACTCAATGGTAATGAGAGAAGAAAGTGCAGAGAATCGTCACGTGTTGGTTTGGAAGCAGAAGAGGCTAGAACAATGTCTTTGGACTCATTAAAGAAACTGAAGCCCATTGCATAGAAATCAAACACAAACTAACCAACACTACAGGACACCTAAGAGGCAACCCTTTGGTGTGAATGCCCCACTGCAGATAGCAGCGAAAATCATCAATGACGGCCTTCGTCAATCAGCCATCCACCATATGACCCTGTCATCTGACTGCAGCAGAGAAAGCAAGCATTGTTATCCCCAAACATGCATTATCTGAGCCTTGGTGGAGGTGCTAAGGAATACGAAAATGAACAGTCACGAATTGCAGAGAAATGTTCTGATTCACACACTGACATCTGGTCTGGCTCCATGCAGCACTCGCAAAATGTACAGCAAACTCCCCCAAAGCTGTCTTTGTGTTGGCAGTGACACCGGAGCCAGGCACAAGGAAGAATAGGAGCAATTCACACAGCAAGCGACTCATCCCATGCGCTTGCTGGGAACAGCGTGCCTCTGTGCCTCCAGTGTATGCTGATGGCAGACCTCTTACACAGATCATTACAGATGCGCCGATGGCTTCTCCCAGAAGAATGGACTGACTTATGTAGGCATTGGAAAGATGTTCAAAGGATCAAAATAATAAAATCAAGTGCACACAGTCTCTGCAGGATAAAGTGCTTCTGCTCAACGATGCCTGAACGGGTTGTATCGCCTAGAGATGTCTCCCAGGGAGAGAGCGCAATGTCTGAGAGCCACCCTGGCTTCCAGGGCAGGCGGGGTGTTGGCATAGCATATGCCAGAGCTCAGGGATGGTTTCATTAGAGGAAGGCTGCTAGGCACACAACGGCGGGTGTCCATTGTCTCGGGCGCACCCCTCAAAGGGTGAAGTGGGGGCAGACCCCCCTTGGTGACACCCAAAAGAGTATCTGCCACATTGATGCACAATTTTGCAGCAGAAGTTTGCTATTTTCTTTTCATTAAGGCATCCCTGTTGGTCATTATAATCACATTGTTTTTTGTAATTCTAGCAGACCCTTTGCCATGGAGTTGGTTCTGATTCACGGAGAGCCCAGATAGGGTGTGGGAGACTGTAAATCTTCACAGGGACAGACAGCCTCAGCTTTCTCCGGCAGTGGAGCTGGTAGGTTTGCACTGCCACTCTGATGAGCCACCCAACACCGAACCTACCGTGCCGTGCCTCGCACACATGTATCAGGGTACTGACAAGGCTCTTTGCTAACTGACTTGTTGAGCTTTATCAGACATTCTAGACTGAGCTATCATTATTACCAAATCATAATGGTGCTCTAATGACTCGATTTTGCCTGCTCGTACTGTAAGTACACACTGTTGTTTCTTTTGCTGCCCGTGTATTCATATTGATGATGTGCTGCTATTCTCGCTACCACAGTTTAGTAATTAGTATTTGTAAGCCTGTATCAATAATGTTTTTTTGAGAATGAAGTAGTAATCAGGGGGAAAAAATTAAAAAGGCTTCTGCTCAGTTACTAATCATATTGTAACTAACAATGCCATTATTCAATGTAGAAAGATTTTACAAAGCAATTATATGGCTTGTATTTATATTATCTAGACATATTACAGTTGAGGAATATAAGGTTCTATTTGTCTCATGTGAGCCCATCACTGAAATGGATAATAAACATCACTAAGGTTTCCTGGTGATCTGGTATGAGGAGGATCATCTTTAATGATGATGTCTCCATGTAGCTCTAAAGCAGGTACATTGAATTTCACTTTATTCAACTAGCCAAAGAGATTCACAGACCATCTGTACACCAGTCATAGCTAACATTTGTCAGGTGATTTACAGCTTACAAGGCACCCTGGGGGTGTAATGATTATGAGTTGCACTGCTAATACCTAGCCCAGCAGTTCGAAACCACCTGTCGACCCTCAGGAAGAAGATGGGGTTTTCTGCTCCCCCGAACAGTTTTGAAGGCCCACAAGACAGTTCTATCCTGACCTAGAGGGTCACTATGAGTCAAAATCAACTCGGTGGTGATGTATCTGGATTTTTTTTAATAGCTAACAACATGATTGTACATGTCCCAAAGTAAAGAAAACTAAGTGGGCATTGCTATGTATGTCATGTCAATGAGGTGACGTTAAAGTTCAGAGAGCTGAGGTCACCTGCAGGTGATTTATAACAGAGATTGTATTAGAAGCTTCAGTTTTTCTGAATATCAGTACCAGTAGAAGGCCTCACTTGCAATACCTTGACGGTTGATCCTGTCCGGCCCCTGTCTGGGAGTTGGTGATGAGCTATCAGAGCAGACAACTACTGTGCATCCATGTAAGTCAGACCTGAGAAGGGCAGAAGAAAAGCATGTTTCCAGTGAGACTGGACGAGTCCTGGGGAAAAGGAAAGAGCAGTCCCTTGGGCAAGGCAGGGCAGGGCAGCTTTTGAAAAGTGTTGGCATCACAGGCGATCCTTTAGATATGAGTAAGATTTAGAGAGACAGAAACGAAAAGCATTCCAGGCGCCGAGATGACTGCTTGCCAAAGACAGAAGGAAGGGCAGTGCCAAAACCTGTCTGAGAACTGGAAATAGACACATTCGCTGCAAGCTATGAAACACGCAAACCAGATCAGAGCCAAGGAACCCCCATTATACATTTACTTCTGGATCTAAAAAAAGAAAATAATCCCAATGTCTGGTCTAAGGCTGCAAGATGACAGTAATAATTCCAATATTACCAGTTGTGTTTCTTTCATTCATGTTCTTTCACAGTGTTATTTCATACAAGTCTTACTGTTTGTGATATACCACTAAACTTTTTTAAAAGAATCTATGGCATGGTATGAGAGCGAAACACGATTACTGTGGCCGCTAGGTCCTGGGTGACGTTTACAGATGCATCTACAGCTAACCTTCTGTTAGATGGAAACAAATCCAGGCTGGGTTAGAGGCCGGTGGATTTCAGCGAGCAGATCCTTCACTTAATCGACAAGACTCTGAGACTGTGTCCAGAGGATTTATTTAAACTCCCCTGGAAAGTCTCAGGACTTACAGCCCTGTGTGGGAAGACAGGCTTTCTCTGCCAGGACAATGACATCTTTGCGGGGTTGTGTTTGAAAGGATAGAGGCACCACAATTGACAAACAAAGGAAAGTCCACACCCTGACCAGAGATTATCTCGAGATAAACAGCCTGCCCAGGTTCAAACAGCAACCCAGTTTGACGAGGTCCGCCTCTCTTCGCATTCCTCGGCCACTGGAGGTTCCTTGTCTGAGTGGAAGAAATAAAGGGCTGATAAGACAGGAACTCAACAATCCTGCCAATACCCACCTGGCTCCTCCTCGTCTGTCAAAGAGTCTGCTTTCATAGTCTGCCCCAAGCAAAAGCTGAGCTTTTCTTTGCCTCCTTGTTTCATTCATAGGAATTCAAAAGTGGATTTTGTTGCATTGCTAGGTGTCCCAACCCATAGCAACCTTTCGTAGGACGTTTCAAAATCTGCCCTGATGTGGAGTGCCGTTGGTGATGTTGTTGCTGTTGGGCGCTATTGAGTTAGCTCCTACCCATAGCAACCCTATGCAAAACACAGCAATACACGGCCTGGTCCTGAGCCGGCTCAGAACAGTTCCTATGCTTGAACCCATTATTGCAGCCACAGTGTCAACCCTTCTCCTTGTGGAACCCCTGCTTTTTTGACTCCCTTCTACTTTACAGGGTAACCTCTTTGACTGATATTAACCTCCCCCCCAAACTCTATTCCCCCCAATGTGCAATACATTTTCTCCTTACCATAGGGCAGTGGTTCTCAACCTGAGCCGTGACCACTTTGGGGGTTGAAAGACTCATAGTCGTGTGATTCATAGCAGTAGCAAAATGACAGCGATGAAGTAGCAACTATAGTTGGTGGGGGGGGGTCACCACCACATGAGGGACTGGCTTAAAGGGTCGCAGCATTAGGGAGGTTGAGAACCACTGCACTAGGGTCTCTCCCACAACCAAAGTCAGAGTTGCCAGTGATGCATTCTGTTAACATACCAACTACTGGGGAAGATGGGCCGTCCAAGTCCACCGAGAGGCATAAAAATGTGGCACTCTAACAGCCAGGGGGTTAACAAGAGACAGATCTGACGGGACAGCAAGCGATTATTATGAAATCAGTTAAAGATTTCTCACCACTGCCAACACAATCACTTCCTTGCTTTTTCACAAGGGCTTTCTGAAAGTTCCTTTTCATTGAGGCTCTTCACATCCGCCTTCACACCTGCCTCACCCTAATCCAGAATGTTCCACGGCTTCCTCGTGCCAGCCCAGTGCTGGGCGTAGCTAAAGATCAAGGAATTCCGTCCTGCGAAGCTTGAACGGATGTCAGGTGGAATTTATTTTCATGAACCCAGTGCTCCGGGCATGAAAAAAAAAAAGGATGGATTTGAATGACTAGAAAGATCCAAATTAAGCAAAGGTGACTATACAAGTTGGAGCTAGCGCAATGAAGATGGCTGAGTGAAACGGCTTCGGCAGGGAGAAGGAGAAGCCAGCTCCATATAAGCCCAGTCAAATGGACACAAGGCAGAGGTCAGACAAACTTCTACCTTCTATCCATTTGTACAATGCTCTGACACTGGCCCTCTCTCCCACGGGCTCTTTATTTCTCTGGGCAGATCCTAGAATGTGTTCCATTGGCCACACAGAATCCAAAGACATTTACGCATCATTGTGGGAGGGTTACCAGCGCAGTTTACGAGTTACTACAAGTCAGGGTCATAAAACATCTTGATGCCTCTCCTAAGTCAATAGCGATGGGTGCCTCTGGTCCTCAGCCTCTCAGTCACCTGGTCCCTTGGCCTTTGCCTCTATGGGCTAGGAAGCTGCCTGCCATTCTGCCTTATTGTGTTGCAGTCTCAGCTCTGCTCCCTGTTCTGTCTCACGGTTTCTGTGTCAAGATCTGGGCTGCCCGTGCTGCTGCCACTGCTTGAGACAGGGAGCGCACAGAAGCACTGCTGGTGGGTCCTGCTTTGAGGGCTTTAGGATCCCTCTTCCTGCTCCTGATGTTGCTTTTGTTAGGTCCCCTTTCATCAGCTCAGACCCAAAGAGACACGTGTCAACAGACTGAAACCCCGTGGCCTGCTTATGCTCCATCCTCACAATAGTGCTCTTTGAGCCCATTGTTGCAGCCACTGTATCAATCCTCGAAAGCACTTCAACCTAAGGCTGTGAACTCACACTTCATTTGAGGTTTTTTTTGCCACCAGCCTTGGACAACAGATGGTGTGTGGTCCATGACAAAATTCTCCACACAGAAACAGGATGGGTCCACCTGGTCAAACCTGGGTGGGGAACACTCTCCGGAGGATGATCCCTCTTTTCTTCTTACCAGCTTACATTTTTCCCACCCTTAAAGATAGAAGAGCATAAGGTGTGTACTGAGTGTGTTTTGAGAAATGAGGCACTCATGAAAAAATTGACCACACTGGGGAAGGCTAAGTAGCCCGATGTGAACCCACCGACATCCCATTCCATTTGTATGAGCAATAGGTTAGTAAGTGGCCAAGGGTAAAATGCAGGTGCTTTAACTGACGTGGATCCCAGTGACCACTGTGCTCGGAGTTACCCATCCACAGTGGTATCTGAGGCCTGGAAGACAGACAGGAATGTCTGCGCTTAAGCCTGAGGTTTGGCAAATGTGACTGCTCATGGGTTGGGATAAAGAAGAGACTTTTCCATTAACTCCAATTAAGATGTTGCTCTCAATAGGGAGCTCCATTAAAGTATTTTCTATGTACCAAATAAATAAACACATAGCACAGGGTCACCCAAAGTCAAAAGGTATCAACAGAGCTTCCATGCGAAGCCCAGACAA
>NW_022111371.1:2855714-2878189 GCF_000313985.2 Echinops telfairi
GTGTCTTACTTTCGGGAAAACATGGTAACAGAAGGAAACACTGCCTGGTCATGCACCATCCTCATAATTGTTCCTCAGTTTCAGCCCACTATTGCAGCAAGTATATCTGTCTAAAAGAGCTGTCTGTCTCCCTAACGGCCTTCCTCTCCTTTATTGCCCTACTACTTTGCCCAACATGATGTCCTTCTAAAGGACTGGTCTCACCTGAAAAAAATATCCAAAGTATGTAAGACAAAGACCATCCTTGACTCTGAGGGTACTCTGACCCCCTTAGATTGTTGTTGTTGTTAGGTGCCATCTAGTCAGCTCTGACCCATAGTAACTCTATGCACAACAGAATAAAACACTCCATGGTCCCGCACCATCCTCCCAGTTGTTCCGATGCCTGAGCCCCTTGATGCAGCCATCATGCCAACCCATCTCATCCCAGGCCTTCCACTTTTTTACCGCCATTCTACTTCACCACACATGATGTCATTGTCCTGACACTGGTCTCTCCTGACAATGTGTCCAAAGAATGTAAGATGGAGTTTTTCCGCCTCTGCTTCGAAGGAGCACTCTCGCCTTACTTCTTCCAATACAGAACCATTTGTCCTTTCAGCAGTCCATGGCACTTTCAATGTTCTTCTCCAGCACCACAAGTCCAATGCTTCAGTTCGTTGGTCTTCCTTAGGTCGCTGTCCAACTCTCACATCATATGATCTACTGGAGAGTACAATGGCTTGGGTTAGGCTCTCCTTAGTCCGCAAAGTAACAGCATGCTTTTCAATATTCTAAGGGCGTTTTATTGGTTTGTCTTTTGGGTTTGGTTTGTCGACTACTTCAAGTTGGTTTGTCCTGTGAGCAGTTCACAGTACGTTCAATATTATTTTCTAGTATTGCAATTGAAATACACCACTTCTTCGTTGATCTTATTCAATGTCCAGCTTTCACATGCAGATGAGGCAATAGAAAATATGATGACTTAGGTCAGGTGGATTTAGTCCTCAAAGTAACATTCCTACTTTTCAATGCTCTCGAGAGGCCTTGTGCAGCAGAATTGTCTAACACAGTAATACGTCTTTTGCGCTCTTGAGTGTTGCTTTCATGAGCATTGCTTGTGGATCCAAGACAAAACCCTTGAGAACTTCAACTTTTTCTCCATTTATCATGATGTCTCCTTGTGAGGTCCGCTTGTGAGGATTTTGTCTTCCTAACATTGAGTTGCAATCCGTACTGAAGATTTCAATCCTTCATCTTCATGAGCCAGGGCTTCAGTTCCTCATTACTTTAAGCAAGCAAGGCTGTGTTATCTGCCTATCGTAGGTTGTTGATAAACCTTCCTCTAATCCAGATGCCATATTCTTCTTCATATAATCCAACTTCTCTCATGATTTGCTCAGCATAGAGATTTAATAAGTACAGTGAGAGATACATCCCTGATTCACACCTATCCTGATTTTAAATAATGCAGTATTCCCTTGTTCCATTCCCACAACTACCTCTTGATCCAAAGAATTTTCTGCAATTTCCCTTCTTCTGAAGTTATCCATAGTTTATTGTGGTACAAATACTGGAATACCTTTACATAGTCAACAACAACAACAACAACCCACAAATAAATATATTTCTAATGTCTCTGTTCCCTGTGTTCTTCTGAATCAGGTTTGAACCTAAGGCAGCTCCCTGTTAATATACTGCTGCATTGTTGGATGGTCTTCTGCAAAATTTTACTGGTATATGTGATATCAGTGATATATTCTTTTATGATTTGAGCTTTATATGTGTCATAGTTCTTTGTAATGGGTACAAATATAGTTCTCTTCCAGTCATTTGGCCAAATAGGTGTCTTCCAAATTTCCTGGCATAGACAAATGAATGCTTCCAGTGATTCATCAGCATGTGGAGACATTTCAATTGGTATTCCATCAATTCCCGGAGACTTATTTTTGGCTACTGCCTTAAATACAGCATGAAATTCTTCCTTCAGCACCTTTGTTTTTTACTCATATGCTACCTCATCAAATGACCGGGTGTCAACCAATTTTTGGTAGAGTGAGTCTGTATTTTTTCTCTTGTTTTGATGCTTCTTGCCTCATTCAATATGTTGCCTATAAAATCTCTCAATCTTGCAATTTGAGGCTTGGAATTATTTTCATTTTTTGTTTAGTTCAAGATATGCCAAGCATATTTTCCTTTTTCCGCTTTCTAGTTCTAGGTCTTTTCAATCTCGTTGGCATGGTTTTCTTATGTTTCCCTTTGACATTTTCTATTCAGCCCTTGACCTCATTCTGTTTTCCATTTGCTTTAGATAGCCTAAGATTATGAGCAAGTTTCAGAGTCTGTTCTGACATCCACTTTGATCTTTCATTTGTTTTTTTTTAATTGAAAATTTATATGTAGCATTAGCCAGCTGGGCTCAGTTTAGATGATTCCACTTTTGTTGGCAACATCTAACGTGTCATAGTCAGGAGCCAGTAGAACATATGCCTTCTTCTCATTGTCAGGCCTATCATGGTGGTGACCTTGGCTATGTCAATGTCCTAGAGCTTCTTCACAGCCCGTTTGATCCGGTATTTGTTGACTTTGACATCCACAATGAACACAAGTGTGTTATCTTCAATCTTCTTCATGCCAGACTCTGTGGTCAAGTGGAACTTGATGATGGCATAATGGTCCAACTTATTTCTCCTGGGGCCCTTTTCTGAGGGTATTTGGGCTGCCTTCTTAGTCTCAAGGTCTTGGACCTCAGTCTCAGGGGCTTGGGTGATGTGTGGCTCTTCTTTTTGTGTGTGGCTGTGGATGCCTTTCAGCACAGCCTTCTTGGCTTTTAAAACCTTTGCTTTGGCTTCCGTTTTGGGAGGGGCAGGAGCTTCCTTCTTCACCTTCTGTGCCATTTTCATAAAAAGGGATCTTGTCTTTCTTTCCTGTCTTTTTAATGACCCTTTTCTTTTTTCATAAAGGATGATCTTGATGTCTTCTCGTAGCTCCTCATAGGTCTTCTGTCATTATGTTTAATGTGTCAAAACTGTGCTTCAGGTGGCCTGAAAATTCAAGTGGAATAGACTGAAGGTCATATTTGGGCTCCTATGGACTTCTTTTCACTTTCTTCAGCTTCAATTTAAACTTAAACATGAGCAATTGGGGGGTCATGTCCACAATCAGTCACTAGTGTGGATTTGGTGCTGATTCTGAGCTTCTCCAGCGTCTATCTCTTCAGACAGATGTAGCCAATTTGATTTCTCATTGTATTGATTGGAAATCCTAGAAGGCTGATCGATATAATCCTATCACAGACAGCCTTCTACTTCATGATTAATTTTGCAAGGTCCTTTTTGACAATGAATGCCATACCATGCCTCTTGATTGTATTTACCTGGAATAGTAAGTCATATGATTTTCTCATTCAAAATGGCTGATACCAGTCCATTTCAGCTCATCTTCATGTGTTCCATTTCAATTTTGACCACTTCCAATGTTCCTAGAGTCATACTTTGCATACTCCAAGTTCCAATTATTAGCAGATTTTTGTAGCTGCTCCTCTTACATTGATTCATTCCCCATCAGCAAATGAAGATCTCAGAGACTTCACCTCACAGACTTTACCCAACTCAAATCACCACAGTCAATTCTGCTCTGAGAAGTCAGTTCATTTTTTTTATCACATTTTGAGTACCATATGACCAGATGGGCCCATCCTTGGATACTATGTCCAACAATGTTTTGCTTCCATTCATTTGGCCATCAGAATCTGATGATGGTTCAAAACTATGCAAAATGTTTTCAGCAACTCCTTCCTCTTGTGTGCAATATTGTCGTTACCTTTCTATAGTGTTTGAGCATTCGGTTGGGTCACCTTTCTTTGGAATGGGTCCTAATATGAATCTCTTCCAGTCAGTTGACCAGGTAACTGTCCTCCAAATTTCCTGGCATTGACTAGTGAGTGCTTCCAGTGCTTCTTTCAGCTTGTTCAAACGTTTCAATGGGTACCCCATCAATTCCTGGAGCCTTGTTTTTGGCTAATGCATTCAGTGCTGCTTAAACTTCTTCTTTCCACACTACTGGTTCTTGTTCACATGCTAACTCCAGAAATGGTATAATGTGGACTAGTTCCTTTTAATACAGCAACTCTCTGCATTGTTTTCATCTTCTCTTGATGTTTCCTGCATCATTCAATATTTTGCCTATAGAACCATTCAAGTAGAGTTTCCCATGCACAGACTTCTGCAAACCAGAATTTCACAATTTAATCTCTGATAACATTCCCTCCTTCAGATTTGGGTTATATTATTTATAAACCTTGAATCGCCCATATTGGTGTGCTTCTTCCATGTGGACTTAATTTATGTCTCACTTAGATGGCTGCTTGTTTGAAAACAGTTTTTAAGATCCCAGTAGCTCTTCTTTCTGATAGCTGGGCACCATCTAATTTCTTCACCACACTTTGCTGTAGCACCTATATCTTCCATGTTTCCTTCATGGGGGTAAGTCTCAAACTAGGCCATGGAATAAACACTGATTGTCCTCAGATTGGAGCTAAGATTAAATGATATCCCCAAATCCATTCCTGTATCAGTGGTAGCATAGGGTTGATTCTGACTCATAGTGAGGCCCTGTAGTGGAGTAAAACTGTCCCCTAATGTTTCTCCAACTGTCAGCATTGTAGCAGCAGATCACCAAGACTTTGTCACATGTAACCACTAGGTGAGTTAAACTGATATGATTTTGCATAGCAGCTGGATATTTAACTGCTTGTATCATCAGGGACATTTTTGATATATATATATTGCTGTGATGAAAGCTTCTTTCTCAGAGCAGTTAGTGGTTTTGAACTGTTGGCGTTGTGGTTAGCAGCCCAGGAATCAAACACAACACCACCAGGGCCCCTGTCTGACTCAGTCACCACAAAAGACAGTGTAACTGCCTCGTAGTGTTTCTAAGGCTGATGGTTTACAGAAGCAGACTGCCACATCTCTTTCTCTCTCTCACAGAGCCACTGGCTCAAACTCTTGATCTTTCAGTAAGCAGTCAGAGCTTAACCACTGTGCCACCAGGGCACCTTATACCATATGTTCTATGCTGTTAGTGGCATGTGAGTGTGTCTGCCCTCATCATGATCCCATGCACAAAAGAAGGAAACCAGTCTCAGTCCGAAGCCGTCTCCACTGTGATCGAGCCTGTGACTGCAGACACTGTGTATGTTTGTCATTGAGGGTCTTCTGTTTCCCTGGCTCTTTCTGGTGTCACTGCTTTCTGTGGACACTCCTTAGAAGCAAAGCTGGGGAGACTTCATCTCATGCACATTGGATATGTTACCAGGAGGACCAATTCCTGGAATCAGACACCATGTTTGGCAAAGTATGAAATCAAAGTCATTGCCATCGAACTGATTCTGACCCAGAGGGACCCAGTGGGACAAAGTGAAACTGCCCTTGTGGGTTTCTGAGACTGCTCTTCTTTGATGGAGAAAGGCTCATTGATCTCCTGCAGAGTGGCTGACCTAGTGGTCAGCAGCTCAGCAAAACAGAGAAAAACTATAAAGGCGGCCGATGAAGTGACATAGTGGCTGCCACAATGGTCTCTAGCATGACCATTGTCAGGGTGGCACAGAGCCACTCCGAGTTTGGTTCTGTTGTCAGAGAGTTGCTGTGAATCAGAACTAACTTGGAGAAATCTAAAACAACTACTTTAACCAGTGTGATGCCATTATCTAGGGACTGGTGACTCCTGAAAACATGTATTATTTGTTCTTTTGACAGTCTGTAGTATTTTCCATTTTCTCCTTCAGCACCACTTTCAAATGCATCTATTCTTCTAAGTTTTCCTTATTCAATGTCCAACTTTCCCATGCATTGGATGCAATGGAGACTACCATGGCTTGGATCAGGCTCTCTGTAGTCATCAAAGTAGCATCTTTGCTTGTCAACACTCTAGAGAGGTCTTGTGCAGTTCATTGCCCAACACAACACATCTTTTGATCTCTTGACCGCTGCCTCCATGAACATTAACTGTACGTGGACCCTAGCAAGGTAAAACTGTCGACAACTTCAATCTTGTCTCCATTTATCAAGATGTTACTTATTGGTCCAGTTGTGACCATTTTGGTCTTCTTTACATTGAGTTGTCATCCATACTGAAGGCTGGAAACCTGGATCTTCATCAGCAAGTACTGAAAGTCCGCCTCGTTTCAGCAAGCAAAGTTTTATCTGCATATTGTAAGTTGTTAATAAGCCTTCTTTAATCCTGATGAAACCATCTTCTTCATTAATTTTCTGGAAAAAGGACTCAGCTTCCCATTTCAAAAGAAGAAGCCGCTGAAAACCATATGCATAGCTTTGAAGCATTTTCAAATAATGAAAGGCTTTTGTTTTTTTTGGTAGACCATGGTATATTGTTCTATAGTCAAAAGTCTACATCAGACATCTAGCTTCCAAAACTATGAGAAAATACATTTCTTTAGAATTTCTGTATTATCTGCAGTTGATCACTAAGAGCAGGGGGATATTTATCATTTTAAATAAGGGGGTCTAGGCAGACCTCTAAACAAATGTCATGGTCAGAAGCATCCGACTTCCTCTTCCAGCTCTCAAAGGAGATAAGCTCTCAAAGGAGATAAGAATCACTGTCAACATCAGTCCAAGGGCAAATCCTATGATAGGGTGCTCAGATACATTTCTATCCTCCAGTTTTTCTCAGAACGCTCTACTTCTCTGTGAGTTTTGTTAATTTATCGTGCTGGTCACACAGAATTTACAGATCATACCCACCTTTATGGACTTGTTAGTGAGGTTAAGAGGCTATGAGTCAGGATACGATATGCTTGGGACACAACGCATCTCTCAGGACAGTCTCTTCCCTCCAGGAAGAGACAGGTCACTGTTCTTCCAACCACTAGGGCGTCGTTGGCACCTGGCCTGCTTGGCCAATGATAGAAAGCTGTTTAGTGCTGCTAAAGAATTCCCAAACAGCATCCCACTCTACTGAAAGTCTCAGTCCAAAGGCACTCAGCTTGAGCTCTCTAGGTGAGCAAACCTATCTCCCTAATGAAGTACCTCAAGGCACCCAACTCTACAAACAAACCTCCTGCCTAAAAACATCTCAGCTTTATGGGCACCATGAGCTAGAAAACCCACCACTTTCCCTCTTGTCCTGGAGCTTGATTTGCTGTGGCCACTTCTCTGCTATTTCTCTATTGTCACAGCTTTCTGTTGCTAAACCTAAGATGATCAATGGGCAGGGATCTTGGGCGTCAAAGAATATACCCCAGCCCTGCTTCTTCCTTCTTGATGGTATTGAGATCCCCACTTCCTGAAAGAACTCATTTTATTTCCAGCAGGATGGCAAAATTGATGAACCCCTACATTAAAACAAACAAATAAACAAACAAAACAAATTCACTGCCTTCAAATCTGACTTATAACTAACTATCCTGTAGTAAATCAAAGCTGCCACTGTGGGTTTCCAAGGTACAGAAAGCCTCATCTTTCTCGTGTGGAGCACCTGGTGTGTTTGAACCACAGAGCTGTGGTTGCCAAGCCCAACTTATAACCCACACAACTAGAGCTGCTTCAATCCCCATGTTAGAGGTCCACATTTTCGCAATCACAACTAGCCCTTGTTATCAATCACTCACAGCTGAATCATAGAATCCCATTAGCATCTTCCTACATTCTCCTTATCAGATCCATCAGGAAAATGTCATTTGGTGAGTGGCTGTGGCTAGTGACTATGGCTAGGAGATCTATACTAAATAGTCCACCGTATCTTCATATCTTGAGATGATACGGATGCTAGTTCAATGATGACTTTAAGTTCAGTTGGGTCAACCATGCTTCCTCCACAGACCAGATTGTACTGGGTTGAATCTATTTGTTTGGGAAAAGGTTGCGAGGGAAAGCAAGGTAAACTCTGGTAAGCAGCCTGGAATGGGAAAAACAATAAAAAAGGAGATGACAAAAAAGCCTAAGGAGCAAAAAATAAACTACCTCCAGGCAGCAAGTCAGAGGGCAGGGCTGTGAGAAGTGGTACTAAGTATCAAGCCGACAGGACAGCCTGGTTGTAAACAGTAATAAATGACCTGAGATCAGAAGTCAACAGAATTAGGGAGAGGTCAAGAATTAATATGAGTAAAGAGTCAGAAGGAAAGAACCCAGGTGCAAGACAGGAATAACGTAAGAGTTCAGAGAGTCAGATTTTTTTTTTCCCTCCTGAAATTGCTGAGCTGAATAAAGGTAAATGTATGAGGTTAATTGGTGCCAAAAGTAACCTCAGATGCTCTAGAGAGCTGTTTCTCATTCGTCAAGGATAAGTTGATGAATGAATGCCAAATCCTCCAGGCTTCAGGGTAAGGGGTATGTATGAAAAATAAAAATCATGTTAGGCAAATGAAGCAAAGTTAAGCATGAGGCTCAAGACATAGCTAGATTCTCTGGGGGCTTTTAGGAAGTTCCAGTCCCCTGTTTCCAAGGTTGTTGGTGCTGAAAAGCCAAGTTGGATGAGAGAGACAGGGATTGGGATTTAATTTCATTGGGAGGATCACTTAGGGAGGGAGTTGAACTCGATAAAAGTGGCTTTGTCTGAAGTTTGGCTAGGAGATAAAAACATACAAGTAAGGAGGGAAAAACCCTAAGTGAGCCTCTGACATATGAAAAGAGTTAAATATGAAAGTAGATGATCTCGACATTTGTATAGTTCTACCCACAGTGAAAACTCAACTTTCCAAGGTATAATTTTTTTAAATAAAAAGAATCATAACCAGACAAGCAATGAAACTTGCAGTTCCCATCTCCCTCTCTGCTGCCATTGTAGAGGAAGCCATACCCTATTATAGGGAGGAGCTGTCTTAACAGCTCCTATCTTGGCGGCATCTGAATTCTGACAGGTACTGGGCCTGCTTTCGTGGGTCCACTCCACAGCATCACTGTGGACGTCACTCCTGGCAGGTCAGCCTAGAAGGTGTTTCCTCCACTTAGAATATGCTTTTTTAACTCCTTCAATAATTCGGTAAACTATGCATGAGGAATCTTTCTGTTCAAACACTGAAATGGATTTTATTCTCCACAACCAAGAACTTTGCCCAGTTGACCCTGAAATGCTCAAGAAATAATTTGTTCAGTAAGGGGAGGTTGATGCAGCTTTCTTTGTCTGCACTTACCACATACACTCGAGTATAAGCCTATCCAAATATCAGCCAAGGCACCTAATTTTGCCACAAAAACCGCATTAAAAATGTGCTGAAAAACTTGGCTTACACACAAGTATACACGGTACTCCCCAGGCAAAAGTCCGAATCCTCATAGTTAAGCTGCTTGAAATGTGACCAGCTCAAAGCATAGGTGCTCCCAAGGAAAGAATGCCTTTGTTGGTATTTTTTTAGGGATTGTGCATGGATGGGGGGGGGGGTGAGTGAGGGAGTGTTAAAAAATATGGGATTGAAAGAAATTATATTTTTCCATAAATTTTTTGTACTCCCTTTATACCATTATAAAGCTAGTCACCAAAGTGATTTTTCAGGCTCAGAGGAATAAGACTATGAAAAAAAGAAATGTGTCTGTTTCTTGAAAAAAATTTTTTTCATTGGGTAAAATTCCAATTGGCACAAATTCTTAAAAGCATCTTCTACATTCCTGTATCAGGCTATAATACTCAAAGCAGACACGTTAGTGTGTGTTGGGGATTCGACTGTGCCCTCATCTCCTTGAAACGCAAAACTGTACTGAAGTCCTCACCCCTGTACCTTTAAGATGAACTGCTTTGTGTGAAGAGATATTGCTTATCATGTGACGGAGTTTTTATGAAAGTTAGCTGGCTCCTTACCCTAGTCCTTTCTGAATGGTTTCCTATAAAGAAAATAGAATAGATAGATGGATAGATAGATAGATAGATAGCTAGATAGATAGATAGATAGATAGATAAATAGATATGAATATATTAAATCATGTGGGGAGAATGTGTATAGCAACCAAATGTCGAGGAACAATTGGTTACTGAAAAGAAAGGAATCTCTCCTGGAACTGATGCCCTGATTTGGACTTCCAGCTTCCAAAACTGAGCCAATGAGTTTCTTTTCCTTAAAGCCACCCACTTGGGGGTATTTTGCTATATTAGTCCAATGGGAGAAGCCCTGGCCACATAGTGGTTATGCACTGGGCTGCTAACTTCAAGGTCAGTAGTGTGAAACTGCCAGCCACACGGCAGAGATCAGTGACGTGTTCTGTTGCCATCAAGAGTCATTCTCAGAAACTAAGACACGTGGAGCTGAGACCTTTTGTTCTGAAGCGAAGACATTTTCTTACAAGTTGTTACAATAGGAGGAGACCACAGTGATAAAGAGGAAGAAGACAGGATGAAGAAGGGGACGAGGAGCGCCAGTCGCATAATCAACTTCAAAGCCAGTTGCCCTTGAGTTTATTCCTATCGAAGGAGGCTCCGTGGGTGTCAGAGTAGACCTTTGCTCCATATGTTGATCAATGGATACTATTTAAAAGTAGAATCACCAAGCCTTTCTAAGAGGAAACACCAGATGGATTTTAAGCTCTGGACTTTCATTTAGTAACCAAATGCGTTTAACTGTTTGTACTACCAGGAATTCCCTAATCAACTTGGGGGACTGAAAAATTGGCCCGAACAATTAACTCCTAATATGGCAGAAATATTATGATCTTCATTTTTCAGACAGGACAGCTGAGTCCCAATAGACAACATTAAAGAGAGGTCCTGAGTGGTGTCATTTGGATCAGTCCTGTGGTTATTTTCTGAGCCCTGTGTGGTAGTTACACAATTTCGTGTCAACCTGTGGCTATTAAGAGTGGAGGGGTGGAGTCTAGCCTGTCAATCAGGCCTGATTGATTTGTCCTTGTGGGCATGAGCTTCTCATGAGGATTCTGGGAACTTCCTCTCTCTCTCCTTCACCTTCCTGGTGAGGAGCCACACTCAGAGTGCTGGAGGAGCCATGTGGAGACTCCCCGCCCCCCGTGCCCCCCTCTATTAGTCTGTGATGCTCCTGTATTCAGCATCATTGCATGTGTTGCATGAATCTAAGAGGAACTTGTGGACTGGTATTAGATGTATGGGCTGATATCGGACTTAAGGACTTGATCTGGACTGGGCTGGGATGCTTTCTCAATATACAATTGCTCTTTGATATACAGCTCTTTCTTAGACATATATGAGTGTCTCTGGATTTGTTTCTCTAGTCAACCTGGTCTAACACACCCTGTTAAAGTAAAAAAATAATAGTAACAGACATCTTAAAATTTTTCTTACTTTTCAATCCAAATAGCAACCATACAAAATCCTGATTATGTTTTACCAGTGGCTTTTTCATGCAAAGTTCTAGTGTTTTCTGTTATTTTTGGAAGCTCTGTTAATTTAATTTAAATTTCAAAGAAATTATGATGACAGGGAGCTTCAGGGCCAGGGACCATCTTTTGAAGGGATGTCAGTTAACACAGTAAAAAAGCGAAGGGTGTGTTCAATCAGTCCTGTAAAGATTGGCCAATCATTTACCTTCTGTTCTTTTGCCTTCTCATCTCTTTTTAATGTCATTGTGACCGTGAGGTCAGCAATTTTTTTTATTGAAAACATTTTATTTTAGAGCGCATCCATCGTGTTTTGATGAAATTAAAAATGGTTATAAGAAATTTACATAGAATAGATACATCAACACCCTCCCCCCTCCCAAGAGTTTGATAAAACCTGACCACATCAAGTAAAGTTTGGCTGTGATGATGTTTGAGCGACATTCCCACCTGGGGTCTAGGAAGTACATTTTCGTATGGCTCACATGCCACCAAAATAACCAAGATGGGGACCTTCATGGGTGTGCAAGGTAGTCACAGTAGGACATTGGAGAGTCACCTGGGATGAAAACATACGTCTCCAGTTCAGTAGTGGCGCATGCAATTGCAGAAAGCAGTGACCCCGTCTGGCCCAGACCAGACCAATCCCAGGCCCCTCGGTGTTATTCCCAGGTGATTGTGGACACCAATATCCAAAGACCCTTCTAGTGTCCGTTGGGACACAGCCTCCCTAAAGTGCCTGTCAATTCAGTCCATTTGGGTGGTGGTGGTGGTGGTGGGTGGCCCTCAGATGTTGTGTGGGAGAGAAAGGGCCTTCTGAAGGGAGGTTAGGAGGTGGAATAAGAGGGACCCTGAAATGTCAAGGCTGGAAACATGGTGTGGCGTGTGAGATGACTGGGCTCTGGGTGCATGCTGGTGTTGAGGTGGCTAGAAGGAGCTAGTGGGTGCATGAGTGAGCTGCTGGATGGAAAAAGCTAGCTGGTGAAAGAAAGGAGCCAGCTGCTGGTGGAAAGATGGAGGCATTAGGTGCAGAGATCCAGATGGTGGGTGAAAGGATGGATGTGGTGGGTTGAAAGGTCGAGCTCCAGGGCGTAAAAATCATTGTGCTGTGTGAAAAGCTTGATCTCCCGGGGCGGGGGTGGGGGGGTGTCAGATGGTTCTGGTGGAGAAAGATGTGTTTTTTTACTCCTGTAAACAGTTACAGTCTCAGAAAGCCATAGGGGCAGTTCTAGCCGGTCCTATAGAATGACTGAGAGGCAGTATCTACTCAATGGCACTGAGAGAGAGAGAGAGAGAGAAAGAGAAAGAGAGGGAGAGAACTCTGAGAGGATGAGAGGCATCAAATTAATGTGGCAATATCTTGGCTTGCAAAAAATACCTTGGTTGTTCTCTCATTTCAAAGTGTTTCCGTTTGGAGAACAGATTATGTTTACTATAAGGAAGAATGATCCCTATATGTGTTCTGGGAAAATCAGAAAGAGGGACTGCAATCCTTGTATCAGTTAAGCCCATACTAGCAAGAAAGGAGGAGGTGCAAGTTAAACTTGTTAAGGCATACATTAGAGAGCAGGCATTTTTTGCCATTGATATATATCGTCCGAAGGCAGTCAAAGGGGAGCTCTGTTTTTATAGGACCAGCCTGGCTTCCTTTTATGCTCCTTGTTCCCAGCGAGCACACAGAGATCTCTAGCTTCCATGCAGTCGGTGGACCTGCTGGGCACCAGGTTTTCAATGGCTGGTGGGTTAGAGACAGACGGGCAGGTCTTTCCTCTGACTTCACTAGAAACTCTTACATTTTGGTGGCAGACTAGATGATTGGCATCATCTGGAAACTCCTAAAGTTTCTTCCCCCGCCACCCCCAAGCCAAGTATTGTGTATTTCTCATTTGTTGTGCTATTTAGAATCACCTCGGTTCACACTGGCTGAATTTGAAAGAAGAAAACGTTTTGCATTTTACAATATCAAATGCATTTTGGTAAAATAAAATTTGAATATATTAAAGTAGTAGCTTGGTGTATTATGCATTTACATACTCATTTTTTTAAGCAAAGTTTGGCTGCTGTGCTTCGAACACCACTGATCTCGTTCAACTTCCTGATTTTGCTCATAAAAACCTGTAAAACCCAGAGAGATGTAGAGACTTCCATAATGTCACACCAAATAGATGTTATGTTGGTTCCCAGAGGAAGTTTGTGTTTTGTTTTTCCCCCCTTTTTCTTGACTTTATTTAAATAACCCTCCTCATTTACACTTCATGGGAAAACCACCATTAGCATTTGTGTTTGGGGTAGGCTTTTCTTCTTCCCTGGGAATTCCTCTACATCCGAAAGGGCATTCATCTTCGTTGTATAATGAGCAGGGTTGCAGGAAAGCGTTCCTTCACAGCTCCTTCCCTACTGCATCCCCTTTCAGCAAGGCACACATGAGTCAGATCCCAAAGAGCCACCGCAGATTCCGGAGTATTTGATCCAAGCTCTGGAATCACATGCCCTCCGGTCAGGGTCTCTCTTCCCGCCAGCCATGGCTCTAGGAGATGACAGCTGCCATTCACACCAAACCAACTGCAATGTACATGAATGAGGGCTCATCAAAGGGGTATAATTGAACATGTCAATTGCATTTACACACTCGGGTTTTGAGAAAAGGACTACAAACATAGTCTATGACTCACATTCACAAAATACTGTGGGAGTGCAGATAAAGATTAGCATCCTTTGAATCTGTGGACCAGAGAGCACATTGCTCTGGGGTTTACCATGGGTGCCAGGCTGGAGAGCGCCAGCAGAGCATGCTTGCCAAGCTTCCCTGCACCAAAAACAAAAAGAAAAGAAAAGAAATGAAATGCCCACAGTGGCTACTTCTTCTTTCCCTGAATAGGGGACATTCACAGGTAATGTGTTTAAAATGTGACACAAACCAGGTCCCTAAATTTCCCTCCCACTGTATTGTTGCCTGTATAAATCACACCCCTTGGCAGTTGCATGGATGCAGCCAGAACTTACTGTAGAGCACAAATAACCTCATTTCCATAAAACAGCCTTTTAAAATTAGGAAATGTATAATTCATCTGGGGTAGTTATGACTGTCTTTGGGATAAAGGGATCTAGACTTGCATTTAAATGCAAATATCTGTATTTTCCCTCTCAGTTACACTGGAAAGCACCAAACTTAAACACAGTGAGATATACTCATTCTTAACTATGAATTCAGGATTATGATACCAATAACAGAAAACATATATTTGCATGGCCTATTACAGTCTCGAGCCATGTTTCGTATGTGAATTTGATCCTCCATAGTCCAGAGAGAGTCCTCCCATTTGACAATGAGGAGACTGCAACCCACAGAGGTTAAATGGTGTCCTAGAACCCATGACATGGCAGGGCCAACCCTTAGAAAGAGATAAAGAGAGAAGATAGGTGGAAATTGACAACAGAAATATTTGAGAATGGGGCAAGTGCCTAGAAAGCGATTGGAAGTGAGGGAAACAGCCAGAAAGCATTCTTGGGCATGAATGCACTATTTTTTTTAAAAAACTTACTCCATCTAGAACACTCTGTGCTGTGCTGCAGCACCTGGGTAGATATCTAAGGTGGATTCACAACCAAGTAGTCTTATCCTAAAGCCCTGGCTCCTTCCATTCTGATACTTTCTACTTTGGTTCAGGCTCTTGTGTCTTCTTTGTCGAAGAAGAGCATTTAGTCTGTGCTCACCCAGGCCAAAGAAAATTATTCCCAATACCTGTCCTGAAAAGTGGAGTTCGTACTGTAGGCATTACAGATGTGGTTCCAAACAAGAGCCATATTTCTGGTCTCTTGTATATCTAAGAATTTCTTACAGTAGTACCTTAGTGGTCTCATTAGTCTACACACTTAGCTGTGAACTGCAAGGTTGGGGTTGAGTCCATCTGAAGGTGATTCAGAAAGATGGATGACCAATCTGTATGCAAAAGACCACAAGCACTGGACAACCCCAGGGAGCACAGCTCTCCTTGATGGGCACGGAGTCACCATACGTGGGGAGACAGACAGATGTAAAAAGGTCTCACTTATTTCTGACACCAACTTTTCACTACTCTTTCTTCCTTCCTCTGGTCCATTGTTATTTATTCTTCGGTTTTAAACCAATGCTTGAGTGTTCTAGGAAAACATTCCTGAAATGGTCTTATGTTCCAGACAAGTTTACTATATTAACTGCTCTGTGGGATCACAATGGGGTGAGACTCTTATTATTTTATATTCTAAATGTGTGACTCATATCAGTCTTCCCTATTGGGGAAGGGTCTTTGAAAGCAATGTTTTCTTGTTCACATGTGAATCCCCAACACCTTCCAAGGAGATCAACATATGGAACTGTATACCTACATATTGAATCCCGTTTCTTCTGATATTTTCAGTCTGATTTACGAAAATCACTTACTTTCATAGGAGAAAGGGGTAGGAGTCAAAGATCACAACCCTGGAAACCTGATCAGTCAGGTCTGTTCTCTTGCTATGAGTCAGAATTGCTTGGACAGCATAAGGTTTGATTTGATTAGTTCATTTCCTTGGTGTTAAGACTCCTAGTATGGCTAGTTGATGAAGCACAAGAAGCACTCATCAGTATGTGCCAAGACATTGGAAGGAAGTTCCCTGGTGAACCAACTGGAAGAGATCCATATTTATTACCATTCAAAAGGAGGGAGGACCAGCAGAATGTGGAAATTATTTAACAAGACAATTAATATCCCATATGAGTAAATTTTTACTGAAGATAATCCAAACAGTGGCAGGGAGCTTCCCGAAATTCCAGCCAAAATCAGAAGAGGACTTGGCACAAGGGATTTTACTGTTGACATCAGTTGGATCCTGGCTGAAAGCAGATACTACCAGAAAGATGTTTGCTTATGTTTTATTGACTATGCAAAGGCATTCACCTATGTGGATCACAGCACCTGTGTTCAACATTGAGAATAGGACCCGCAGAACACTTCATTATGCTCACGAGGAAGCTGTACATGAGCCAAAAAGCAGTTATTAGAACAAAACCGAGGAGTATTGTATGATTTTAAGGTGTGTGTCCATGTATTTTTTCACCATATTTATTTAATCTGTATGTTGAGCAGATAATCCAGGCTGCTGTGCTATACGAAGAAGTGTGCACTGTCAGAGTTGGAGGAAAGCTGATGAAAAACCTGGAATGTGTAGATCACACAACTTTGCTTGCTGAAAGCCAGTATGACTTGCAGTATATGTTGCTTAATATCAGCGAGTACAATTTTCAGTATGGATTGCAACTCAATGTAAAGAAAACCCAAATCCTCACAACTAAATCAATAGACAGCATGGGTAAAAGGAGAAAAGATGAAAATTGTCAAGGATTTAATTTTCCTTGGATTGATAATTCGTGCTCATGGAAGCAACAGTCAAGAAATCAAACGCTGTATTGCGGTGGTCAAGCTGCTGCACAAAACATCTTGAAAGTGTTAAAGAGCAAAGATGTTACCTTGAGGACTAAGTGGCCCCTGAGTCAATGCATGCGACTCCCAGTCACCTCATGTGCCTTGTGAAAGTCTGACAATGACTAAAGAAGACTGTAGAAGAGCTAACACTTTTGAGTTAATAGCAATAGTGAAGAATAGTGAGAGACTTCCAGAAGGAAAAACAGATTTGTCTTGGATCAAGTACAGCCAGAGTGCTCCTTATGGGAGAGGAGAGCAAGACTTCATCTCCTGTATTTGGACATATTATCCGGAGAGAATAGTCCCTGAAAATGGGTGGCCCTCCAGGAGATGGATTAACACAGAAATTATGAGTCTCACACGTAACACAGATTGTGATGGTCTTGCAGGACCAGGCAGTGTTTTGTTTGTTTGTTTGTTTGTTTGTTTACATAGGTTAACTGAGTCAGAACTGACTGCGGCATCTAACAACAATAACATGAAAAGGAGTCAATATGTATTTTTATTCATTCTTCATAATTCTTTTAGTCAAAAGATAGCATGAAGTTATTTTAGAGACAAGAAATAGAGACTTCCAGTGTTAAGCAACCCACCCTGTTTTCTTGTTGGTGGAAGGACTTGGAACTTAGGCCATGAACTTGTTTCTCCCTCATTCTAGAGCCTCCGCATCCTTCTCCATTCTTAGCGCCACCCACCAAGGCTGGGATGGAACACTTCCCATGATTTATCAAGTTCCTCTCAGAGTCACTGCGCAGCAGGCTTATCATGTCCGTTTCCTGGATTTCCTTCTTCCTACATCTCCCTCTGCCAATGTCTCCCCAAGCCACGCCTGGTGTCATGCACAGCCTTCCTGTGCCACTCCCCCATGAACACCAAGGCTGATGAAGCTGTAAGAATTCTTTTTCACTGCTGATACCCTTGCTGTCCCGAGCTGCACGAGCCAGAAATTCTGGCCTTGCATGTTTTCACCGCAGCCCTATCACCCTGTTGCTTGGTGCCATGGGAGTGGTTTCCCCTCGTGTTATTGTTGTTAGGTGCCATCAAGTTGTTTCGGACTCATAGCAACCCTATGCACAAGCGAACACAATATGGCTGGCCCTGCACCAGCCTCACAACTGTGCTTGAGCCCATTGCTACAGCCCCTGTCTCAATACACCTCATTGATGCACCGTGACATGACTCTATAGGCTCACCCTTAATGGAACATTGTCTGCGACTTGTCACCCTCGCAATTGTTGAGAAAATCCAAGCTGAGAGAGTTAGGTCACTTGCCTAAAGACATGGGCATGGTGAAAAAGAATTACAACTGCTTGTCCTCTTTTCCACTGACCTGCTACCTTACCAAGCGTGACATTCTTCTTCAAAAACCGATCTCCCAAAGGACAGGAGAAGAAGGCTTGCAATCCTTGATCTTAAGAAGCATTTTGGCTTTACTTTTTCAAGACACGTGAGTCTACCTTAGTTCACATTTATTTCTGTGAAGAAAAAAAAAATCTGGTCTCTTTCAGATGTGTAACTTTAGAGAGCAGGTTGACTTGTTTTGCCATTGTTCACTGCAATATAATGTCTCCAACTCATGACAACCTGTGTACAACAGAACCACATGGCGCCTAGTCCTGTGCCAACTTCTGATTATTGATGAGGCTGAACCTACTATTGCGTCTGTTGGGTCATTCCATTGTATCAAGCGTTTCTCAGAGGTGGGAGATAGGTTTATAGCAACTTGGACTTCTGTAGGGGTAGAGTACAACCTGTCAATCAGGTCAAGACGGATGATGCCTCTTGGAAGGTGTGGCCTTTTTGTAAGAGTGACACCAGAGACTCCCTTCTCCCCTCTTTCTGCCCCTTTGCCTTCCTGCTTGCTCATACTCTGTGCCTGCCTCTAGAAGATGCCCCTTGTGGGCTGCCCAGACTGGAGTTGTCAGTACCCTGCCCTGTTTCCTCCGACCATGCACCTCTGCACCCACCAGCCTATGCTCTCCCTGCATTCTGCTTCACCTTCCTGCATCACCAGCCTGCAGTTATGTGAGTGTGGCGAAGCCTCCAGCTAGCATCTGCCCATTGGGTTAACTTTCACTGAGTTGGGATGCCTCCTTGATATAAGAGTACTTCTTGCTATAAACGTCTTTCTTAGACATACACTAGTGTCACTGGATTTGTTTCTGTATACAACTCAGCCTAACCCAGCCCAATGTGAGTCATTCAGGAATTCTGTTCAAGCTTTGAAACTGTACTTATCATATCCTGAGACTTCAGGAGCATCTCTGTGAGTGGGATACTACAAGAAGTCCAGAGTGTGCCACAGATGAACCAAAGGGTGCCTATCTCTTAGAATGCTCAGGGCATTGGGCAAGTTACTTAACTTATTCCACATGAGTTTGCTCATTCGTTAATGGGATTGCTACTTCTCATATTGCTCTGTGATGATCACACAGAAGGGATAATGTGACAATGTTTAAAAAACTATCCAGCAAAGAGACAGGATTCCATAAGTGGTTATCTCCTCCCTCATCCATTTCTGAGCCTGAGTCCCTGCCTTTATCATCTGGTCTATGATGATGTGGAACAAAGTTTAAGCTCAGTAGCATCCTCTTCCTAGCAAATGATTCTGCTTGTGGCTTCTCTATTCTAGGCCTTTCTCTGGGGACCTCTGTCTTTTGACTTGATTTTAGGCTTCCTCAGTTTGAAATCAATGCAGGGCTTGATCTCTACACATCTGTAAATGTTCCAAACCCCCATCTGCAGTGACTATACCCATTTCTCAAAGGCAAATGTTGTACTTCTGTCATTGTGACTAAGATACTTTGATGCAAGAGACCCTTTAGCATGGTCATTGTAATGTTGCTCTAACCTTCATTGCAGCCATGATGTAGCTCATGATTAAGTATAGGGTCATGTGAAAGGTGTCCATGATTAAGTTGCTTCCAAGATGAGTTGAGGGTGTGATGGGAACCATGTTATCTATTGGAAGTAGCAGCATTATTATGGCTGCAGTTCCACACACTTAGTGATTTCTTTTTAGACTCAGTCACGATGTTCTTACATCATCACGGCTCTATTATAATCTCCTCTATTCTCACCATTCCTTCTGTGCATTCAGGTATCCTTATAACCACTTGCTTGGATTGCTCAAGTTTTTATATCCTTTCATAATATGGTTATGACACTATAAAATTTACATACAAAATTAGGAACCTCAGTTCTGAGAATGATATTTTAATACTGAGCTTTCAGTAGCTGTGTGAAGTTGAAATTGCCTCATTGGGCTGTGACTCATTGTAGTAAGTTCAGTTTCTTGCACACACCCTTGGGCAGGAAGGTGGCTCATGCTTACCGTGGTGTTTTGTTAGTTTTCTTGCTTTTTTGCCTGGGGGTGGTGGGAGGGGTAGGCAATAAGAAGGGTAGAATGCACTGGATATCTAGTTAACTGGGGATGGCCTTCTAGAGAGGCTATAATCTGGCTGATTCCAAGTACCATATCCAAGCAGATAGTGAGAAATGTTATGTTCCATACTTAGAAGGTTTCTATAATCATTGGGCTGCAATCCACGAAGTCAGCAGTTTGAAACCACTAGTTGCTTCAGAGGGACGGATGAGGCGATTGGCTCTTATACAGTTTGACACTCTCTGAAACCTTACACAGGGTCACTGTGAGGCATAATTGACTCCCTGACCATGGATTTGGTTTGGGGTTTGCTTTAGTCATCAGATAGACCCACAACTCTGCTTTCCCCTCTAGAGTTTAGACATCAAGGATGGCTAAGAAGCAGATGCATGCACACACAAAAAGAAAAGAAAAAGGTCAAACTGACAGTGTCTGAAAATAATAATCGACACTGTTGGAAAATAATTGACTGACTGACTGACTGACTGACTGACTGACTGACTGAATGATTATTTTGTTGTATGTTGTTGCTTGGTTTTGCTCTGTCTTGTTTTTGTGCATGTTATTATCTCCACAGGTCTGTCTAAATAAGATAGGCTGGATGAGCAATTCGGAGGAGAAAACAACGGGACCTACAGGTCCCGGTTGTCATGGGCAGGGGGACATGAGGGGAAAGGAAGTGGTGTTAACAAACCCAGGGACAAGGGAACAACAAGTGATCCAAATCGGTGGTGAGGAGGGTGTGGGAGGCCTGGTAGGGCATAATCAAGGGTAATGTAACAAAGAGGAACTTCTGGAACCATGGTGGGGACTGAGCATGATAGTGGGACAGGAGGAAAGTTAAGGGAAATAGAGGAAAGAGCTGGGAGGCAAAGGGCACTTATAGAGGTCTACATAAAGGCATGTACATATGCAAATATATTTATATATTGGGTTGTGCATATATTTATAAATCTATGTGCATATATTTATAGGGTTAGTATTAAGGTAGCAGAAGGACATTGGGCCTCCACTCAAGTACTCCCTCAACACAAGAATACTTTCTTCTATTAAATTGGCATTCTATGGTGCTCACCTTCCCGACACAACCGCTGAAAGCAAAGCAGGTGAATAAGCAAATGTGGTGACGAAAGCTGATGGTGCCCGGCTATCAAAAGATATAGCATCTGGGGTCTTAAAGGCTTGAAGGTAAACAAGTGGCCATCTAGCTCAGAAGCAACAAAGCCCACATAGAAGAAGCACACCAGCCTGTGTGATCACGAGCTGACAGAGGGATCAGTTATCAGTCATCAAAGAACAAACAATCATATTATTGTGTGCTTACCTCCATGATACGATCGCTGAATACAAATAGGTGCATAAGCAAATGCGGTGAAGAAAGCTGATGGTGCCCCGCTATCAAAAGACATAGTGTCTGGGGTCTTAAAGGCTTGAAGGTTAACAAGTGGCCATCTAGCTCAGAAGCAACAAAGCCCACATGGAAGAAGCACACCAGCCTGTGCAACCACAAGGTGTGAAAGGGATCAGGTATCAGGCATCATCAAAACAAATAATCTTACCATAGCAAATGAGCAGGGGAGTGCGGAGTGGAGACCCAGAGCCCATTTGTAGTTCACTGGATATCCCCTTGCAGAGGGGTCTTGGGAATGAGACGAGCCAGACAGGGTGCGATGTAGCAACGATGAAAAATATAACTTTCCTCTAGTTCCTAAATGTTTCCTCCGCTCTCAACTATCATGATCCCAATTCTACCTTGCAAGTCTGGCTGGACCAGAGGGTGTACACTGGTACAGATAGGAACCAGAAACACAGGGAATCCAGGGCGGATGATCCCTTCAGGACCAGTAGTGTGAGTGGTGATACTGGGAGGTTAGAGGGAGAGGGGGTTGGAAAGGGGGAACCGATTACAAGGATCTACATGTGACCTCTTCCCTGGGGGACGGACAACAGAAAAGTGGGTGAAGGGAGATGTTGGACAGGGCAAGATACGACAAAATAATAATTTATAAATTATCAAGGGTTCATGAGGGAGGGGAGAGCGAGGAGGGAAGGGAAACAAAGAGGACCTGATGGTAGGGGCTTAAGTGGAGAGCAAATGTCTTGAGAATGATGAGGGCAATGAATGTACAAATGCACTTTACACAATTGATGTATGTATGGGTTGTGATAATAGTTGTATGAGCCCCTACTAAAACTATTAATAAATAAATAAATAAAATTAAATTAAAAAATAAACAAATAAATTTCATTATAAAAAAAGAAAAGAAAAGAATGCTTAAAAACTCAGATCTTATGGGGTGTCGAACGGATCACTGAAGACAAATGGTGCATAAGCAAATGTGGCGAAGAAAGCTGATGGTGCCTGGCTAT
>NW_022111371.1:2878929-2898072 GCF_000313985.2 Echinops telfairi
GCTTTACACAATTGATGTGTGTATGGATTGGGATAACAGTTGTATGAGCCCCTAATAAAATGTTAAAAAATAAAACAACAACAACAACAACAACAACAAAAAACCTCAGATCTTTAACCTGGAGTGAAGTTAGTTTGTGGAGCCCATAATGTAAGTTGTCACCCAGTATAGTGCCCTGAGACCCAGGAGGAAAGCACTGGATTCAGTGGGTAACATTTACAGAAAGACAAATTGCAGCTCCAAATGTCAAACTTTCCAAATTTGATGGAGAACATTTCCACCCGATACAATGCCTCCTTGCCCAAGAGTTTCCCTACTGAGTCATGCCTCTAAATATTTTATTTGTATCCTCTTAGGCAAATGCAGAACCATGTCTTATTACTCAGCAAAACCATAATCCTGAATAGCTGTAGATACATCAAAAAAGAATATGAATCACCTTTTACCACTGACCTACATTAATCTGCTGAGAAGGCTCTAAATAATTCAACTCTTCCTTTCCTGGGACCAGGTTCAATGAGCCAGGTGCTCTCCTATCTACTGTTAATGCTTCCTCATTTTGATTACTCAAGAATATAACCAGTTTTTTCCTCTCCCTGACTTATCAATTTCTCTCTTTCTTCTAGAAAGTTAAAATGATCTATTTCCCATTTCCCTTCTCTTCATAGAAGTAGATTTCCCATAGAACTCATATTTGACAGTATTTTTACGTTTGAGGATGATAACCCTCACTTAAATACCAGCCACCTCTCATGCACTCTGGACATGTTAATAAGAGGGACCATTTCTGAAGCAGGGTACCTCTTCTTTGCAGTTAAGTGTTCTATACTCTGATGCCTCCAAATCTTTCCTCCCATTCTCTTTTGAACCAAAGCCCCAAACAGTTGCTCTTCTATGCCTCAGCATATGTGTCCCCCAGTTAAAGCCATCAAAGCCCTCCATATTGCTCTACATTGCTCAATCCTCAGGCAATCTCTTATGACATAACAAACAGTATTTAACACATGAGATCTTTCCTTTTTCTTATCAAATGAGCTTCTCTTGAGGTCTAGGGCATCACTCTCCCTTGTTTCCATCCAGAAAGTCGCTTCAAAGTAGATTTTCCTGTTTCTCTTCATGTGTAGGCCTTTAATGTAGCCTCAGACCGCAGGCCTTCTTGTCGGTTATTGCTTTCGATGGGATAACATCAGCTGCATCGGTCTGACAGCTTTCAAATGTGCATGGCTGCCAAATCATTTCCTTGAACACGAATTTGTAGGTACAATTGCTAACTTAATATTTCTGTTGCTTGAAAGTTGAAGTGTGATTGCTTACCTGGTATTTCTAAAAGAATTACTTTCAGCTGTTTGTTTATGCGTTTTATTTCACCAGTCAAACTGAACTCCCTGCCATTGGGTTCATTCTGACTCACAGGCACCCTACAGGACAGAGTTACACCACCCCTATGCGTTTCCAGGACTGCAACTGTTTACAGGAGTGGAAAGCCTTATTTTTCACCCACAGAATTAGCTTTTGCTTTTGAGCAGCAGACTGTCTGGCTAGAAGCTCCATTCTCCAATTCGTAAACACTGTGCCCCCAAGGCCCCTTCAAATTGCACCAGAACTTACTAAAATCTCTCCATCTCAACAAAACCAAACCAAACATGAATTAACTTTTTTTTCAGTTCTCAGGGCAAAAGCTCCAAAAGCAGCATTTTTTTCTTTCTTCTTCCCTGTTCTGTTGATTCCACCTTCTTCATGTTTCCTGTCCTGGCCATTTTTATCACCTCTGTTCACTGGTCAAGTTATCATGGTCTCTCTCTGGATGGTTGTAATAACTCCAAATACGCCTCCCTTTTAAAAAGAAATAATTACCCCAGTAGGCCGTCATTCTTTGGTGTGTTGACTCAGATCGCATTAGTCCTCCATATAAAGCCTACAGAAAACTTTCACTTATTTAGAATAAAATGTACCTTCCTTGAAAGGATCTGGAATTTGCTACATCAATAATCTTCATTATTTCTATGACTTTATCTTCTTTACTCACCCCTCATTCTTTTCCTGCCACACCCACACCTTCTATTTGCAGAAACCATGGATGTACTTGGCTCAGGATTATGGTATAGTTGTTGCACATTGGGCTGCAATCCACATAGTTGGCAGTTCGACACCATGAGTGACTCCATGGGTGAAAGACAAGGCTCTCTATTCCCATAGATTTACAGTCTTGGAAATTCACAGAGGCAAATCTGCCTTGCCAACACCATTCTTGGTAGAGTACAGGGGGAGGAAAAAGAGAAAGAACCTTGAAAAGATGTATTGACACAGTGGCTGCAACAATGGGCTCAAGTATAACAATAACCGTGGGCATGACACAGGACTGGGCCAAGTTTTGTTCTGTTGGATGTAAGGTTGCTATAAGTTGGAACTGATTATGGTACCTAACAACAACCATCTCCTGAGCCTAGAGTTAACCTCGAGCGGAAGAGGTGCTTCCGTCCACATGTAAGTCAGAAGGAGAGACATGAGGGAGTAGTGCTATAATGTCTGGAGGGAAATGCAAAATCTGTTGTATTTCAAGGACAACAACTTGTATCAAACTGCCATTGGGCAGAGAGGGTGAATCCATCCTACCAGCTGTCTTTTCGTCTACCTCCACTTTTCTGCCGGTGCATCCCATTGACCAAAGCCGATGAGAACCCAGAGGGTCAAGAGTCCCATTTGATGCAGTCCATATAGGACAGGGCTTCAGGATGCAGAAGAGAATCAAAGAGGAAGAAGGAGCCCCGAATGTCCCTTAATACCTGGAAAATGAGGAGTGACAATGAACATATAGGACTGTATTATTTTTAATACTAAAACTCACAGGATTTTATTTCCCTCAATGGATTCCAGATACTTCTGTGATGTTGTGGGGAGTTTGGGGAGAGGGATAAATCCAAGGATATTTGTTTCTCTGCTTTTGGTTTTTCCCATCATTTGCTTTCCAACAAGAATGACAGTGGAGGTTATGAATCTGATTTGGAACAGATGTTTAGATGGCTTTCCTAAGTGCACAGAGTGCAATAAGTAGGAATATAAATAGGCACTGGAGAGATATAGTGCACTTGGACAAGAAGGCTCCAGGAAGGGGAGAGCCCCTGTAGCAGCTTGCTTAGTGTGCCCTTCTGGAGATCAAAGATTGGGCTGAGTCTGGATTTGGGTTTAATGTCTTTCTAAACAACATCCTACTTCATCAACAATAGGAGTTCCAAAATCACTAAGATTTCTTCTTCTTTTTTTTTTTTTAAATTGTACACCGAGGTAGTTAGTTTATTGTGTGATCCTGCCTGATAAACACATGTGGGGTTAATTGAAGGGCGGGGAGATAAATGGCTCGGTGAGCCTCGCCTTTCTAGTTCTCGGGTTTCTTGCATTCTGATGGTCGGACCAGGGTGCAGCTACCTTAGCCAGTTGCCTGCTTCAGCTGGCAAGGTTCACTTCCTGCAAGACATCCCTGAAGAAGCCACATGGACCTATCCCAATGCAGCTCTGGGTGCTGGAGCAGCTGTGTGGAGACCCCTGCCAGTGCTGAGATGCTTACACATTCACTGATTCGGCTTTCCTGCTACAGTCGGCATCATTGGGTGTGTTTTGTGAGATGGAGGAGGACTTTGTGGATTGGTGTTGGACATATGGGTTAATGTTGGACTTGTGGGCTTGGGCAGCAATAGGTTGGGATGTTTTCTTGATGCACACTTAACCTTTACATATAACTCTGTCTTATACATGAGTTTCGGTGGATTTGATTCTCTAAAGTACCCAGACTAATACAGACACACAATAACTTAGGCTCTCAATGCCCACACTTTTGTCCCAACTGTCTGGTGGTATGGTTTCTGACTACATCTAATGGCATAGTTTTACCTTTCAGACTATGCCCTACTTGATAGTCAGATGTACTGCACTTAAACCTAAACTTAAATAAAATACTTCAATTAAACCAAGAGACAATCTTTGTCTTCACACTTCCCTTACCAAACATTTCAAAAAATGTGGTTTTATCTATCTCTTTCTATCATCTATTTATCTATTTACTTATCTATCTTATGATCTATTCACCTATCAGAATTATGGTGTACATTAAGAATATTATATTATTGTAGACTGTCAGAAGAACAAATAAATCTTTCTTGGAAGAATTGCAGCCAAATTGCTCCTTAGAAATGAAGATGGGAGAATTCATCTCAAATACTTTGGACCTGTTGGCAGGCGAGACCACTCCCTGGAAAAGGACATCATGAAAAGTGGAGGGTCGGTGAAAAAGAGGAAGACCTTCAAGGCTCACACATAACAATTGTGAGGAAGCTGAAGGACCAGGCAGAGTTTCATACTCTTCATATGCATATATATTTATGCTTGATTTTGTATCTATCACAGCATTTTCCATTATAACTTAGTGTGTATTTCAACGGTATTAATTATATTTGCAATGGTATGCACTGATCACCACAATTTTCTTCTAAAGCTTTTCATCATTACAAATAGAAACTTAATATTGAAGCATACATGTGTTTTAAGCTTCCCAGGTGATTCCAACCTGCAGCTCATTACTCCATCAATGACTCTCAACTGCTTGGTGGAGTCACCCAGGGAGCCTATGAAGATAAAAGTTTCTGGTTTCATCCCTAGATGTTCTAAGTCAGTGAGCATGGAGAGGGAGGGGTGCAAGGTCTCTTGCAAAACACATCTCACATGATTCGGATGTGAAGAGCATCAATGACTCAGACTGTCAGAAGCCTAAACGTTACCTCCAGGGACCTGTGGTTTCACTGTTAATACAGGCAACACTCACCATGCATGTTTTATGATGATTATTTGTGAGTCAGTGCTGAGTGGATGGCAATCAGCATACTTTATGAAGTAGACATAATGTAGAAATGTGCTTCATGCAATCAGCTCAATCTGTGTATATTCATTTCCTGTTCTTCTCATTCATCATGCCTTTGCCATGAAGCCTTTCTCAATTTCTTTAGCCATTGGAACTCTGTGTGTCATTGCTGTCCTCTCTGGATGAGTCAGGTCACCCTCTCCTCTCCCCTTCTAAGAACCACAGTCAGAGGCCCGAGCCCAAATGATAAGTATCACAGGGTGACAGCATCTCCCTCAGCCAAGCACTTCTTTCAAAGAGAAAGTTCATTCTGCGGTGGAACTACAGGGTCCGTCTCAGTGGAGTGGAGATGACCCATGGTGGTACAATGCAACACTTTGGGTCTATGTTTACAAGTGTCTGGTAATTAAGGGGAGGCGGAGCCATGATTGTTAGGGACTTTAGGAGAGAACTTCTGGTATGTTTGAGGTCCAGCTCTCACTCTCCCTTATTTGGTTAGGTCAGAGTGTCATGGCAATCTCCCAGGAAATGGCAAACACTCCTGGCACTAGTGGGTGTGTTTGTTCTTAGTACAAGGAGCAAGGCGTTTTCTCTAGGTCATTCTTTTCCCATGTCTCCTGATCAAGGTTGGAGAAAGTTCTTGCATTAATATTTTTTACTGCAGCTTATCAGCTGAATTCTTCTGGACTACTCCCTTACCCTTAGGGTGTTTGTAGTGGAATTTTCCAATTCCTCTGTTCTGTCTCTAACCTCAATAATCCTCTCAGGTCAAATACAAATGATGGCTGAGTAGCCACATGTCAAGTTAGACATCATCTTAAATTGTGCTTTTCTGACTTCTAGGGTTGTGGATGTGGCCTTCCCAGTGGATCCTACATTTACTTTCTGTGGATAAAGGCCATAAGGATAATCTACTTCTGTGTTCCGTTTAACCAACCCAATGAACCTTGATGTTTCCCATATCAAGATCAGAACTCTAAAGCTCATGAAGATTTTCCGTGATGGAAGTGGCTTCAGTGTAACTCTGTCTAAGCCTTGGCCCACTCTGCTTTCCAGAACCCAGCCCATGCTTCCTGAACACAAACCGAAGGCGATCCTATTTCTCACAGTCTTTTGTGTGTTGCTCCCTTTGGGGCCATACTCCCCTGTGAGGTTCAGAGCACCAAGACAGGCAGCTACATTCTCATCGAAAGAATGACTAATGCTTTCTGGAAAACACTGAGCATGGAAGAAAGACGTGTTCCTCCTCTTCCTTGATTCTGGCGTCTGGACTCTTCATAATTCCTGATTGGAAGGATATGTAAGCACCCTCCTGGGGCCAACTGGGGCTTGCCTGAATGGCCATGGCTCACTGGGTTTCAGAATCAGGAAATTACTGGCTGCGGGTTCACCTAGGCCCTTCTTGCAAAAATAGCTCACATTGTTCTGACTGCAGGGAATGTAATCTACAAATATCCTAAACCTGCTTAGAGGAACAATAGTCACACTGATTACCAGGTTCCCCCAACCACCACTCTGGCAAACAGATGCTGCTTCTCATGGGATGCAGGTTTGTACATATGGGCAGGGAGCTGAAGATTCTCCATTGATGGAAGGGATTTTTAACAAATGAAGCCTGTCTTCTATGTGCAATTTCATGTGTAAGTTCTCAGGATGGTGTGCTTTGTATTTGGGCAAGGGCAGTTGTAGTTGGACAGATGTGGGTTCAGTTCTCAAGCCCCGTCACTTACGAGCTGTAAGACTATGGACAAAGTGTTTCCAAACTTTTTGACTTTAAATAATCAGGGTGACTTTTGATCTCAGGGTGACCTCATGTACATTGGGAAGAATTGTCACCCAGTCTTGTGCTATTGTTGCAAAGTAGACATAAGGAAGGCCTGTGTCTAGCCCTACAACCCCAGGACCATGATTGCTTGTGGACCACACTGTTGCGTTGCCAACCCTGGTCTCATGTGACACAGTTTAAGAAACACCAGCAAAGACTAGTTGAAAGTGAAGGAAGAATGTTTGACTTTGGTTGATCAAGCCAGGAGCAAACCAGGACTAGATTAGCCAAAGCAAGCCCTGGTATGTGTGTGTGTGTGTGTGTGTGTGTGTGTTGGGGGGGGCAGGAAGTGTGTATGTGGGTGTGTGATAAATTAATTTATCAGGAAATACATTTACGGGATTATGAATACAAAACAGATTTCCAAGGAATGGTCCTGAATAAGAATTGAGGAAGGATTCGATTCTTGGCCAGAGAATGACGTGTCAGACACTTGGCTTCTACATGTTGTTCAAGGTGGTCTGGTGATGTCATTACAGTAACTTATTGTTCCTATATTTTGTTCCAAAGAATAAAATGCATTGTTCCAGGGTCAACAATAGGTTAAGGTTGCCCTTACTGTGCATTTTCAGTAGGCAAAATCTGGCTGTCACTAATATTCACTTGTGCGTATTTTCTCAAGAGGAAGCACTCAAAAGAAGCAGATTGTCAGGAAGGAAATCAAATTAATTATAGACCATTTATGAAGTGTATGAGCCCTGGTGGTGCAGCGGGTTATGGTTGGGTCTGCTATCCACATGATGAGCAAATCGAATCCACTAGCTGCTCCTAGGGAGAAAAAGACTTTCTACTCTTGTAGAGATTGAGTTTCAGAAACCCACAGAGCAGTTCTATTATGTCCTATAGGGTTTCTATGGACTAGAATTTCCTGATTGCAATGAACTATTTTTATGTTCTGTGGTCATATCTTTTCTATCATAAGTTCACTGGTGAAGGAATGGAATTTATAGGGTCACATGGGGCTAAGCAGGTGTGCTCTCCATTGTGATCCATTAGGGTTTTGCTGAGCTTTTTCTTCAGTAGATCATGCCTTAGTCTGGAAAGTCTGCTGAAATCTAGTTAGTGACTTGGAAACATACAAGCCTCCACTGACAGGAAGTCTGGGGCAGCACATGAGGTGCATTGATGGGGAACAGAAAGAGTTTCCCACATGAAACATTTGAATTCTATCACTGAGCCACCAATGAGAAGGTGGCCCTTAAATTTTCTGTCAACTTGGCCCTGTGTGAAAATGAAGGAGTGGCATCTAGCCTCTCAGTTTACAGCCTGATGATGCCTCTTTGGAGGTGTGGCCTTTGATAAGAAAGACAGACAAACATTGTCTTTGTTTTCTCTGCCAGTTCATTCATCTGCCCTGCTTGCTGGGACTTAGTATTGACCCATAATCCAGGGAGCCAATCCCCAAGCTGTTCGTACCCTGCTATGTTCCCACTGATTTTGATCCACATGACTCTGGACCCATCAACCCGGAATCTTCCTGCATCCATATCACCTATCTGCCTCACTGACCTGTGGTTACAGGATTCTGAGGACAGATAAAGCTAGCAGTAGACCCATGGACGTGAGCTGGACTGGGTTAGGATGTTTTCTTGATATCAAATCACTTATTTTTTAAAATAGTTTTTTTGGTATGTACTTCACATATAATAAATTTAATGATGCAATCATATTAAGAATTGTGTAATCATCACCACAATCAATTTCAGAACATTTTCTTTTTGTCATCATTGTTGTGAGCTTCCTGTCCCCTCCCCTACCCCCATTGTCTCCTGCCATGCCCCTGGGCAATTATTTATCCAGCCATTGTGTCTCAAGTTTACTTGTCCTGGATTTCATGTATAGAAAATGTATAGAAAATCATACAAATCACAAACAGTAAGCCAAAAATCAACAACAATGATTACACAAAACATTAAAAAAAAACTCATTTGAAAAGAAAGAAGAAGGTATTAAAAACTGCAACAACTTTAAAATGGGTCAAAAGGGAGATCAATGATAGGCATTACATTTTATCCTAACTAGATCTTCCATAATCAAGTGTACAATGCCCTCTCTCCTCTCTGATAGCAAGGCTACTCACATCCCTGGGCTATGGTCAGAGGGGATTCACCAGAGGCTTAATTCACGTATGGACCTCTTGATATAAAGTTATTCATATACATATTTGAGTGCCATTGTTTCGGTTTCCTTAGGCAGCCAAGCCTAGCATAGTGACTAATGGTAGTTATGTTACCTGGATTTTATTCTGTTCTAAACTTTTTTCTGTTCTAAAAATGTATGCTTTGCTAAGGAACATTTAATAAGGAAGACCAAAGGAGAATCAATGCATTTGAATTATGTTGCTAGTGAAAAATATTGAAAGTACCATGGACTGCCAAACAACAAATAAATCTGTCTTGGAAGAAGTACAGCCAGGATGCTCCGTAGAGTAAATAATCATGAGACACCGTCTCATGCACTTTGTACGTGGTATCAGAAGAGAGAAGTCCCTGGAGAAGGCCATCAGGCTTGGTAAAGGGGAAGTGAAAAAGAGGAAAGCACTCAAGGAGATGGGTTTGCCATAGGATCTTCAACAAAGGGCTCAAACATCAGAACAATGGTGAGGAGGGTGCAGGACTGGGAAGGATTTCATCCCTGTTGTAGAGAGGGTCACTATGAGTGGGAACCAATTGAGGGCACCTGACAATAACAACAAAGAGCATGTCTGTACTTCTTTCCATAGACAGTTCCAAGGTTCTCCTATGAGCTGGGCCACGAAGAGCTCACGGATGACTAATGCCACCAGCTCTGTAAGACAGAGAAACGACACATCTATGATACCACCTTTGGCAAACTGAAGCTTGTTGGAATGTGTGTTGGCCCTCCCAGTACACCTAACCAGTCGCGCTTCATTTTCAGTGAGCTGCTGGCTAAATAACCTGGAGGTTTCTGGAGAAAAAGTCAGCCACTTCTCTTCATCGCAGAGAACCTCCATGTCACCAGGACACATAACTAAAACAAACGTCGATGGCATATGCTGACTTGTAGTGAAAAGGAAACCAGAGGTTGCCCCATAAAGAGTTATAGACCTTGGGTCATAGAGTGTCACACAATAATTCAAGGCCAGGGTTGAGGTCTGGTTTTTTCCTGGGGCAAGTCACTTGTCTTCTCTATACTTCTCAATTTTATGATCTTAAAAAATGAATGATAACACTTTCCCTCATCGGATGGCTGCTATAAAGGGTAGGGCATTTTTCTTTTTAAATCATTTTATTAGGGGCTTATACAACTCTTATCACAATCCATACATGCATCAATTGTGTAAAGCACATTTGTACATTCATTGGGGTAGGGCATTTTTCTATAATCATTAACCTCCTTTCCACACATCTTCTTATCTTGGAAATATCATGAATAAATGTTCAATAGAAGTAGGATCATCTGCAATTTGTGTTAGTCTCCATCTCATGCTAACGAAGCATATTATTCCTGGGAGACTGGTTGTATTAACCTGCTTCATAAAACATAAAGGGGATAAGAACGGCACACATGTTGGTTGGATTATTGTTGTTATTGTAAGTTTCCACTCTTCCTATCTAGAGATGAGGATAGACACATGGCCAATGGAGGCAACGGCTATAATGTTCAGAACTAGAAAACCTGAGGAAGCCTGATTATGACAGTAGGCATACCTGGCCCGAATGAATCAATGAATCATTGTCAGGGAATGAAAACAAGTCTCCACAAGTGCATCTAATCATGTGCCAACAGGTACTTTCAAAGCAAGCAGTGCATCTGACGTTGATTTGACAAAAGGGTTTTAAGAAGAGGCCGTTTCTATTACGTCAGCATAGCACAAGGATTAGTTAGTAAGACAAAAAGCAGATGAGTATACATTCAAAATTACTTCAATTAAAGCATTTTAAAAAATGAACTAGCTTCCCTATGTGTCAGGCAGTCTGTTAGGTATCAGGGATAGAGAGATGAGCAAGAAGGCGATCGTTTGGAAATAGAACTAGTATAGATGTTCTTAGGATGACAGTCATTAAAAAATGGGGAGAAAAGTGTGATAACTGTATACTACTGACTCTGACCTGATTCCAATGGAAAGCAGCCCAAGGGGACAGATATAACCTTGCTATAATGTCCCAAGGCTATCACTACTGCTGTCATTACTAAAGCAGACTGCCGAGTCTTTTACATTTTTCCCACGGAGGAGCTGATGGGTTCAAAGCGCCAACCTTCCCTTAGCAGCCATGAACTTAACCCTTTGAGAACCAAGGGGCCAAGTGCTTAATCAGGCCTCCTTGCAAACTATGTAGAATGGACATATTTTGTTGGTCAGAATTTCTTGGGGGTCCTATTGCCTATTGCCTCCTGAAGCTAATCTAATTCTTTAGGGATGGTGAATTGTGTTGACAAGGTAAACAGAACTGATACTTGCTCTCTTTCTTTCCCCGGGGAGAGTCTTGCCCCCAAAGGAAGTTAGTACACACAGAAACAAGAGGGAGAGAAAGAAAGACATAAATCTACACTATCTTTGGAGCCTCTGGATCCAACAGCTAGAGAACCCAAGACCTTTCTCTTAAACCCAGTGGGCTTTGAGTTTCGGTCTCTTAAGACCAAGAGATCTCTGCTGGTAGAGCGACACTAGTGGACATGTGGATATTTGTGGAAATATAGAAAGTCTGTGAGTCCGCGAAGTTCCCAGAGAAAGTAATAACTAAGAGGAGAACTAATTTCCCAGGAAAGAAAATGAAGGAATTGTGTCCCAGGGAAAGTCCAGATAAGGATAATGTTTGCTGTGTGTGTGTGTGTGTGTGTGTGTGTGTGTATGCATGCTGTGCTGGGGGAAGAGAAATGAGGCTAGAGATTCTGCCCAGAGTCTTGACATCTGCCATTTGGACCAACGTTATTTACTTCAGGGCCTTGTGCAATCACAATTTCTTTCGCCATATGCAAATAAGAAATATGGTGTCCTCTGTTATCCAACCAGCTGTGATGTAGAATAGGCCTATAAGACAGAGTAGAATGGCTCCATGGGTGCTCTGAGACAGTAATATTTAGAATAGATAACTAGACCTTTCTTACCATAGAGTGTCTGGTTAGTTTGAACCATTAGAACCATTGTGCCCCTAGGATTCTTTAAGCTGGAAATACTTGGTTTTAATTTGTAGAGATAATGTGAGGTTTAAATAAAAATAACCAGTGAATACAGGAGAACACACTCATTCAGTTGGAGGCCAGGCTATTGAAAGTGCCGGAAGCCTCTTGCTGTCACTCATGCTTCCTGCCCAGTGATCTTGTAACCTGGGCATGCACACTCCACATATGGGCCCCCAATCCTCTGACCCTCACTATAATGACCTTGAAAAAGACGTTCCAGTGCTCAGCAAGGCAGGAGTCCATCTGATTTGATCTTGTCTCAGTTGAGCTTGCTGGAAGGAAATTTAGATCCAAGCAGTAGTTCACGCAGACGTCAACATGGCCATGGGTCAGCTGTAAAGCCGAAGGCTTCTTCTAACTGGTATAGCTGCACTCTTTGATTCCTACGACATCAAAAAGGAATTTCACATCTTTAACAGACTCAAATCATGTGACGTTTTACTTGATTTGGGGAATAAAAAGGAAGATGAAGAAGAAAAATGAAGACTACAGGGAGAATGGGATACCTGTTTTCCAATGAAATTCTCATAGGACAGCCCAACTTTCCCTCCAAGAATGAGCATGTGTATTGCTGTGATGTGGGGACTGGTAGTGGGGGAAATCATCAGCACCATTTTCTGGCCTTCATCTCACCAACGTAGTTTTCCAATTTCTTAAAGCATCTTCATTACAATCTTTCAGGACCAGTCTGTATCGCTTTAGGAAATCTGTCAAGATTAGCCTTTGGAATCGCAAAAGACAGGTGCCATAAGCTTCTCGGCTGACCATCTTTTAATGTAACTGGTCCATCAAACGTCCTCAGAAGCCACAGTTTGGATTAGATGTTGAATTTCTGGGTAATATTTGCCAATCCAAGGCTTACTCCGGTTAGGATTCCTTCCAAAAAAAATCTTCATTTACTTCAATCCTGCTTAAAAGGCTAATTGGACAATCAGCTGTTGGAGCTATCTGATCTTGATAGATAGGTAGCTAGATAGATATTGAGATATGTATCAATTCAGTGATGGAGTCAAAAGCTTGCTGAAGTCACAATGTTCACTTAAAATTAAAATCTCAGTGTATTTCTTGTAACATCAATACAAATTCTATCATTTTTTTCCACCCATTTCTGGACATCAGCCACAATGCCTTCATTCACGGAGGCTGATGTTGCTCCCTCTGTGGGCTCATTTTTGAGATCCTACTGACCTTAATATATTTGGGTCAATAAACGTGCTGCAAATCTTCAGTGATTTGGAAAGATGTTTACTCTAGCTTCCTTGAACATTGGATATTATCCCTTACTTCAAAATTCTACCCCCACCATGCTCCCAAACATAGTCTTTTCGAATTTATTTCAATGGACCCTATTTAAATACAGACAAATGTGCTATTTAAAAACTGCATCTGAAACTATCTAGTTATTGAAGACACATGTTTAAACATGGCATATTTGCAACAAACTCATATGTTGTGAAGTAGAACTCTAGTAGAACTCTTTCTTGAGTTACTATTGTAAAATGTTGGCCAGGAAGGGTCCAAAGAGCTGTCTGATGTCCACAGGGTTTCCTTTCCATTTCTTCATCCTGAGCACTCATGCCAGGTGGTTGAAACCAGATGCCACATCTGGGCTTCCAAGGTCTATTCCCATCTCATTAGCCAGGGTGAGGGTTTCTTAACTCAGGAGTCAAGCAGTCTATCCAACAATCAGAAAACGCTGATTCTAACAAGCCTTTGATGGAAGCTCAATCAGACATTAGCACACAATACAAGTTAACTATTACTATTACAAGGGCAGTGGTGGATCAGTCATAGAATTCTCACCTTCCAAGTAAGAAATTTATAACAATGGATGTCATATTCAGCCACCACATGGCTCTCTGGGAAGGCTTATGCATTGCTATGATGCTACACAGGTATCAGTGGAGTTTACAGATAAAGATAAGCAGAGAGATAAACCTGGAGGTCGACTTCTGAAAGACCAACCAATGAAAAGCCCTGTGCATCACAACAGGCCTGTTGTGCTTGTGGCCTCTGTGAGTGCAAGGCCCACTGAACAGCCCCTGGCACCCCCACCCTGTCCACTGCCACCGCCATACTGGCTGTTATGTAACAATCATATGACCCAACCTAGAACATCCAGAAGCAATGAATAGAAATAAAGACTCAGTAAAAAACACATTCATTCAACTACTATTTATGGATAGCTCGATGAGTGCTGAGCTTAGTTAATGGACCTAGGACATGGCTTCAAACACAATTATAGAAGGTCCCACATAAATGAAAAGAATGATTACCAAAAGGAAGTATCCCTTTTTAAACTTGATTGGATGTCCTTAGGAAGAAGACAGAGAAAGTAAAAGATTAAATGAATATACCTCATGCTTTCAAATGAAGAAAACAGAGCAAGGTAAATGATTGTGAATGGGGGAGCCCTGGTATCAGGAGAATCTATCTTAGAAAAGACTGATGAATGTAGGACTGAGAATGAGGGACCGGCTGAATGAAGCCAGGGAGTCAGTAAGCTCCATCAAGGCTGTTGGGATGGGAATTCACACACAAAAAGAGAAAATGCAAAGATCCTGAGGTTGAAATCATCAAGAGGCGTTCAAGGACCCACAAAAGGGTGGAGCAGCTGAGGAACCAGGAGAGAGAAAGGAGTCAAATACGAGGAGTTTAGTGGGAAAAGGGGTCAGAGCACACGGAGCTTTGCTAAAATATTAAAGAGTTTGATGTTTTTTTCTAAATGTAACCAAAAGCACTGTAGAGTTCAGCACCAAAAAACAAAATAAAACATGGTATGATAGAATTTATATTTCTGAAGCATTGATCTGGCTATTATATTTTTGGTGGGTCTGAGGCAATAGCAATGGTGAGAATCAAAACCAATCGGCCATTTGGGAAGTAATTATATCTGTATAGAATCATGGACTAGTGTGGTAACAAAAGAGATGGTGAAAGGCGATCAAATCTGGGAAATATTCTGAAATTTGAAGGAATAGAAATTCCTTCTAGATTGATAACAGCGAGAGAGAGAGAGAGAGAGAGAGAGAGAGAGAGAGAGAGAGAGAGAGAGAGAAGTGGAACGGTCGTATTTATAAAGCGGAGGGAGGGGAGAGGAGGAGACCATTTGAAATGTGAAGACAAGAGTCTGATGAATTTCATACTTGATCAGTCTGACGTGCTTATTACAGCCCACAGGAAGATGCTGAGTCTGGAGCCCAAGGAAAAGATCAACACTCTCATCACTGGCATACACCCAACCGGAGAGACTCTGGGCTCGTCGAACATCACCAAGGGTCGTGGTCAAGATGAAAGCTTGGACTGGACACCGAGCTCTGAGTACTAGAATATTCAGTACTAGAATACTCATTCCAGGGAGGAATGAGAAGGAAAAGCAAGCAAAGGCTCTGAGGAAGTGTTAACTGAAAGGGGAGCAGCAAGAAAGTGCATTATTCTGGAAGCCACGGGAAGAACCTTTTAAAAAAGATTGATTAAAAATGTTGTGTGCTGCTGAGAGATTGACTGCAAAAGGAACTACAGAATTGACCTTTGGATCTGGCAAGATGGAAATTGGTAATGACCTTTCAAGGAGTGGCTCCCAACAAGAAGAGTGGTGAGATAAAGAGCAAACTGGAGCCAAGGAAATAGATTCAGCAGATAAATTTGTAGAGTGATGCGAAGAGACAAAGCCATGAAATGGAGGAACTGATGAGGCATAGGGCATTTAGGGGAGGCTTTTTTTCCTTCTAAAATGGAAGCTGTTAGATCGTGCTAATAATCTACAAGAGAAAAACATTATGAAGAGGGAGTAGTCAATGACAGGAAGGGGGAAATAAAATCTCTTTGAATAGCAAAAGCAAACAAGTGAGATTCAAGTGATGGGCTTGGATTTGGATAGAAAAGACAGATCATCTTCTAATAAAGAAACATCATCTGAAAATATGGATAAAGACAACTAAGGCACAATTAATAATCTGTCCTAGAGGCGGGAGTTGATCTGTTGTTCAGATATTGGCATTTCTCTCCAAGCATGAACTCTCCCAGTAGAATATGCTTAGCTATTATCTTTGAGGACTAAGGTGAGCCTGACCTAAGCCATGATATTTTCAATCATCTTTAAAGATGGACATTGAATCAGGAAAATCCCAGAGGAATGGATGCATTTGGACTATAGGGCTCCAAAGAATGTTGAAAGTACCATAAACTGAGAAAGCACAAACAGCATTGTTTTTCAGGAAGTATAGCGTGAATGCTCCTTAGAAATGAGGATGGCAAGACTTTATCTCGTGTGCTTTGGACGTGTAATCAGGAGAGGTCACTCCTGGTACAAGTACATGCTGCTTGGTAAAGTGAAAGAACAGTACAAATGGGAAGGCCCTCACCCAGATGGACTGACGCAGTGGCTGCAACCATGGGCTCAAATATAACAAAGGTGAGGATGGTACAAAACCAGTGTTTTGTTCTGTTTTACATAGAATGGCTATGAGTCCGAACCAAACTTGACTGTACCTAACATCAATTATGGTATACATGATAGTTCACTGGTTGAGGTTCCATTTTATGGGAAAGATGCACAAGGAGCCCTGGTGGTGTAGTGGTTATGCACGGGCATGTTAGACAGGGTTCTCTAGAGAAACAAAATCAGAATGCTAATAATTATATATATGTATTTATATAGATAGATAACACAAGAAATAAATAGTTAATTAATCTATAAAGCAATCCAAATGGCTCAGTGCAACTCACTCCCGTGAGACAGCTGTGAGACACTGGCAGTCCTTCAAGTCTTGAGGGCCACCAGGTAGTCCTCTGTAGAGCAATTCAGGCTCTCCGGGCACAGGCAGCAAACAGCAAGGCAGGTCACCAAAAGTCAGCCAGATGACAGGGTCTGACAGTCCCCAGCTCAAGAGATATAAGTTCCAATAGTGTGGCAAAGCAGGTCTTGAAGGAACCTCAAGTTACAGCGACACAGTCCACAGGTTAGGTGTCCCACAGGTAGTGTAGCTTGCAAACTGAGGCAGAGAACAAGCTAAGGCAGCTGCACACTGGTCTGATGATCAAAGAACAAAAGACAAGAAAGGCAAGGCTCTCTGAGTCATTTATCTCTCCGCCCTTCAATTAATCCCACATGTCTTCATAGGCCATGTTGGCACAATAAACATATACTATCTCAACTGGGCTGCTAACTTCAAGATCAGCAGTTTGAAACTACCATAGGCTCCCCAGGAGAAAGGTGAGGATGTCTACTCCCATAAAGAATTACTATCATGGAAACTCATAGGCTCCCCAGGAGAAAGGTGAGGATGTCTACTCCCATAAAGAATTACTATCATGGAAACTCACAGGTGCGTGTCGACCCTACCCTATAGGGTCACCATGAGTCATAATTGACTCAGTGACAGTGAGTTTGGTATGGAAGGCACAAGGTGAACATTTGCCAGATACAAGACTAAGGTGTGTCTGACCTAAGCCTTAGTATTTTCAATTGCCTCATTTGCCTGTGAAAGTTGGGCATTGAATAAGGGAGACTAAAGGAGAATTGATACATCTGAATTGTGGTGCCGGCGAATATTGAAAGTAACATTGCTAATAGGACAGGCAAATATGTCTTGGAAGAAGTCTGGGCAGAGTGTTCCTTAGAGGTAAATATGACAAGACTTCATCTTATAAATGTTGAACATACTGTCAGGAGAGGGCAGTCTCTGGAGAAAGACGTCATGCAGGGTAAAGTTGAGGAGGTCTATACACTGCTGAGGTGTGTTTCCCTATCTCTAAATTTTCCCACAAAGAATTCCATTCTCTCCAATATGCTGTTTGGTTGTATGGTACTATCAAGCAGCGTCCATTCCATAGCTATTCTATGTATAAAGGAATGGACCAATGTCCCACCCTGTTGTTGTCATGCTTGAGCCCATTGTTTTCCTTCTGGATCAATCATTTCCTTGAGAGTCTTCCTCTTTTTTTTCCCAACCTTCTATTTTATCACACAAGAGATACTTTTCCAGGGATTGATTTCTCCGGATAACTTAAAAACAAAAACTCAAGCTCATTGCCATTGTCATAGCCACCCTCTAGGACATGGTAGAACTGCAGCAAATGACCTTGGGTTTCTAAGACCATCACTGTTTATGGAGTAAGTACAACCAGAATGCTCCTTAGAGGCAAGTATGGTGAGACTTTATCTCATGTGCTTTGGACATGTTCTCAGGAGGGACCAGTCCCTGGAAAAGGATATCATGCTTGGTAGAGTAGAGGGGCATTGAAGAAGAGGAAGGCTCTTAACCAGATGGATTGACACAGTGACTGCAGCAATGGGCTCAAAACTAAGAAAAACAGAGAACACGGCGCAGGCCCTGGTGTTGTTTCATTCTATTGCACACAGGTTTCTGTGAGTCGGAACCAATTCGATAACACCCAACAACAACATAGGTGGATGTATAGTTTCATTATAGGCAATAACTAAGGTCTTAACTTAATCACTTTTGTTGAATTGAAAGGCCAGTTCAAATGACCCTCATTTTAATACTTAATTTATTCAGATTCATTAAATATTTACTGTGGGTATATTATAATGCTTGATTAGTCTAGAGTCTGAGCACAGGAATACTGGTGAAAAAGCAAGTAAACAAACAAACAATAAAAAAATTATGACCACTTGTCTCTGCAGTCCAAAAGTTTTCTGGGTATTTTATACCTTAAAGTCTGACCACTTTGTTTCTGGAAGGCTATGGTGTATAGTGAGAAATCTATCTTTGGACTCTCAACTTAAATTCAATTTCCATTGAGTTCTTTCTGACCTTAATCAGCAAGATAAAAATCTTTGCCCCCAGTCAGAGTGTTTGTTGCAACTTCCCCGGATACCCCAAGTAGGGACAATTTCATCATGAGGAACTTGACTCACAGTAAACCTCATGGAATTTGGGGTAACAGAGTCCCAAGGTTATGAGTTATGGTCCAACAAAGATGGTCAGAGGGCCCAGACCAATCTGATAAATATTTATAATCTAAAATATTGTCCATGTCCCAAGCACAATCTCCTTCCTGTTTCCATAGTCCCACCTGTGACTGTGATGGATGAAAGACTAGAAATCAGTCTTTTGTGATCATTTCCGTAATTTTCCAGGTTCTATTTAAGTACACATGTGGCCATTTGAATTATCCTGACACCATCATGGTCTCCTACTGATGACCACCCACCACCCCACCCCACCCCCATTTTCTGGGTGATTGTTTTTGCTTGGTCTCCGTCCTGTTTAAGACATAATAGTGGGTCTCTATATAACATATTGGTATTTGGAATCTTTCCCCCTAAAACATGGATTTTATGAGTTGAACTGTTTTG
>NW_022111371.1:2898477-2910205 GCF_000313985.2 Echinops telfairi
CCAAGGAACATACATAATTATTTTACACTGCAGTAAGTTAAGTACCCTGAGGGGAAAACAAACTTTCAAGCTAATTGTTAAAGTTTACATGTGTAAAATTCAGGAGAGAAAAAATTATATCTCTGAGTTGACAGTGTTTGGAAGTTCCATCAGTGAATTAGGAGACTGAATGGGTTACCCAGTAAATCACATCATGATAAAGGAAAGGTTGAAGTTATCAAGGATTTTGCCTTGCTAGACTCCAAATCAATGAGTATGGAAGCAGCAGATTCTGCATTACTTAACGCAAATGTGTTGCATTAAATAAATCTGTCATGCAAGACCTCTCTAGAGCAGTGGTTCTCAAACTTCCTGATGCTGCGACCCTTTAATACAGTTCCTCTGGTTGTGGTGACCCCCCCAACCATAAAATTATTTATGTTGCTACTTCTTCACTGTCATTTTGCTACTGTTATGAATCAGGCAACCCCTGTGAAAGGGTCATTCAATCCCCAAAGGGGTCATGACACACAGGTTGAGAACCCCTATTCTAGAGTATTGAAAGGCAAGGATGTTACTTTGAGGACTAAGGTACACCTGACCCAAGACATGATCTTCTCCATTGCCTCATAGGCATGTGAAAGTTGGGCATTCCGTTAGGAAGACAGAAGTGACGTGTACATTGTGGTGCTGGAGAACAACATTGAAAGTACCATGGACTGCTAAAAGGACAACCCGATCTGTCTAGGAAGCAGTCTGGCCAGAATGCTCCTTAGAGGCAAGGATGGCAATACTTTGTCTTTCATACTTTAGACATATTGCCAAGAGAGGTCAGTCCTTGGAGAAGGACATCATGCTTGCTAAAGTGGAGGGGCAGCAGAAAAGAGGAAGGGCTTTGATGGGATGGGTTGACACAGTGGCTGCCACAGTGGGCACAAGCATTCGAACAATTGTGAAGATGGTGCAGGACCGGGCATTGTTTCATTCTCTTGTGCATGGGGTGGCTGTGGGTCAGAACTTAGTCAATGGCATACAACAACAACAATAACGATGTGGTGGCTATGCTTAGATAAGAGCCCTAGTGGCATGTGAGTTCCTAATGGTACTGGTAATCATATGGTCAGCAGGTTGAATCCACTAGACAATCTGCGGGAGAAAGAGATGGCTTTCTATACCCAGACACAGTCACTGGTATGGAAACTCACAGGGGGTAGTTCTTTTCTGTCCTACAGAATTGCAGTGAGCTGGCATTAACTCAGTGGCTGAGAGTTTCTTATGCTTAGATGATAATTGTTGGGTTGTTCTTGGTTGCTGCTCAGTTGATTCCAACTCATGGTCCCTACGTGGCACAGAGTGGTGCTTACTTTACTAGTAAAGTAGGTGGGCAGTGAAAAAGAGGACAGCTCTCAGCTAGATGGATTGGCACATTGGCTGCAACCTATGCTCAGGCATAGGAAAAAATTGCTAGGGTAAAGCAGGACCCAGCAATGTTTTGTTCTGTTGCACACAGCATTGCTACAGGTTGAAACCAACTCAATGACATCAAACAACAACAATGGGCTGAAGCAGTGACGTTTAACTACTAACCAAAATATAGTATTTCAAATCCACCAGCTGTTCCATGGGATAAAAATGTGGAAGTCTGTTTCTGTAAAGATTACAGTCTTGAAAACTCTATGGGGCTGTTCTACTCTGTCCTACAAAGGCGCTGTGAGTTGAATTCAATAGCCAGCAGGGGTGGGCCTCAGCTAATCAGTCTGTGGAGCTGACGCTGCTCAGAGCAAGTGAAGTGAACAGCACAAAGTGGTGGTCACTAAACTTTGAGCTGCCTTACTGACAAAACACGCAAGCTAGAGCTTGGCATGCACATGCAAGCCCTCAGACTATAAAAGAGAGTTGGGGAGGAGTGATGAAATAAGAGTTCTAGAAACACCTGTGGGGATTATTTTCTGGGATTGTTTTTTAAAGTCAAGGGAACTTTGAAGAGCACCTACTACGTGCAACTCATTACTGAGAACATGAGAGAAAAGCATGTCTAAGAATAGGTTAACAAACTCGCCTAGTACAACGAATGACCTCATAGTATTGGACTTTTAGGAATGGCATTTTAGGGAGTGAGGTAGAGTCAGTGATTTTCTGGAAAGACAGATTAGTTGAGAAGAGTTATTTCTATAAACACAGTGATACTCCGGTGCAGGGAAATGTGTCTCGTCCATTGTGTTGTTGTTGTGAATATTCAAAAACCAAACTCACTGCTCCGCATTTAATTCCAACCCCCACTGACCCTAGAGGTCAAGGGACAACTGCTCCTGTGAATTTTTGAGACTGTAATTCTTTAGGGGAGTAGAAAGCCTTATCTTTGTCCTGTGGAGCAGCTGGTGGTTTTGAGCAGCTGAACTTGAGGTTATTAGCTCAACACATAATCACAATGCCACCAAAGCTTGTTGTTCTTAGGTGCCATCAAGCCTGTTCCAATTCATCTTGACCTTACCGATAGCAGAACCCAGCACCACCTGGCCCTGTGCCACCCTCCCATTGACTAGGCCGATTGTTGCAGCCACTGGGTCAGCATATCCCATCAAAGGCCTTCCTCGTTTGGGCTGCACTTCCACTTTAACAAGCATGATGTCCTCCTTCAGTGATGGGATTCTCGTGATAGCATGTCCAAAGTACAAGATGAAGTCTTGTCATACTTGCCTCAGAGGAGCATGCTGGCTGTACTTCTTTCAACACAAACGTGGTGTTTGTTCTTTTGGCCATCACGGTACTTCCAATATTCTTCCCCAACATCATATTTGAAACACATAGATTCTTCTTCACGCTTCCTTATTCAATGTTCACCTTTCACATGAATATGAAGCAATGGAAGATAGCATGGCTTGGGGCAGGCACACCTTAGTCCTCAAAATAACATCCTTGCCTTTCAATACTTTAAAGGGATCTTGTGCAGCAGGTTTAGCTAATATAGTGTATATAGTTTGTTCTCTTCACTGCTGTTTTCATGAACATTGATTTTGGATTCAAGAAAGACAAAATCCTTGACAACTTTAAACATCTCTCCATTTATTATGCGTTTACCTATTGATCCAGTTGTGAGGAATTCTATTTTCTTTACATTTGAGTCATAAGCCTTACTGAAGGCTGCTATCCTTGATCTTCATCAGCAAGTGCTTCAAGCCCTCCGTACTTTCATCAGGCAGGGTTGTGTCATGCGCATACTGCAGGTTGTTAACAAGCCTTCTCCCAATTCTGATACTGAATTCTTCTTCTTATAAACCTGCTTCTCTGGTGATTTGCTCAGCATACCATTTGAATAAGTGTGGTGAGAGGACACAACCCTGTCACACACCTGTCCTGGTTTTAAATCATGCCATTTTTCCTTGCTTTATTCAAACAACAGCCTCATGATCCATGTTCAGGCTCAGGAGGGAATCATCCTTGACCTTGAGAGTTCCTTAGCCTACACCCCAGAGAGATGATTGTAGTTAGTCTGTGAATAATGCTAGTGCTGTGTAATATCTGGAAAGGGCACTGAAACTATGGAAAGGAATGAGGAGGAGGGTACTGGTATCTGAGAATGGATTACAATATGAGTATCATGGTTTAAATTTAGGTGTGTCCCAGAGCACCAGGCTCCTTTCTATTTTGGATAGTGGCTGGTATTTCTTTCTGTGTATACTTCTACCTAGATGGAGGCATGATATGTTGTGTTTCCTTCACTCTGTGACTCTTTGAATAAGTTTCATGTACTTCCCAGGCCACCTCCCATTTGCCATGTGCAGTACTGTGGTGACTTGTGTGACACTGTGATGCTGGGAGTTTGTCACTAGCATTTCGATTGCTGCTAGGCACCACAGTGGACAGGTTGTGTCCACAATTTGGAGCCACCAAGTTACATAGACTAGAAAGAAAGGCAAAGGGCTCCGTTTGTGAAGATTAGCCATCGAAAATGCCTGGGATCACATTGCCAGAGATTTCAACTCGATCATATTGGATGTGTCACCCGGAGCGACCTATCATTGAAGAAAGGTGTGAGATTTGCTAAAAGAAGAAGCTAGTAAAGGTAGAGAAACCCTCAAAGAGATAGTACCACACAATGGGCTTAATCATACCAAGATGATGCAGCGCTGCCATTTGTTATACTTCACATTGCCACATATAGGCTCTCAGTCAATAGAAACCAACAACGTCTTAGAGAAGACTCACTTGGAGACGTTGAGACAGCCCAAATGGTTGTGAAAAGGAACCGCAAACAAGTTCCCTAAGGCCTAAGCTCATTGAAAATCATATATACTTTAAAAAAAATAATTTTATTGGGGGCTCGTACAACTCTTATCACAATCCATACATACATCAATTGTGCCAAACACTTTTTGTACATTCATTGCCCTCATCATTCTCAAAATATTTGCTCTCCACTTAAGCCCTTGGTATCAGCTCCTCACTTTTTCCCCCTCCTCCCCATTCACCTCTCCCTCATGAACCACTGATAATTTACAAATTATTATTATTTTGTCTTGTCTTACACTGTCCGATGTCACCCTTCACCCACTTCTCTGTTGTCTGTCCCCCAGGGAGGAGGTTATATGTAGGTACTTGTAATTGGTTCCCCCTTTCTATCCCACCTTCCCTCTACCCTCCGGAATCACCCCTCTGACCACTGGTTCTGAAGGGATCATCTCTCCTGGGTTCCCACGCTCATCAAAATTAAGAGAACCTAATTTCATTGATGTTGGTTTAAAAGGATTACCATATATGCACGAGTATAAGCCAACCTGAATATCAGCCGAGGTACCTAATTTTACAACAAAAACTGCATTAAAAATGTGCTGAAAAAAACTTGGCTTATAAGTGAGTATAAATGGCATTTGTCATTCTCCTTTGAAATCTTAGTATAAATGTCTTTAACAAAGATATCAGCCTGCTTGACAATGAAGTGACTCTCAGGAAGCAGGTCTAGTCATCAAATTTCCATGTGTGTGTGTGTGTGTGTGTGTGTTTTAATTTTTTTTAAATGTCTATCAAATTTTACTCTCCCTTTCACCCCTTCCAAAATCACAGTTATATATTCATCCTAATACACCCATTTGGACTGTATATCTAGTTTGTTTGTATTATATTTTCACTATCCCACTTTACAAGAACAAAAATTAGAGATAAAATGATTCTGCTCTAGGTAACATTTCTCAAATTCTATTTTAGATAAAAGGCACAACCCTATCATTAGAATAGTCTACCAAAAAAAAGTCACAGGTTGTGGTCAGTAATTTACTATTGGAATAGATCTTTGATGTTTCAAAACTATGTGAAACATTTTTTAAAGGTGAAAAAAAAGCTAGTTTTCTCTTTTTCTTTCTTTTTTGCCTTTATGGGAATTCAGAATTTTCACATTGCCATTCATATCCATTGTTTCCTGTTATTCATGTAACATATTTGGAATACAGCGAGTGTTACCTAGTTTATCTGGAGAGATATGGCAGCTCAATATTTCTAGATGGCTTAGAAAAATGAGTCCCAAGGTATAAAAATGATTTGTTCAAGGTCTTAAATCTTCTATGTGGTAAATACAGGCAGAGTGCCAATCAGGGACTAAGATATCACAGGCAAGGCTATATCCCATGGTATTGCTGAAAAACAATTATAAAATCAAAATCAAGTCCGCTGTTGTGGAGTCTGCTATGACCAGGGCTTCAAATTGGTTCTTCCCAGCTCAGCTATGGCTGATGAAGCAAAACAATGAGATAATCTAAATTTGTAAGATGTGAGTATACTGGAACAATATACTGGAAAGGGAAAAATCACAGGACTTGTCTGCGTTACATGTACTGCCAAAAGCACAAAGAAATTCATCTTGGAAGAAATATGGCCAGAATGGTGCTAAGAGGCAAGGGATTGTGAGACTTTGTCTCACATACTTCGGACATATTGTAGGAGAGACCAGTACCTGGAGAAGGACACCATGCTTGGTGAAATAGAGGGCCATCAACAGAGAAGCAAGTCCTCAACAAGATGAATTGGCATAGTGGCTTCAGCAATGGTCTCACGCACAGGAACCCTGGTAAGGATGTAGCCGGCAGTGTTTGGCTCTGTGTTGCTATGGGTATGGACCCGCTTGATGGCACCTACCAACAAGTAACATCCAACTGAAATCTAACCTCTAGTTTAAAATATATATAAGTGCAGCGTGCCTGTGACAGAACCACCAAATCTCTTGTCAGGAATGACAATGCACCACTCAAAGATAGCAGCTTACTGCACAGTTTTTTGGTGTTTTTTAATTATTATTAATTGGGAGTTAATACATACATAATATCATTCTGTAGTTCAGTCATGTTAAGCAGCATTATACAATTTCTATAACAACCAGTTTGCAAACATTCTTTTACTTTCTGAACTCCTTGACATCGTCTCCCTTTTACCTCCCCTGACCCCCCACCCACTGTACCCGCTGCCTCCCCAAACCCTTATTTTACTTGCTGCCCCTATAGGCTCATAAGTCCTGAGTGGCATATACCGAAAAACAGAACAGCATATAACACAACTTCAGGAGTGTGACATAACACCTCTGAGATGCACCCTCAAATGAACAAACAAAAACAAAACAAAAATACAGATAATGTTGAATACCAGATCAAGTCCAGCATGCATCAGAGGGGAAATCAACTGACAAAGTTTTAACTGTTCAAATCAGATTTATGCCTTTGATCTTCTACCCTCTTCTCACCAATGCCCTCTATTTACTAACTCCTTCACCCTCATCCCTCAATAGTGGATAGAGGGAATTCATCAGAGGCTCATTTTCCAAGTAGTTCCTACAAATGAGTCTTGGGCTCCCATTCTTATCCATAGCCTTCTGCAAACCAGCATTGCTATAAGCTCTCCATTCTGTCCCACCCCCACCCCTCATCTCATACCCTCAGGGAAACATTACTCCTGTAACTATTTCTGAAGGGTAATATATCTTGAATTTCACGTATCATACTATCTTAAATATACAAATGAGTATACACAAATCTAACATGATTAATGAGGTAAAACAAATAGAAACCATAATAGTAAATGGGAGAAATATTTAGGGACTAGAAGCTAGTCATGTAGTTAGTTCATTAGTGGCATACTGCACCTTGAATTTATCATCCATTCTGTGTGGCCCTTCTGAGAGGGACTGCCCAATTATCTTACAGGCGGGTTTGGGTCAACACTACATCCACCCTCCTTCACATCAATTTGGTTGGGTGCTTTTGAACTTCTGATCCCTCTTCCTGTCTACACCTCATGATCACACAGGCTGATGTGTTTCTTATATGTGGACTACATTCTTCCCTACATGATGACCAAGCTATAAGCCTTTAAGACTCCATATGCTATATCCATTGATAGCCAGGCACCATCAGCTTTCTTCACATTTTCTTATGCACCCATTTCATCTTCAGTAATCCTGTCAGAAAGGTATCATATAATGCCACATTATTAGAACAAGCCATTATTGTACTGAGGTAAGATTTAAGTAAAAGCCCAAAGTCCATCTGCTTCCTTGTGGCATAAGCATAAATATACATATATAAACAAATACACACACACACATATACATATATATATATATATTCTTCTACCCCACTCTTATGTTTACCCACTGTTCACCTCTCAATAATTCCTCTCAAATACAAATCAATTGAACAAATGACCAGAAAAGCCACACCCTCCTCGTCATCAATTTTAGGACACTTACTATTCTCTTGTACCTGTCTTTGTTGGCTCCCCGCTCACCTCACCTCCCCCTGCTCCACTGGCATGCCCACCTGTAATCATTGGTCCAGTCATTGACTGTTTGCATAAGATTGCCGATCCTGCATGTCTTGTGTAGATAAACAAAACAAAAGCATACAGATAGTCACAAGTCTAACAGGGATCATGGCATATGAATAGCTCTGTGTTATATATAAAGGGGGACATGTTATAAAATATCTGTCCTGACTCCATTTCTTTCAGGTTTACCTATCCCGGTCCTACTTATCTAACAATACATACACCCTGTTAGTCTTCATCCATCCATCCATCGTGTCCAGAGGTGAGCATCCAAAGGACCCCATTGCTATTCCCGTGGTCAGAGATGGAGTGTTCTAGTGTTGCCTGCTGCCCACCGCCCCCCAGTTATGCCTTTAAACTTTCACTGTTGCTCCCTAGTGAGTCATCTCCAAGAGGTCAGAATTCCACAATCGGTGTTCTTCAGGGACTTCATCGCTTCACTCCCGTCACTGGTCTGCTGCACTCCTATCTTGGTTTGCGCCAGCGGCTGGGGGGCTGGGGGGGATCAGGCTGGCCTCTTTCCTTGAACTTTATCTCCATGGATGCCCTCTGCAGCACTGTCATCTAGAGAGAAGAGGTCACGTCTCAAGCTGAGGCCGGCTCTGTTGACTGCACAGTTTTGAACACATACCATAGCTTCTAAACCTGGCGATAATCTAATCTTTCACAGCAGGCTCCTGAAAGGGTTCACAGCTTCTCGTCTGAGTTACCCATTTCAGGGTTATGATCCATAATATTTCCGATTTCATTTACTGTAGCTCTTCACCCAAACATTCACATCTTTTACATCCCCTGATTTCACTGCATTAGCAGTAACTGAGATGATTCAGACCAGTTTGAGACTCTGATTATGACTCATGCCCATGCCAGGTTTTAGAGAATAGAGTTTTCGCCATACAGTTTTCTTAGTTGTCAGCTTCACAAAGATCCCCCGCCTTTCTCCTGTGCTACCACTGCATTAGTCTTAGGTGAATACCTTTGTCATGACTCATTAATCACAAATCATTTGCACCCCCCAGGGACTTACATAATAAGTATATCTACCAGTAGGTAACCAATGCCAGCCAGCAAGTTCCACTGAGTGGCCTCATGTGTGTCAAGTAGAAGTGGGCTCCATAGGGTTATCAATGGTGGATTTTTTTTCAGGAGTACATTGTTTGGTCTTTCTTCCTACATTTCTGGGTAAATGCACAGTGCCACTTTTTCAATTACTAGGTTGAGCATGCTAACCCTTTATAGTACCCAGGGGCGGGGAAATGCTTATTTATAAATACAAATAAAAACTAATTCAGGAATAATCATTTGAACACTTTACCCAATTGCACAGCATAATCATATGCTAATTTAAATCTGGCAAAAGCCCAATGCACTGATAAAACAGAAAAATAGAGGAAAAGTACTTAATTTCAGTAGGGTTCAATTCAGAATCCCCAATTAGTGTGCACTGAACATTTTATGCTGTAGTTCGCTTTATTTGTGCCCTTTTCTTCATTTAGGCCATCGGTTTCTTGAGTAAAGGAATTGTTTTATTAACTTCTGTGCCCTTACATCAATTAATTTAATGAATTAAAGCATTTGTTTAGAATGAGGGAAAGATTTAGTACTTTGAGGCTGCAGTAAAGATAGGCTAGGTGCTTATTCTTTCTAAATATATGGGACAATGGTTCATGAAGCTTTCTGAGACAAAGTCTGACACCATATCCAAGAGAACAGAAAAAGAAAGAAAGGGGAAAAAAGCTAGAAGCTTTGGAGTTTGAAACGACCTAAATTTAAATGCTAACTAAGCCATTTGGTAAATGTGTACATAAGTTTCTTAATATCTGGCTCAATTTCCTCATTGTTCAAATGAGGACAATAATATCTCCCTCTTGAACATGTCATAAGAAAGAGGCATAATATATTCAAAACAGCTGTGTAAAAAATTAAGTAACTTTCATTACACACTCTGAACCTACAATGTGGAATCATATTGTTCATCCCATTACAACAGCCTTACCAAACTCCTTTCCGGAATCAAAACTCACTGGATCAGATTCATTTCAGAAAGGCTTTTTTTTACTTCCTACTCAGCTATGATGATATCTTAGACAAACCATCGATTTCCCCTGATTCTCAGGGAAGAATACATTGGATTTTATGATGATTCTATCCACCTATTCTAGTTTCTGACACTGCATATCATATATCTCTGGGGTCCGGGTCCACATTGACAAATGAAATTTGTTGGGTGAAAAAAGTTATCTTAGTATCACTGTACTTCCATTTCTATTTCTGATAGGCACTAGACTGTTGAGCTGATCTCTGGAGTGTAGAAAAGATGGTATTGATAGATTGCCCAGAGTAAGACATTAGGACTTTAATGAATAAAATAAGTGAAGATAGAAACAGACCTGGATGAAATCTAGCGCTTTGGCAAAATGAGTAAATAAGGAGGAAATGATGTGGAAAATGACTCAAGAAATCTCTGTAAATACGCTGAGGAGCATTTAAGAAGAAGCTAAATAAAAACTGATCTTAAGGTAGCAGGGAACGTGGTTAAATAATTGTCCATTTTGTTCTAGCAGCAAGTGACTTCTTTTTAGGTGATCTCCCTCTACCCCCCCCCCAAGCACTGAGTTATTCCCAAATTTTGTAGGACTTTCTACCCCCAAACTTTATGATGCAAAGGGAATGAGGGTCATAGAACTGGATAGTGCACATGGGGTTCTAATCCTATCATTCCATATTCTCTTCCCATTTTAAGTCATCAAATGAATTTTTCCTTGGGCGTTCCTCTCCCTGCAGGACATACTAGTTGATAGGCATACCAAGGGATTATTTATTAAGGTATAAAAGAAAGGTAATGAAAATTAATCACAAAAGAAAACAGAATAAAAACATTCAAGGTCAGTTCTAGGTCATGGCAACTTGAAAGATAGACATGGGGTATGACTGTTCCATTCCTTGGGAACTAAGGTGATGCCAGTTCCACTATTTCCAACAGAGGCTTTCTGATGCTTACACTCCACTTCTCCACCCTACGTTGCCAGAATAGAATGCAAGAGCATGAATGAGAATACGTACCACTATCAAGTCAATTCCGACCCATAGCTAACCTACAGGACAAGGTAGAACTGCCCCAGTTGGTTTCCAAGACAGTAAATCTTGACAGAAGTAGAAACCCTTGTCTTTCTCCCATGAAGGGGGACAGACTCTCCTAGACCAGGCAGTGCACATCACTTCTGTCGCTTTCCCATAGACTGAAACTGTCTGTGGCCACACCTACATGCCAGAGAGATGGAGAGATTGACTTGGTTCCCGCACCAGAAAAGAAGAGGATAATGATGGTGGACAGCTAGCTGACTGCCTTAGCGGGCAGAAGGAGACTAAGGAAAGCCCCATGCTACTTTGGAAGCAAGCATGTGCAGATATTTGTTTTGTACTGGCCTTGGTGCCTCCAATTAGCATCACAAAATGCTATTAGCTAAAAACAGCTTGGGGGTAAGAAGGAGGTATAGCAGCGAGGAATTACTAAACTCGAATGAAGGCAGAACATGATGGTGGGACAAGAAGAAAGTAAAAGGAAATAGAGGAAAGAACCAGGAGGCATTGGACATTTATAGAGGTCTAAATACAGGCATGTACATACGTAAATATATATAACGAGAGGGGAATAGAACTATGTACTCATATCTATGTTAAGAATTAAGGTTGCAGATGGACATTGGGCCTCGACTCAAGGACTCTTTCAACACAAGAATGCTATGTTCTAACAATCCGGTATTCTGTGATGCTCACCTTCCTAACACAATCGCTGGAGACACAATGGGTGCATAAGCAAATGTGGTGAAGAAAGCTGATGGTGCCAACTATCAAAAGATATAGTGTCTGGGGTCTTAAAGGCTTGAAGATAAACAAATGGCCATCTAGCTCAGAAGCAACAAAGCCCACATGGAAGAAGCAC
>NW_022111371.1:2910919-2912424 GCF_000313985.2 Echinops telfairi
TTGTGATACGAGATGTAAGAGCCACCAATAAAAGTATTTAATTAAAAAAAAAGAAAGAGGGGATAATGAATTCACACCTGAAAATAATCAGGGAACGGTTCTGCAGAGTAAGTAGGATCAAGACAGACCTAAAACAATGCGTCTCATAGGAAGTCTTCACTGAATGGGTCCTAAGTGTTTTTGTGAAGCGTGTTTAAAATTAATGTAATATTCCTTCTATCCCACTGCAAACCCATTTATCTTTCGGGTTTTCAAGAGAACAGTAAAGGAAATTAATTTTTCCATTCCATCAGAGAGACCTTCATTGACTTTTCCTTTTAAATGGGATCCTTGTCACGGTCGAATCCATAGCTTTTGGTACATGGTCACCAGTTTACTTGTTTGTTGTCTTTCTTAGCTCCTTAAGCACAATGAGGTAGAAACATTTTCTGTCCTGTCCACTGCTTCATCTCCACCACCAGAAGTGCATGACATGGTGCTCAAAACAGATTTCTACAATGAATTCCATGTAGTGGAGACATCTAACAGATTGACTGAATAGGTGAGATCATTATATGTGAAATTGAGTAGTATTTTAAAAAGGAAGAAAAGAAAGAAGATCAGAGTTTCAATTGACATTCAGAACAATCCAGCAGAAGAGGAAGCTCAGAGAAAGAAACAGATTTTTCCACGGTAATATAAGAAATGTCAAATTTTATTTTCAAATGCAATACAGAGACTTTCCACTGTGTTACAAGACAAGCCAAACATCATTTCATGTTTGCACTACATGTTTACTGTAATGCATGTTGCTAAAGTATACATGTAACAAGTATTAACGTAGTAAATGTTGGCTGTTAACTGAAAGTTTGGCAGGGAATTCACAGTTCCAGTGAAAAAAAAGGTCAGTGGGGAAAAGGCAACCCTCAATAAGAAAGAATGACACAGTGGCTACAACAAGGGGCCAGCCAGACTGGGCAATTGTGCAGTGACACCATGAGTCAGCAACATAACCATCATGCACCTGCTCATTCGAGGCCACCAAGGGTACCAACAGCTGTCCTACAAGAATTTCATCAGGCTCAGGGAGAGGCACATGTCTGATCAGAGCACACAGCAACAAATGAAGGGGGAGGAAGAGAAAGTGGAGCACATCCTGGCCCATCAAGCCCTGAGGATGATATTCCCGCTCAGAGGAGCCAAAGCACAAAGGCCCAGCCCGACTGGAAGACACGACGTCCCTCACTGACCCATAGTGCAAAGGGGGACAAGACTGGACACAATAGTGCAGGAATTGCACCCCATCTGACCCACCACACTGAGGCAAAACGCTAAGGGTGTGCAATAGAATAGCAAGGGGAACAGAGCAACGAAGTCCCCAGATAATACCAAAAATAGACTTTGGGATAAGCAAATGTAGTGAAGAAAGCTGATGGTGCCTGGCTAATCAGGACAGATGAACCCCTGAGAGTGGAGGCGGGGTGGAGTAGAAAGGGGAAACCGATTACAAGGATCTACATATAACC
>NW_022111371.1:2914328-2921223 GCF_000313985.2 Echinops telfairi
AGCACACAATGATATGAATTCTTGTTCTGATGATGCCTGATACCTGACCCTTCGACACCTCATGATCACACAGAGTGGTGTGCGTCTTCCATGTGGGCTTTGTTGCTTCTGGGCTAGATGGCCGCTTGTTTAACTTCAAGCTTTTAAGACCCCAGATGCTGTATCTTTTGATAGCTGGGCACCATCAGCTTTCTTTGCCACATTTGTGGTGATGCCTGGGGAGGTTCTCTTTGGTTCCAGTAATTTTTTTCTTAAAAGCTGTTTCACTCAAACCTCATTTTTGGTGATGGCCAATTTAAGAGAACAGCATGCAGCTGTAAAATTTTGTTTCCTGCTTAGGAAAAGTCCACAGAAACTGTTGTGATGTTGAACCCATCTTACAAGGACAGCAGTATGGGAAAAACTCAAGTGTATTTATGGTTTTCTCCTTCCCAAAAAGGTGAAATGTTGATTGATGAGAAACCTTATTCTGGATGTCCGTCAACTTCCCAAATGGATGTCAATTTTGACTTGCAATGCATTTGAAGTTTGTTTCTCTAGGTCAGACTGTTAAACAAGTTTTCTATTTAGAGGTTCTGAAGAGATAGCTAACTGCAAGGTGAACCGTTTAAAACTACCAGTCATCTGTAGGGGGAAGATGGGACCTTTATTCCAGTAAAGAGCTACAGTCTCAGAAACTCATAGGGGCAGCTCTATGCCAACCTATTGGGTTGCTATGAGTCAGCATCAACTCGACAGCAATGTGCTTCATTAAAAAAATTTTTTTTAGCCTTGGGTAAGTCATGTGACTTCTTTTTCAATGGTTTTAATATATAAAATAAGCTTTTGTGTTAGAACATTATATGATAGATTGATTTAATATTTTCACAGGTTCACCAAGTGTTGAATTCTACTATATAATACAGATTATTGGGGATATTAATGAGAATATTAACTTTAGTGGCTATGCGTTAATTTTATATCTATGTATATACATCCCCCCACCCCACCCCACTCCCAAGAATAGTAAGTTTCCTCGATAGGGGTTCTCAAGCTAACTGCTGTTGAGTTAATTTTGACTCATGGTGACCCATGTGTGTAAAAGTTAACCTTATTCCTTAGGGGTTTCCGTGATAAGACACACAGCTAACAGTTGGGAGCTGGGTACCTTACTAGTCTGCACAACATTAGGGTCCCCAATTTTTAGAGGTTTTAAAGGTATACATATAATGACCTAATTTTAAGCATTGTATGAATACAGGGAGTACTTTGATAGGATTAAAATGATGAAGGCACTATTAGACACAGTAATGTTTAAAAACAATAGGCCAGAAATGCCTTGCCTATCTGCTCCACTTAACCAATCAGTAACCAATTTACTCATTCATTTATTCATGATTTAACTATAACAATATTCATGAGCAACTTTCAAGTACAAGGCATGATGTAAGAACACACTAGGAGTGCAATAATAAGTATGATACTGCTTCTAACCTGGAAGACATTATAGTCTGGTAGGAGAGACAAACAGGTATTTAAAATGGTAACATGCTAGGCTTAGAACTCGAGCAGGGTGTGCGCACGGTTCTGCCAATTTCTACCTGTGAGACCTCTAGAGTCTCCTTAAATTGATGCACTTCAAAATACTCCCTAGTGATGCAACCTAAGACAAACCTGACCATCACCATTCTTTGCATAAAACCCGTGGTTGATAAACTACTGGTATGTTCTCTAGACAAACTTGTCCCACTGGTTATTTCTGTAGATAAAGTTCCATTGCAAGGTTTACTGGAGCACAGGCATGTCTGCTTATTTGCTTAGGCTCTAGGCTTGCCTTCCATTACCCCAGTTGACTTCAGGGTTTTGCAGAGACTGTGTGATCCACGAGCAGTCTTGGTTGTATAGTGATTACCCAGTGGGCTGAGACCTGCATGGTTGGCATTTCAAAACCAGCAGAACCTCCGAGGGAGAAAGACTGGGCCTTCTTCTCCTGTAATAGTTACAGGCTCAGGAACCCACCAGGGGTTGCTATGAGTCAACACTGACTCAATCGGAAGTGAGGTATGACTCACAGCAAGAGAGAGTGGCTTTCTACTCCTGAGGCTCTAAGGGGCAGCACTACCCTGTCCTAGAGAGTCTCTATGATTTGGCATAAATGCCCAAGCAGTGAATTTGGTTTTCTTGCTTTTGTAGGGTGCCCAAAGTTTACCATATTTACTACTGGAACCTTTACAGGGAAGTAAAAATTGCCACCCCTGCAACGAACATTCCATTTAAGACTTTCATTAAGATTCATGGAAATCCCCACTCCTTTGCATGGTTTAAGACAACTATCTAATCTCATCCTTTACCATATTTCTCAATCTACTTGACAGTTGATCAGACCCTGCAGGCTATGCCCGTTACAGAGTTTTAACCTTGGAAAAACTGTCATGGGTTAGCCTAAGCATCCTTCCTTCCTTCTCTAAGTGCACAATTTCTACTGGCATTTGGCAGTACTTTTGTAGGCTTTATTGTTTGACGAAGGCGCTCTTCAATAACTATTCCCCCAACAATAGCCAGCTAGCTGACATTACAGCTCTGATAGTCACTTTACTAGGTTTCTCTTTAGCCACTGAACCTAATTTCTTGACCCATAATGCACCACCTCAGTGAGGCCTTCCTGACTTTCCACTTGTGATGCTGTGATTTCTTTATTCCTATTGTCTCCCCAGTCAGTGGATACATTTTTTATAGTTCTTAGAATGACCTAGTGATTTTTACATAAGTGTATTGATGTTGTTATAATGTCAGGATAATAAATAAAATAATAACAATGTAAGTGAAAAATCATCCCAACTGATACTCCCCATGAAGAATCATTATTCACACATAGTGAACATCATGATTATTATCCTTGCGTACATTTGTAGAGAAAAATAGAATAAATAGAAGGACATTACAAAAACACACATATATGAAGTAGAAATTTGCAACTAAAAAAAAAAAATCTATTACTCTCCCATTTACTGAAATTGGAGCAATGAGAAACAAATTAAGGTTGAAGGAACTATCTAATTGCTGATTTTTGCATATGTGTGACAAGCAAAAGGAAGGCCAGGGGAGTAGTGGTTATGCTTTGGGCTGCTAAGCATTGGGTCAGCAGTTTGAAACCCTCTCTCATATTACTTGTGTTTTTGTCTGTAAACTTATGGGATCTTATTTTTACCCCCTTAGTGCAATTTATTGTTTTCTGTGGGTTTCCCCAGCTGTGAAGAGCAGGAGGAGTGGATGTACAATGATAATAACTGATACAAGGTGTTACAGGGATTGTAGGGGTGGTGGAAGGGCAATAGGGAGGGAAAGGGGAGCTGGAGTGAAAAATGAAGGTAGGATGGAGGAGGGAGCACTGGAGCTGATTGTGACTGCACAGCTCATTTTAGGGCAAATCAACCATGGAGGGAGGATGTGGTGGTGATTGTATAATTCCCCCTTGATTTGTTTGAATGATTGAACTATTCAATTCTATGATATGTAAATTATGTGTCAATAAAACTGTTAAAAATAATAATAAGCATCGCCCCCCCAAAAAAAAAAAAAGTTATTGTCTAGAAAATCCACAGGGACAGTTTTCCCTGTACCCTGTAGGGTCGCTATGAGTTGGAAGAAACTCAATGTCAGTGGTGAGTTTGGTGTTTTAGTTTGTGATAAGGAAATTTAATTCTTAAGTGATCCATACCACCCGCTGCTGGTGAGTTAATTCTAACTCGCTGAGACATGGTATAGAGTTTCCAAGGCTGTGAAGCTTTCAAAGAACGGAAAGCCATATCCTTCTTCCATGGAGTGGCTAGTTGGTTTGAACCAGTAACCTTGAGGTTATGTCCAACACTTACCTAACAGCATCACAAGAGCACCTTCTAAAATTATCACTCTCTTCTTTGCTTAAAAAAAGAAAAGTCATGAATTGCTTTATATATTAGAAAACTTTTTAATAAAAAGTTTTCAGTTCAAATTCCTCTTCTCTTTTATAACACCCCAAATCATCTGAATTCTATCAGTTTTGCCTTTCCATAGTGTTCAGTTTGGAGTGCCCAACAGCCAACTACCAGCCTCAGAAGAGAACGCGGACTCTAAAGGAAGCTGAGGACCCTGGAGAGACTCAGATGCAGACGGTAGTTTCTAAGTGGGACTTGGGTCCCAGGGCTATGTAGGTGGTGAAGCTATGTGGACAGGCACCAGAGCCCGGTGAAGATGTGAGTAAAGTGACTCCTGCCTTCCCTTAATAATCAGACAAACAAATAACAAAAAGCTTAAGCTCTAGATGACCCTCAAAGTAAGTCTGCTACCTTGAGTTTTTAAACTGGAAAATAGCATGCTATTGTTGGCAGGTGACTCATAGTGACTCCGTGCAAAATGCAACTATGCACAGCCTGGCCCTGCACCATCCTCCAATTTTTTATTGTCTGAGCCCATTGTTGCAGCCACTGTGTCAATCCATTTGACTGAAGGCCTTCCCATTGCTTGTTTCTGTACAGTATATAAAGGAACTGGTCCCTGAGCTCACGGCTGTTGCCTCTGATAGTCTCAGCCAGCCCAGGCTGATGCCCTGTTCTGCCTCAGCCAGGCAAGAAACTAACTTTGCTCTTGGCAACCCACTTAGGCTCCTGACTGGATTGAGTCTTCTCTTGACCTTACAATGTCCAAAGTACACGATTCTAATTCTTGCCATGCCTCTAAAGAGCATCCTAGCTGTCATTTTTCCAAGATGGATTCATTTGTTCTTTTTGCCGCCCAAGCACCTTTGTTCTTCTTCACCAAAAGAGTAGTTATGGAACTACTAAAATTCAGCAGCAATATTTAAGTTATAGGATAGTACTTGGCACTTAACGCATCATTTTTAGCATGGTATATGCATTTCAAGAGGAGCTCTGGTGGTATAGTGATTATGTATTGGGCAGCGAACTTCAAGGTTGGCAGTCCAAAATCCACCCACTAGCTCCTTCAAATCAGAAAGAGCAGGCTTACTACTCTTATAAAGAGTTTGCATTTTAGACACCCCCTACAAGGGCAGTTTGACCCTGTCTATAGGGTCACTATAAGTTGGAATTGACTCAATGGCTGTGAGGGGGTTTTAAATACATTTCAAGATAATATTAGGTGGGAAGGGAGAAGGTCACTCTCTATAGCTCCCATTAAAACCACTTGCTCTGGCGTGGATTCTGAATCATGGTGACCTAAGTGTGTCAGACCTGACCTGTGATCCCAGGGTTTTCAATGGCTGAAATTTTCAGAAATAGTGCTAGGTCGTTCTTTAAGGGGGTTCTGTGTGGACCGGAACCTCCAACCTTTCATTAGCACTTAGTTTGTACCACCCAGGGATTCAATGGTTTTAAAAGGAAGAATTATTCCTTTCAGATTATGAAACAATGGGAAAACTATTGCTTGTAGAGAAAAGATATGATGCTGTTAGGCAATCATTGTTTTCCATCTCAGTAAGTTTCTGTCTCTTTCTCTAGCTCTTCTTCATTCTGAATCTGGGTGTGTGTGTGAGAGAGTTTTCCTATTTTTGTTTAATTTCTTTATCTCTGTGCATTTGTGTTGTGTTATACCTTGTTTGGTGTTTTGCCTTCAACATTTAGCTCATTACCTGGCAGATATGAGTTATGGAAATTATTTAGTGGGTTAATAAATATATGAAGGCATTTCTCTCAGAGATAGAACATAGTGACATGTCTGAAAAGGACAATGTAGGAAAGACAAATGAGAGCATTGCTCAGTTGTCAAGTGGTAGAATGTTTATACTAGAATATTCTAGAAACATGTCCAGTGGACTCGTCATACCTCTGTGCCTGAGGACACAGAAAAAGTCTTATATGGAAAGACTTTGACTGATTTCATATTAGTGGCCTAAGATATATTTGGAAAAGTGTTTCTGCAAGCTGCCAAAATCTTTTGACATATACCAGTAGCCACTTGTAGAAAGAAGTAAGTGGAGGCTGTACACCCCACCCCAAAGGACCCAACAATCAGGTACTTTGTTAAAACAGTAAAAAAAGAAGCTAATAAGTGACATACTTTGCACCAAATATGTGAAAATGTTGAGCACTGCATTATCAAGGAAAATAAATCATCCAGCTTGTTCTTAAAACCCACTGCTGTCAAGTCCATCCCAATGCATAGGGGTATTATATTACAGAGTATCACTGTATCATTGAGTTTCCAAGGCTGTAAATCTTTACAGCATCTGACTGCCTAATCGATCTCCCATAGAGCAAATGGTGAGTTCAGACCACTGACCTCTTGGTTGACAGCCCAACACTTAACACCTGGTGCCACCAGAGCTCTTCCCTTGTTCTCATGACGTCCTTATTGGAATATTCATTATGTCAAAATACATTATCAAATTAGAGGATAACTCGGATATTTATGTCACTTCTGTGGCTGCATCAGGCAATGGTGGACTTCAATGACTAGCTCTAGACAAACAGTCTTGACAATTAAACATGATATTTGCTAGATTATTTTAAAAATAATTTTACTGGGGGCTCATACAACTCTTATCATAATCCATACATACATCCATTGTGTCAAGCACATTTGTGCATTCATTGGCCTCATCATTCTCAAAACATTTGCTTTCTACTTGAGCCCTTGGTATCAGCTCCTAGTTTTTCCCCTCCCCCATCCTTGATAATTTATAAATTATTATTATTTTGCCATGTATTACACTGTTTGACGTCTCCCTTCACCCACCCCTCTGTTGTCTGTCCCCCAGGGAGGGTGTTATGTGTAGATCATTATAATTGATTTCTCCTTTCTACCCTACCTTCCCTCCACGTTCCTGGTATCACCACTCTCAGTACTGGTCCTGAAGGGTTCATCTGTCCTGGATTCCCTGTGTTTCCAGTTCCTATGTGTGCCAGTGTACATCCTCTGG
>NW_022111371.1:2922804-2924149 GCF_000313985.2 Echinops telfairi
TAAAATTTTAGATCATTTGTATTTCTTGACACTACCCCTTAGCATCCCAAATGTAAGACAAAGTAGATCAATCATACTTCTATATTGTATTCTCTTGTCCAAAGATAATGTAAAACTGGACCAATATTAAAAGCATGAATTTATTTGACAGTTCACTACACTCAAACACTGCTTTGGCTGCACCCTAAGGCATCTTGGGAGAGTCTGAAAACTAATTAGTGTAGGACTGATAATGCAACAATCCTGGGTTTCCAACTTGATTTTGACACTCACTAGGTAGGTGCATCTGAATTGATATTGTGGCACAGCAATGGGCTCAGGCTTAGAAACAATGGTGAGGAAGGTACAGGATCATGCAGTGCCTCATTCTGTTGTGCAGAAGGTCACTATAGGTCAAACTGACTTGCATCTAACAACAAGAACAGATAGAGTCATATGGATAAATCATTTGTCTCTTTCAGGTCTAATGTTGTTCTTTTATGACATGCCTGCAGATAGCATCTACCTCGAATGGCTTTTATTAAATTAAATGATCATCTGAACTCAAGCATGATGATTGTAAGAATTGTGCAAGACCTGGCAGTGTTTCAGTTTGTTGACCCATCTAGACAACACCTTACAACAACAATATCCATCGATATGCATAGAGCCCAACACAAATGCAGTAATTGTTCATTTTCTTTATTCCTAAAAACTCATATGTTTTTGTCACTCAGTGTCCTAAAGCTCGTGTATTATAACACAACATTGTGTCTTCCCATACATAGTGGTACAACGATTAGGTACTCAGCTTCTAACCAAACGTTGGCAGTTTGAACCAACCAGCAGATCCTCCAGAGAAAAGTGCTGGTGACCTGCTTTTATAAAGATGTCAATCTAGGAAACTCTACGAGGTAGTTTTATTCTGTCACATGGGGCCACTATGAGTCAAAATTCACAACAACACAATAACAAGAACTCAGTGGCATCAAGTCTGGGAGAAAGGAGAGGCTTTCTACTCCCATCAAGAGTGACCATCTCAGAAACCCACAGGGACAATTCTATCTCTGTCCTATAAGGCCATGATGGCAGTGAGCCATCAAGCCGAAACGATTCACACACAGGTATTTGTAATGATGTATCTTGGAAAGCAGTTTTCTCGTAGGAACCTTTCTAGTAGACATCCATTTTATTTAGAGGCTGGACTCTGACTTCCAGATCAAGATCATGGTTTGTCTAAACTGATAGATGCATTCCTCTATGCACACCACTAGTCTAAGAGTGGATCAAATGGAAGGGAAGACTTATTGCTTGAAGACGCTATCTAGTTTTCCTGAAAAGAAGAAAAACACTGTCAACTGCTATA
>NW_022111371.1:2932756-2934229 GCF_000313985.2 Echinops telfairi
TGACTCTCCTGGGAATGACACAATCCATGAGTCCAAAGGAAAGGTGTCACCATTGGTCACTCATTATTTACAATGTGTGTTTTGGTTGAGAAGAAATGAACTCAAGGAAGCAGAAAGCCTCATCTTTCTCCCATGGAGCAACTGGCGAGTTTGAATTGCTGACATTATGGCTTGTAAGTCGTTGAATGCTTACCTCACAATCTAGACGATGGCATTCATCCATTGTTGACAAGGACAATTAAAGATGTAACTTGAAGTATCATGCTGTTTGTTATGGCTACCCGCAGACAAGGAAACTCAATCAATACAACTATCTTTCAACTGCATACACCAGCCACTGAAACTCAATGAAGGCAAACCAAACTCACTGCCACCATGTATGGAACATAGGAGTGATGAGTATGTCCATTATCTCGATTACATATGCATGTCAAAACTTCAAACATCAAACGCTTTTCAAGAAGTGCAGTTTATAGCATGCCAATTATACCTCCATAAAGCTATTTCAAAGCGTTTTCCTTAAATTGATTTGTAACCAGGGTCATGAGTGACCATAATCAGAGCTGAATTAGAGGAGTGGCAGATACAACATCCAGAATGATGCCCTGAGGAGTGACAGCGAAGCAACTAGGAACAAGTCTAGGAAGTCTCTATCCTTATGAATTCCCCCATGAAATGCGATTCAACATTCACAGTGTACTCATTTCTTTTTTAATTTCCTCTTCCCGTTTGCCCTAACCTGTTACTTAACGAACCATTATCCATCACCTCCATCCCCTGTCCTAGAGTCCATTTGTATGCATAGTGACCTGTGAGACGGTTTCGGGGGTAATGAATCTGTATGAGAGAACATGGCCTCATTGTCTCCTTTGGAGTCACTGGTGGCTTTGGATCTCCGAACTTAGGGTAAGTAGCCCAGTGCTTCCCTGACAGCTTCACCAGGGCTCCTTATGAATCCTTATCAATGCCATTATAGTCTGCGTATGTTATTTTAAAAATCGAAGAAGGGGATGAATGAATGAATATTTAAGTAACACGTTATTTATGTAAACATACATTGAAGATACAAATAAGATAAGTTTACGGGACAACGATTGCTGAGTGGTAGAATTCTCACCTTCTATGGAGGCCACAGGAGCCCCAGAGATGCTGTGAGGTAAGCATTCAACGACTCACAAGCCATAATATCAGCAATTCAAACTCACCAGTTGCTTCATGGGAGAAAGGTGAGGCTTTCTGCTTCCATAACAGATCCCTGGAAAGTCTATACAGCAGTGGTTTTCAAACTCCTAATGCCGCAACCCTTTAATACAGTTCCTCATGTTGTAGTCCTTCCCACCCCCACCACCCCCGGCAACCATAAAATTATTTGCATTGCTACTTTATCACTGTGATTTTGCTATTGTAATGAATCGTAATGTAAATATCTGATATGCAGGATGTATTTTCTTTTCTTTTTTACAATTCAATATT
>NW_022111371.1:2935347-2936805 GCF_000313985.2 Echinops telfairi
GTGCGATTCTTCCATGTGGGCTTTGTTACTTCTGATCTCCTTTTCCACATATTTGGATAATTTAACTATTATGTATCTTGGTGACTTCTTCCTGGGATTCAGTCTGCATGGTGTTCTTTCAGCCTTCTGAATGGTTGCCTGATTTTAATTTATTAAGCTGGGGAAGTTTTCCTCTAGGAATTCCCTCACTATATTTTCTGTTGACTTCTTTGTTGTGTCTTGTTCCTGTAGTCAAATTATTCTAATATTGTTCTTCATATCATCAGACATGGCTCTCAGGCTTACTTCAACTTTTCTGATTTTCTTATTTGACTTCTTTTCCCATTTGTTGAGGTCTGCTTGGTTATCCTCTAGGTCACTGGTGCAATTCTCTGCCTCCTCAAGTCTGTTGGAAAAATCTGTTAATTTGCCACTGGATTTTGTTATTTCATCCCTTAAGTCTTATATTTCCCTTTGGTGTATTGCCTTTATCTCTTCTATCATTTCAAGCTTTTTGTGTATTGCTTCCCTCATATACTGTATGACTCCAAGCAGCATTCTGAAAATCACTTTCTCTGGCAGGTCAATGTCTGCTTCTTCTATGCACATAGCTAGGTTCATGACTTTTTCCGGCATTGTCTTCTATTTCGCCTGCTTTTTCATTGAGGCCGTTGTGGCTGGTTGCTGTTTATGTGTTGTTTTAGAGGATCCCAATGCCATCTTCCAGAGTCGAAGAGCATGGGCTCTCTCTTTGGAAACTATGAACTACCTGCAGGTAGCTGAACTGGGGGTCAGGCTACCACTGTATCTTCCTGTGGTTTCACTCTTACCCTAGCTGACCAGTATTCCATTACTTGAAATGTGAGTTGGATAGGCTTATCACGGGATGCTGGTCAGGTGGTTGTGGGCCCAGGAGGGTGGCATTTCACTGGTTGATCTCTCAGTAAGCCATAATGGTATGTCTCATCATGCTTGGAGCGCCTCAGTTGGCATGTGGTGTTTTCCTCTGAAACAAGAGTGCTGTGGAGAGTGTGTGGGTGTACCCTCCATGGTGTAGAGCACCGTAGATGGCAGATGGAATTACCTGTTCGGAGAGATCGCCATTGAGTTCTGCAGATGTTCCCACAACAGCGTGGAGCACCACTGATGGTGGGCAGGAGTTCCCCCAGTCACATGTAGGGTGTAGTCGGGAGATCCCCCAGTCACTTGGGGTATGGTGGAGGATGCATGTGATTTCCCCAGCTCTGTGTAAAGCCAACAAGTACGAGTGGGAACTCCCATAACTATGCCGTCAGAGTTGCCCTAGGAGGAGGAGAATGGCCTGGAGGCTGGTAGTGGTTTGTGAAAGGAAAGAATGGGAGAATAGGAGAAAAAGATGGAAAGGAGAAAACAAAAACAAGAGCAAAAATACAAAAACAAACTAACACCCACATAAAATGCAAAGACAAAACAAAAGTAAAAATAGTCAAGAAAAGAAAA
>NW_022111371.1:2939322-2950131 GCF_000313985.2 Echinops telfairi
ACTGTGAGGATGGTGCAGGACCCAGCAGTGTTTTTGTTCTGATGTGCATAGGGTCGCTATGGGTCAGAACTGCCTCCATGGTACCTATCAACAACACAGAATGGAAAAAGTTTCCAAATATGAATCAATAAAAGTCTATTGATCGTAATGATCTTATTCTATTCTGTATGTTTTGCCATGAGCTTGGAGACACCTCAAGGGCAAATAAACACAAATTCAGGTGTCATCTGATTGTCTTTACAGTCTCTCAGGAAAGCTGGGCTAAAATCCTTGCTCTGCCATCAAAAGCTGACTAACCTCAAGCAAGTCCCTTGCTTTTTCTGTCTGATTTTCCTCAAGTATAAAGTAGGGCAATGGCCAGGCACCTTACAGGAATGTACAGAATTGAGGTCTACAGGAGAACTCTACCTGGCACAACTGAGCTTCAGTCCACATGATATATCAAAATCATAAAACATCGTCCTATTTGTAGATCAAAGACATGGATGCCTACTAGCCATTTCATGGCATTTTCTTCTAAGGCATGGTTTACTCGCATCCTGTTGATTCAATCTAGGGAAGCATAAGATGATGTCAATCTAAGTGTAGATTTTTTCTCTTATAGCAATTTAACATGATTTATCTTGCCATGGAAGCTTAGAAATGTATGCTTTAAGATCATAATAAATCCACTGAACTGGTTCAACACCTTTTTCATGCATGAGAAATGTCATTTTCAGAAAGGTTAAGAGAACTTAAATTAAATAACAATGCTACAAATTATAAAACAAAGCAAAGCAAATAAATGGTCTTCAGAAAAAAGCTAATTTAAAATTCAAAAATACTGGAGAAAAGTTACCTTCATTTTTTTCCCCCATTAAAAGCATATACTGATCTCTAGAAAAATGGCTGGCAAGTCGTGTTATTTTTGCCAGCTGCCTTTGAGTTATGTTATGGATAACTCATGGATTACCCATGTGTACTGGAAACAAAGGCTTCCTGGTTTTGTGTCATCCTGTGATGCATTCCAGATCAGAGCTTTCTCTTTAGCTCGTCTGAGTCTGGCAGCTCCCGTGAACCACGTTCAAGCATCATCCACGGCTAAACTCTACCACTGAACTGCTTCTGCCTCTTGCAAACCCGAGGAAGGCAACAGTGAGGTTAAATGCTTTGCCCCACCACTATAATCAGAAGAGTAGAAGAATCAGAGTGACCAAGTCTGGTGGTATATATGACTGTGCCATATGGGTGTTTTGAAGCTTTTGTCCATTTGTTTTTATTTTTGTGACAGTTTCATCACTATCTGGTGCTGCGTTTTCCCTTTTCTTTTCTTTTCCCAGGGACCTGTTGCCACAAATCCACTCACATGGGACACTCCCATCTCCATTGACCCATTTGTCAGAAATGTCAAAGTGTGGGCTGACCCATATGACCCTTTCACTAAAAACCAGACATAGAATGTGTCATGAAAAACTGGGGATGTGGTTGCCTCTCCATTTCCTTCCCCTGTATGCTGTTATTACATCAACTGAACTACTACTGCCATTCTGAGTGACACGTAGCCCTGAGTTTAGAGATCAGGAAGCAACTCAGGGCTGTTTGTTTATGACTCTCTATACAATCATGAAGATAAGATCCTAGCAATAAGAGAACAGTGAACTTTATTGGGCTCCTGTGACTATTTTATAATCAATTTGGAATATTACCAATGTCATTCAAGAGGATCCTTTCCTTTTGCATGTGAGTAAATGAACAGCAAAGTGATTAGCATACCAGGCTCACAGTACTGAGTGTGACCGAGGCTGGACTCCAACCCAGGTCTGCGAAGCCCAGAGACAGCTCACTTCTTCTTCTACACAATTCCCAGAAAAATATCCAGCCAGCATCTTTCCTAGAGATCTGTTATATCTAAGGGTTTGCCTTTTGACCCCTTCTATAGTGCTGGTGCTCAACTATTAAGCGAAAGGTCACTTGAACTCACCCCATGCTCTGTGGAAGAAAGATGTGGCAGCCTGCTTCCATAAAGACTACAGTCTTACAAACCCTCTGGAGCAGTTCTTTATCCCATAGTCACTTTGAGTCAGAATCACCCCACAGACAATGGGCTTGGTGTTTGGACTTTTGTCCTGTCTTAGGTTGGAAGGAATGGTTACCAAATTACCAGCTCAAATCTGCCCAAAGTTCTCGATAGGTATGCCTGGCAAACTGCTTCTGAAATTTCACGGCCTGGGAAATCCAATGGAACAGAGAATAAGAAAGCTCAGGATCTTTGAAATAGCACATTCCAGATATCTATCTGGGTTGGGAGTGGCCCAAACCAGAGCCACCAGAGCCTGTGGCATGAAGCCTATGGGACAGGGCAAGGAGAACCGAGCTCAGACTCTAGGACTGTGCGATAGCGACAGGTCATCTTCCTTGTCCACGAAAGCAGAAGCCACATGACCATGTAGCTGAGAGGCTCAGGGCCAGAAAGAGACTTGACTGCTGGCTGAGGAGTGGTGTCGCTGTGGACCGATGACTGTATGCTTCCTGTTCACTGATTCTGGCATGTGCTAACTTACTAACTTCCCTAATGAGCCCCCATAACTGTGCGTGTAAGTAGGGGGCGGGGTGTTCCTACAGAACAGTTGTGCTATGCAACTACAGGAATATCATGAATGGAAATCAGCTTATCAGCATCTAACTACAACAACACATCCCTAATTTCAAAATAATAATGAACATGTCGGGTACTACCAGAAGAATAAACAGATCAGTCTGAGAAGAAACACACCAAAATCCTACTTAGAAGGGAAGATGGGGAGACTTGGTTTGCTCCCTCTGAACGTGGCATCAGAAAAGACTGAGCTAGAAAAGGAGTGCTAAATGGAGGGGGAAGCAGAAATATGGAAATGCTCAGACAAACAGATGCTAAAGTCTCAACAATGGACTCAAGCAAACTAATGATAATGAAGGTGCTACCATTGCCCTCATATTGATTCCTATGCTTAATGAACCCGTACAGCACAGTAGAACAGTCCAGTTCAGAATTTCTGAAGCTTTGTATCTTTACAGAAGAAGACTGCTTCATATTTTTCCCAGAGTAGTTGCTGTGTTTGAAGTACCGACACTTCAGTCAGTAGCCCAATGCATGAGCCAGTGTACCACTGGGAATCTTTGAAGATAGTAAAGTACCAGACAACGTTTTGTTCTTTTGAACTTAGGTTATTCTGCGTCAGAGGCGACTTGGCAGCCACTAACAAGCAGTGCCCTCCTTCAGCCTTGGCAAACATGAACCTACATTTGGGGAGACTTTGGTTAGGTTTCTTTGAGGCCACTAAGAGAAAGAGGGAGACATCATTCACTTAAATAATTAACCAGAAGCTAAAGCTTCTATCCAAATAAAACATGCCATTTGGTGTCAGGCCAACATTATTCCTAGTGATCTGGTTGCAATGAACTTTGTAAACACAACAGAGAAAACAGAATCGACACACGTCCTCTGCTAAATTACCCCGTATTGACACTAGAACATTCAGGCTATGAAATATGCAGGAGATGCAAGGTTGAATCAAAGTGCACTCCTTAATTTGCACCACATCAACTCAACAGTAAAATGTGATTTAATTTACTATATAATTTGCTTGTTCAACAAAGCTGAAAGATAACTCACTTAGTGCCACTTTGCTTATAAGCAAGCCGATAACGGGCGGTGTTCTTTCAACGAATGGTTTTGCTCTTGAAGCCAGAGAAAGCCATTTGAGCGGAAAAGAGACAAAGTTGAGGGTCCGCTGTTAGACTGTTTGCCAGGCGTTCTCTGTGTCCTCGTCAAGTTTATTTCTGCACTGAGGCAGGAACGACTCTTTTGTTTTTCTAACTTGATGAAGTCACTGAGCCTTGCTCCATGGCACACCGCTAGGGAAAAACGCATTCAGCCAAATTTAGAACCATTTGGAACTCACGAATTGTGACTGTTGAACCAAACTTGAATCTTTTAAAAGCTCATCTGTTCCACAGTGCATGCCAGCTCGGCTAACAGCCTCCCAGCCTAGGCTGTCCTCAGTGGTCTCCGCCAGGGCCCTGGGAGCCCCTCCTGCTTCTCTTGATCATTATCTTGCTGTTTGCTAGAGAAGAGACCTAGTTGTTACAAGAGGAGTGGATTACAAAGACCTGATAACAAAGCCTGCACCACAGGCAAAGAGATTTCCCGGAGGTGAAATAACAGGCCCCTTCTGTGTTGTACAATCTCTGGGTGCTGAACGTGGTTCAGGGCTCAGCTGCCCACAAAAGGGCAGGTGGGTTAAATCCTTTTCAAAGAATCTCAGAAGAAAGGTATGGCGATTTGCTTCCTAATGGCCGTGTTGTGGTTGTTGGATTTGGTGGAGTCAGTCTGACTCATATCAACTCCATGCACAATAGAACGAAATGCTGCTCACTCCTATCCAATCCCCACAATCATTCTTATGTCTGTGCCCATTGTTGCAGCCACTGGGTCAATCTGTCTCACTGAGGGCTTTCCTTTTTTGGCTGCCTAGCCACTTTAGCAAACATGATGTCCTTTTCCAGGGACTAGTCTCTCCTGAGAACATGACCAAAGTACAGGAGACGATGTCTTGCCATTTGTGACTTTAAGGAACATCTGCATGTAGTTTTTCCCGGTCAGATTTGTGTGTTCTCTATGCAGTCGATGATACTTTCAGTATTCTTCATAGGCACCATAATTAAAGGCATAACTCCTTCTTCAATGCCCAACTTTCACATGCATAGGAGGGATTCGGAAATACCCTGGCTTAAGTACCTTCATCCTCAAAGTAACCTCCTAGCCATGGCCATTGACAATGCTATGGAGCACTGTTCTAATCTGACATCCAAGGCTTCGCTATGGGTTGTAATAGAGTTGAGGAGAACTGCTTTTTTTCTTTGTGTAAATGCTTTGCCCACTTGTGGCCATTTTCTTTTATGTCTCTTTAATTCCCCTTTCTTTTTTGTCTACTAATGTCATTTGAGTGCAGATCCATATTGGCCCATATCCAGCTGAACTTCAAAAATGATCTCACCCCCATTAATCTCTCTCATGATCTATCATGCATATTCTACTCATATTCCTTTCTTGAAACCGCTGCCTCACCTCTCCCCTTGATCAAGGTCATTTTCTTTCCTTATGTATTCACTGCTGCTTTCTTTCATTCATGATCCTCCCCTGTGTACCTCCTATATGTGCCAGCTATCACGGCTTCCCTCTGCAACAGACAGCCTCAAATCTAGAGAGCCATAAGGCTCAGCTTTGATTGCATGTGAGTTGTGGATTTATGCACTTGGTAATTATCAGGGGACAATGATTGCTTGAAGAAGGGAGCTGCACCGGAGTGGTAGGGTCACAGGGAGGCCAGAACAAAAATATGCAAGGCCTGTGAGCTTAGAGGAATGATTGTGTTTTCACAGAGTTACAGGAGTGTAAGAGCTACAGGAGAAGAGGGAGGGAGAGGGCTGTCTAAAGAGAAGGCACACCTGTACAAAAGCAAAGTGGAAAGAACGAGCAGAAGTAGGGCTTCTTTGAAGGGCTTATACAATAGGTTCACAGTTTGCACGTGTGTGTGTGTGTGTGTGTGTTTGTGTGTGTTAGGGAAGTGGTATTGATGATCCAGCACAAAATCAGAGCAGAAGAAGTCAGAAAGTTAGAGCAGAAAGCTGGAGAAACAAAGCAACACCATCCTGCTAATGGGTGTGAACCAATGTTTACGGACATGGAGTCATCTTACCTGATAGCTCATCAAAGAGTATAAGCACCATAGCCCAGTATCTAAGACCATCTACTACTTATTTCTAGACTACCATGAATACCTAGGGTGTGGGGAGGTTCAGAAGGAGAAATCTTGCGTTCCATGTAGGAGATCCTGGTTTCATTCCTTACCACCTTACACATTCTCACATGCCACCTATCTGTCCGTGGAGGCTGGCATATTGCTATGATACTGAACAAGTTTTAGTGGAGCTTCCAGATTACAATGGACTACTAAGAAAAGCCTTATTAACAACCTGCAATATTCAGGTGACAATATGCTTGCTGAAAATGAAGATTAAAGACTACAGTCTTCAGTATGGATTACGCTTTAATGTAAAGAAAAGAAAGATTTTCACAACTGGACCAATAAACAACATCATAATAAATGGTGAGAAGATTTCCATCCTTAAGGATTTCATTTTACTTGGATCCACAACCCACGTGGATGGAAACAGCAGTCAAGAGATCAAACAAAGTATTGCATCGGGCAAGGCCTCTTTAGAGTATTAAAGAGCAAAGAGGCCACATTGAGGATGAACGTACACTTGACACAAGCCATGCTATTTTCAATGTTTGTCCTTGAGTACTTGAAATAGTTAGTTTATTGTGCCAACCTAGCCAATAAGCACATGTAGGATTAATTGAAGGGCAGAGGGATAAATGGCTCAGTGAGTCCTGTGGGACACCTAACCCGTGGACTGTGTCGCTGGAATTTGAGGTTCACCACACCATTGGAATTTACCTCTCTTGAGCCGGGGACTGTCAGACCCTGTCATCTGGATGACTGTTGGTGACCTGCTTTGCTGTTTGCTGCCTGTGCCCAGATAGCCTGAACTGCTCTACAGAGGACTACCCAGCGGCCCTCAAGACTTGAAGGACTGCCAGTGTCTCACAATTGCCTCATGGGAGTGAGTTGGACTGAGCCATTTGTACTGCATTTTAATTTAATTAACTGTTTATTTCTTTTGTTCTATATCTATCTATCTGTGTGTGTATATATATATATATATATATATATATATACACACACACACATATATAATTATTAGCATTCTGGCTTTGTTTCTTTAGAGAACCCTGTCTAACACAGTACTCAAGGAAGGCTTTCTGGAGGAAATGTCACTCAAGCTGACATCTGCAGATGAATGTTACTATTGGAGCTGCTGTTGAGGCAAGCCCCTACTCATGGAGAGACCCCAAGCATAAAGGCTGTCCAGTCATGGCTGTCCCCACGATCAATTGAAGACTACAGTGCTGGGACCCATATGGTTTTTACTTGGTGTTTTTTGGAAGACCACCTAGTCTTTTTTTCCTAGTTCATCTTAGCCTGAGAGCTCCACGGGAAATTGCTGATCATCACAACACTAAAATTCTCCACTGACAATGGGTGTTGGCTGCACATGAGGTTCATCGCCTGGAAACGGACCCAATTCTCCCTGAGAAAAGGCAAAAAGTCTACCACGGAACCAGCGCTGTCTCCAAAAGATCAGTAGGCATTTCAAAAGATGAACAGAAGGGTCTACATCCTGAGCTGAGATAAAGGCACATGTAAAACTCAAGGGCTAGAAATGTGGCACATTGAGGCAGGGAAGACATTTCAATATGGCTAGAGCATGAAGCACAGGGGTGAGAGTGGAGAGGGAATAGAAGAGTTGCTAGAGATGGCATAGGATAGCAGTGACATTGCTAATGTCAGCCCACGTGCTATATCAAAAATAGTCTATATCTCATCCTACTTTGAGCAGACAAAGCTGATGAGGCAGAACTAGCCAGGGAGGTTGGTATCAAGCATACAAAAAGGATTTTGTTCTATCTTGCTTCTTTTCTTTATGGGAGAGATCTCCCCAGAGGCTGCTAGATAGACTATACAGAGGCTCAGTATCACTGGTGTCACGGCTGCTGGTGACGCTCTCCCTGCCCTCTTTGCTCATCAGAGCTCACCTACAGCTGTAGGGCTAATATGTCTTCCTGGGGACAATTCCATAATTAAGAGACCTGCCTCTCTGTGGTCCTCAGCATTAGAGCTTCTTCTGTGAAAAGGTCACATTCTCCTAAGCATGCAAGAGTAACCTTGATTCTGGAGGAGGGACCAACATCCCCAAGCGAAATTCTGAACCAATGGAAATGAGTGTCAGTGAGTAAGTGCCCCAAATCCCCTAAAATCTGAGGTTCCTTATACGTTCCCACAGTTCTACAAGATTGAGTCCCAGTTCTCCAGGACAGTAACCTGTTGGTTAATATACCTTGTATGGCTTCCTCCTATGCTTCTCTGACTTGCCTACCCTCTCACTTGTGCTTCCTGGAAGCACTTCCCAAACAAAAGACAGACATCTAAATTCTTATCACGGTGACTGATGAGAAAAGTTGAACCAAGTCACACACCCTACTATGCACAAAGGGCTCCTCACGGGGCCAGGTCTCCATGGAATGGATTTCATGTCATCCTTATCAATGCTTGGGTCACCCTCCATACTCTGTAAGGGAGATAAGACTAGTCATGATGGCTGTTGTGTGTGTGCTTGCTCCTGCCTGTATGGCTGTGATGTAAAGTTTCTGAAAACTGTGCTCAAAGGAGCATATTGTAAAACTCACATGGAGGCTAGATGTAGGCCAGCATGGAGATAGTGCAGTCTAGAATCAGTAGGACCCCAGCTCCCAAATGTGGAGATTAATCTAGTGCTCACCTTTACACTTTTCCATGCTTATTTCCAGCTGCCTGACTCCCTTCCCTCCTCCCCTCCCCTCACATCACACCCCCTCTTTTTCTTTCCCCAGCTACTCAGACTTATGTCAGAGCTCACAGTTAAAAGGATAGAATTTTTTAAATATATGTACATATATTTATATGTTAAATATTAAGGTAGCTGACAGACATTGGCTCTCTATTTAAGCCCCCCACTCAATGCAAGAACACTTTGTTCTAATAACCTGGCATTCTGTGATGGCCACCTTCCCATGAACCTTAAAGACAATTGGATGAATAAGCAAATGTGGTGAAGAAAGCTGATGATGCCCGGCTTTAGAAGATATGGCATCTGGGGTCTTAAAGACTTGAAGTTAAACAGGTGGCCATCGAGCAGGGAAGCAACAAAGACCACATGGAAGAAGCACACCAATGGGATAAGGTATAAGGCATCAGAAGATCCCAAACAACAATCATATGAATATGAATGAGGACATTCAGAGTAGAGCCCCAAAGCTCATCTGAATACAATTGGTCATCTGTGGTAGTTACATAATCCATTGTAAATTTGTAACTTGATAGGATTAAGAGTGAAGGGATGGAGTCTAGTCTGTCAATCGGATCATAGCCAATGAGGCCTCTGTGTGGACATGGCCTTCTCCTTAGAATCCTGAGAATTCCTGGATTTCCTCCTTGGAGGTGAGAGACAGACTCTCTCGGCTCACTTCCTGAGAGAAACTCTGCTGACAAGACACATGTCACTACCCCCTGGGGGCTGGAGAAGCCACATGGACCTACCCTGATGCAACCAGACTTCTGGAGCTGGAGAAGGCACGTCGACACCTGCCAGAGCGGAGATGCTTACAACGCCACTGGATCCACAAAACTTCCAACCTACTGTCCTGTAATCCTCCTGCATTTGGCATCGTTGCATGTGTTTTATGAGTTTGAAGAGGACTTACAGCACATGCTGATGAAGATCAAGAATTTCAACCTTCAGTGTAGATTAGGACTCAATACAAAGAAGACCAATATCCTCACCACTGGACCAATAGATAACATCATGATAAAGGGACAAAAGATGGAAATTGTCAAGGATTTCATTTTCTTGGATCTACAATCAATGCTCATGGAGACAGTAGTCAAGAGATCAAAAGACAAGTTGCATGCTGAAATCAAGGATGTTGCTTTGAGGGGTAAGGTGAACCTGACCCAAGCCATGGTATTTTTAATTGCCTCGTTTAAAGTTGGATATTGAATAAGGAAGATGGAAAAATAATTAATGCATTTGAATTATGGTGTTGGCAAGGAATATTGAAAGTACCATGGATTCCCAAAAGAACAAACAGAGCAGTCTTGGAGGGGACAGTCAGAATACGCCTCAGAGGCAAAGATAGGAAGGCATAGTCTCATGAATATATTTGGACGCTTCGCCAGTGAAAAGGGGAAGGCCCTTGACAAGACAGACTGACGAAAGGCTGCAACACGAGGTCAAACAGTTGTGAGAATGGCACAGGACTAGGTGGTGCTCTGGTCTGTTGTTGCACATACTTTGAGTTAAAACCACCTCCATGCCACCTATCAATAGCAATAACAATATCAATAACAGTGACACATTTGGGGGAATTTATGCAATGCCCTAATTCTGGCCACCGGTTTGGCATTGGTTGTCCACTATCATGTTCTGCCGTGAGCCACAATCTCAGGCATCCATGTAACACCCACGGTTTCCGATCTACTGGATACCTTTGCTCCTTTTGCTCCATGATTCACTGGAATGGCTCATAGAACACACACACAGAGTACTCCATTTTTGCAACTATGTATTTGTTGTAACTAAATTAGATACAAAGCAATACCACTGATGAAGTATGAAAGGTTCCAACACAGAGCTTTTATGTCCCTAACACATTCTACCCTCACAGAGCAGGTGTCCTAGGGCTTCAACGAGGAAACTCTCTGAGACTCAGTATTCAGGATTTTTATTAGCTTTCCCTAAGTTGTTGTTGTTGTTAGATGAAATTGAGTCTTCTGACTAATAACGGCCCTATGTGCAGCAGAAGGAAACACTGCCTTGTCCTGTGCCTTCCTCACAATTGTTCTTAATGTTTGAGTCCATTGATTCAGCCACTGTGTCTATCCATCTGGTTGACAGTCTTCCTCTTTATCGCTGTCCAGCGATTTCACCAAACATGATGTTCTTTTCCAGGAACCAGTCTCACCTGACTCCATTTTCAGGCTTTTTTTCCGTGATTTCCTTATGTGATAGGAAGAGCCTATGCTCTTAATAATAGGTTCCCAGATTTATTTGGTCTCCCACTCCCTTTTTAGAAAATAAAAAATTACTCATCACTCCCCTGACAAGTAAACACATTTGTATGATAGC
>NW_022111371.1:2951015-2952591 GCF_000313985.2 Echinops telfairi
TGAGTTTGGTTTGGGTTTGGTGGCTAATGGCTCTTAGCGTCCCAGATGAATTTTCTGATATGGTTAAGTCCCAGTTGCCAATACAAACCTGCAGGTGTGACTTAGGTTACTCCAAGGACAAGGGAAAAAAGTCACCTTTCAAGGTCCTTTACCCACAGGGTTCAATTGAAAATTGAAGATGATATTTGAGCCCTTAACGATGGCTCTGGCAGTGATGATGGAGTCTAGGCAACAGATTGGAAAGGCAGCTGGGAGGACTTGGTAACTCCTTCTCAGGATGGCATCATGCCTTACCTCTCCCTCCAGCAAGACATGATTAACTCGATGAGAATGATAATAATGTAGTGAGATGCATGCCAATGACCTAATGAAACTGCTCATGATATGCCCAGGAAATCAATTTCCTTGAAATAACTCATGCAAAGCAAAACATGCAAAGAGTGCTAGGCACTAAACATGCAATTATAGTTTTCTGGGTTTAAAATTGTGTTTGGGTATGTGGCTCACAATCTCTAAAATATAATTACCGAGGAACATAGTTTAATTCATATCAGTCACAATTTACGGCTTGTCTATGTTTATGGAAATGATTATGGTTTGAAGCTCCTCGTGTGCCTTCCTCGATGCATAAAAAATGAGTATCAAGCCTTCAACAGCAGCCTTCTTCCCAGAAAATTGGCAGCAATGAACCCTTTAATCAGGAACAAGATCCTACACAGCAAACGTAGGCAAATATGCAATCTCAGAACTACAGTGAACTGCTCGCAATAAGAGTGTGGCAAAGAAGTGTCTGAACAAGGCAAAGCAGAAATGCCAGTGATCACTAGTTGCTAAGCATGGAAGGTTGGATAGATTTTGCATCATTTTGCCATCTTAGTATAAGCCAGCTTCTTCCACCCAGTCATGATTTGAACCCCACACCGTCTCAAGTCAACTAACAATGGATAAGCTGCAAGCTTTTCTAAAAAGGACCTTTTAATAAACAAAGAGGGAGACTTCCTATAGGGAAAGGATGCTCAACAACAATTATATAGACCCCCAGAGGGAGAAGAATAAGCCAAGAATTATATTCCTGGTTAATATTCTTGAATCAATTTCCTGCCAGCCCTCCATGATCTATGCCATCTGCTTTCTACTTAGACTCTGTCTTTTCGGGGAACATAGCATCCCTCACAGGCCACACCAGAAGACCCAACATGGAAACTCCACTGAGTGAACTGAACTTGACCTCAAAATCACCTGTTGCCTTTGACTTAAGAATTCCCTAGTGTGAGGGGGGGAAAAAAAAGAATGATGGTCACCCCCAGACTGAGGGCTTGGCAATCATCAGACATCCTTTGTTATTCTGGTGTCCAATGAAAGATGGCCCGGAAGCATAACATATTTACTATTTTGATGTCCTCCTTGCATTACCATGGCATATATTAACCTGATAGGCAAGGTTCTACTCTTGTAAGTGAATGTTACTGGAAATGTCCCCCAGCACCAACCCCCCGGTCAATGTAAGCAGAGCGCCATCATTTAAGAGCCCAATCTGTGAAAAGCACCACCTCATGCACTGCTGTTCAGAGCTAGG
>NW_022111371.1:2954054-2956267 GCF_000313985.2 Echinops telfairi
CTGGGGTCTTAAGGGCTTGAAGATAAACAAGCGACCGTCTAGCTCAAAAGCAACAGTTCTCACATGGAATAAGCACACCAGCCTGTGTGATCATGAGGTGTCAATGGGATCAGGTATCAGGCATCTAAGACCCAGAACAAAATCATATCCAATGTGAATTGTGGGGGTGGGGGCGGGAGGCGTGGAGTGGAGACCCAATGCCCATCTGTAGACAATTGAACATCCTCTCACAGAAGGGTCACAAGGAAGAGATGAGCCCGTCAGGGTGCAGTATAGCACCGACGAAGCCCACAACTTTCCTCTAGTTCTTTGGTGCTTCCTTTGCCCCACTCTCATGACCTCAATTCTACCTTACAAATCAGATGAGACCAGAACACACATACTGCTACAGATAAGATCCCCAAACACAGAGAATCCAGGATAGATAAACCCCTCAGGACCAACATTGAGAGTAGAGATACCTGGAGGATTATGGGAGGGTGGGGGGAGAAAGGAGGAATCGATCACAAGGAGGCGGACCGACAATGGAAACGTGAGTGAGGGGTGATGGAGGACGATGTAAGATATGAAAGTAATGATCTATAACTTATCACGGGTTCATGAGGGAGGGCAGGTGGGGGAGGGAGGGGGAAGAAATGGGGAGCTGATATTGGGGGCTCAAGTGGGATGAGAATGCTGTGAAAATGATGATGGCAGCATATTTGCAAATGTGCTTGACATACTGGATGAATGTATGGATTGTGATAAGAGATGTAAGAGCCCCCAGTAAAAGTAAAAATAAATAAGGAAAGAAAGAAAGAAAGAAAGAAGTGACACAGTACTGCAATAATGGGAACACACTTAACAGAAATTGTGAGGATGGTATAGGACCAAGCAGTGTTTCATTATAGTAGGGTCCCTAAGTCTACTCAATAACACTTTACAGACAAAACACTATTTGGCTGAAAGTGGAGCCACAGATTGGAGTTTATTTTTAGACCTGAAGGGTGACTAAGGGTCACAGTCTTGTCTCAGTGGTTCCACTTCTCTATCAGACTAAGCCAGACCTTTTTATAAACGTATTATTATTTTGAATTTTGTTCCATGCTTACCTCCCACCTTACCCAGGATCTTCTAATGCAATCCTTCTCAGGGAAGGTGGGAATGATAACTTCACATCATCTAGCTCTTTTGATCACAGGGTCTTGAGAGACGGATGTTTGCTTGGAATGTTGGTCCATGGGAGTAACGGTTTCCATGTTTCTTTGATTTTCATCACCTGTCTTTCCTCTGGATAAGCAATGACAAATAGTTAAATAACCAATCACACGCTTTTAAGACCCCAGTTGGATGGAAAGCATGATCTTTAACAACTTTTATGCCTATTGACCCTGTGTTGCCAAAGACTGTAGAACTAAACCATCAGGTTCAAGATTCAATCACTCCTGTGTTTGGTTATATCTACCAAGTTTTCATAGCTAAAACAAGTGGAAGAAATTCTGAAGTCAAAGAAGTGAACAGAAAATTTCAAATGGAAAGTCAAGAAGACAAGGTAAAATATTATAATGCAATATCCAAGGCCCTAGAGATAGAAAGCCAAAAAGGAAGCGCACACTCAGCGTGCCTTAAACTGAAAGCACTCAAGACCAACTTCAAGCCTCTAGTTGCAATACTGAAAGACTCTATGGGCTAACTATTGAATGATGAAGGGAGCTTCAAAAGAAAATGGAAAGAACATAGAGTCACTGTACCAAGAAGAACTAGTCAACCTTCCACCATTTCAGGAAGCAGACATGAGCAAGGACCAATGGTGCTGGTGGAAGAAGCTTAAGTTGCATTGAAAGGATTAGCCAAAAGCAAAGTTTTGGGAATTAATGGAACACCGATTGAAAAGTCTCATCCAGCTGATGAAGCACTCAAAGAACTTACTTGTCTATGGCAGGAATTTGGAAGACAACTGCTTGACTAACTGACTGGAAGTGATCCATATTTGCACCCATTACAAAGAAAGGTGACCCAATAAAATGCTCAAATTGTAGAACAATAACATTAATATTACACTCTAGTAAAATTTTTCTAAAGATCATCCAAATGTACATTTGCAGCAGTACATTGACAGGGAGCTACCAGTGGTTCAGGCTTAATTCAAAAGAGGATGTAGGAGTAGCAACATAATTGCTGATGTCAGTTGAATGATGCTGAAAGTAGAAAATAAGAGAATGATGTTTACTTGC
>NW_022111371.1:2956780-2961410 GCF_000313985.2 Echinops telfairi
GTGACATCATGTTAGACAGAGGAAAGATAGAACTTTCTCAAGGATTTCATCTTGCTTGGCTTCACAATCAATGTTCATGGAAATAGCAGTCAAGAGATCAAACCATGTTGGCTGGTCCAAAGGTACTGAGATCTCACAACAATTGCTTACAGTCCATTACTGGTCAACTTATTTGTCTACTCCCCCTCACTACTGCACTTGACTAGTCTTAAAAAAAAAGAGAGAGAGAGAGAGAGATCAAACCATGCATTGCGTTCAGTAAATCTGATGCACAAGACCTTTGTAAAATGTTCCAAAGGGATGATGTTACTTTAAGGACTAAAGTGTGCCTGACCCAAGCCATAGTATTTTCAATCGCTTCATATGCATGTGGAAGTTGGGCATTGAATAAGGAAGATCAAAGAAGAATCAACGCATTTGAATTATGGTGCTGGGAAGAATATTGAAAGCACAATGGGCTGCCAATTGAACAAGCGGATCTGTCTTGGAAGAAGTACAGCCAGAATGCTCCTACTGGGCAAGAATGGAAAGACTTCATCTCACATACTTTGGACACATTGGAAGAGACCAGTCCCCGGATAAGGCCATCATGCTTGGTAAAGTAGGGTGGCGGAAAAAAAGAAGACCCTCTTCAAGATGAATTGACACAGTGGCTGTATCAATGGGCTCAAAAATGGAACACTTGTGAGGATGAATCAGGACTGGGAAAATGCTACTTTATGTTGCACGTAAGGATGCTATGAATGGGAACCTATTTAATGGGACCTAATAACAGCAAATGATTTCAGGATTATGTAGGTCTTTTTGTATGTCGTTGAATTTTTGTACATCCATATTTTTTTCCCCCAACAATTCAAGGTCTGTTTGTTGACGTTTAGGAGTGTTTTCTGGTCAAGTCTGATGGGGTGCCATGGCCTGGCCCCAAAGTCTATTTTTGGTATTCCCTGGGGACTTCGTTGCTATGTTACCCTTGCTGTTCTATTGCACACCCTTAGTGTTGCCCCTCTGTGTAGTGGGGTCAGTTTGGGCACAGTTCCCGCACTGTGTCTCCAGTGTTGTCCCCCGTAGCACTATGGGTCAGTGAGGGACAGGCCCTATGGTCCTCTCTGTGCTTTGGCTGCTCTGAGAGTGAATATCGTCCTCAGGGCTTGGTGGGCCTCTAAATCCATACTTTGTACCTACTCCATTCTGATTAGTAATGCATGTTTGCTGCAGTTTCTATGCATTTTCAGTCATGCTCCATCAACAAATGAAAATCCTAAAAGTTTTATTCCATTTACATCATCAAGGCTGACTCTACTCTGAGGAGTTAGACCTTTTTCAATTGTATTTTGAATGACTTCTAGCCTGAGATGCTCATCTTTCCACTCTCTATCCGACAATGTTCCACTGTTAATCAGAAGCCTATCTGTGCATAGCCTATCAGAACTGGTCAGCCACTTTCTTCTTCCTAGTGTGTCTTACTCTGGTTGCTTTGCTGAAACCTGTCTACCAGAGGTGACCCTGATAATATTTGAAATACTGTGACAAAGCTTACACCATAACACTAACATGCAAACCACCACAGTATGACAACTGGTGTTCTCATAGAGTTAGTGCTTGGAATTTGCAATTCTAGTCATCTAAATGGTAAGAAAATATAAGTTACAATCATTAAAGTTACCCACTCTGGCATTTCTATAATATCAATGCAATGATACTAAGACACTAGACAAAAATTGTGTGATGTGTCTAAGGAACTTTGTACAGAAAGATCAAAAACAGTTGCCTCTGATAAGTTTAACGGTGACATTTTCGAAGGTAAACATTTCAGATTTCTTTGTGTGACTCCTAAGATTTAGGGCTTGCAGTAGTTTTCATCACCATTTACAACCAAATAGGAGTTATGACTGCACTCTATAAAATAATTCTCTAAACGAAACAAGCTGTCCCAATAAAAAGATAAATCACTTCTACCTTGATTATTTTCAAGTGAGAATTTATTTACATTTTCCATGTTCATTTGCAAAACTTTTCCAGCATTTATTCTTAGATTAAATATTGTAGCCAAAGAGTAAATCATAAAAATATACAATCAACAAGAAATACATAACAAATTTCAGCATCAAGTTAAGCACACACACAGCAAATATCAGTTCAAATTTTAAAGCTAATGCAAAATATGATTTCTTCCTTTTATTTCAATTTTTAGAATGGTAGGCAGACTTTGAAAGTCAAATTGACCAAATCAAACTCTGATTTCCTTATAGGTCTTCACCATCCTCTCTGGAGACCTCAAGCAAGGGTGTTACAAAAGGGCAAGCATCAGATTGGGCCTCCGGCAGATGCCCTCTAGTCACAGGCTTTACGATCAGACAGCGATTACTGTAACTGTGTGTATGGTGAATCAAAGCTTGGTGTAATATGATACTTGGTCAGTTGACCTGTTTTGAAGTCAACTGAATTTTCTGTAGGCTCAAATATTTCTCCATTGTTCCAAGAAAGAACTTTCTTCTCTGGCTTTTAAAATATTGTTGCTGGGTTTTTTTTTAACTCTTTATTTTTATCTTTATATTATGATGATGATTATTATTGTTTTCTTCTGTTTCCTTTTGTTTTCTATTGTTTCTGTTAGGTCTCCCAGTTTAGGGAGCACAGAAGAGTGGATGTATAACTTATGCAGTGGTCTATCAAGAAGGTGGGGCAGGAGAGCGCAAGGAGGATTAGAGCTGATTGTAAGGATGTATATACACCTCTTTTCAGAAGTGGTTTAAGTATAAAAGTGTATGATATGTGTATATTATATCAAGAAAAGTACAAAAAAAAGAATAAGAAATTAAATGATCTATGGTTACCATGGATAAAGGAGAAAGAGATTTTGCTTAGGGGGCATTGAGATCTTTTTAATGAAGTTTGAACAAGTTGGAGAGGGATAACATTAATGGTTGTACAATACAAAGAGTATAATTAATGGTACTGAATTATGCATGTGGAAATTGTTGAATCGTTGAATGTTTTGTTCATTTTTTTCCAAAATTAAAAACAAAATTACATGAGCAACAAGGAATATGGGGAAAAGAAAATGTCCTGTAAAATTGATTGTGGTAAGGATTGTACAAGTCTTCTTGTTTCGGTCGAATGATTGAATTGTAGGCTATGTGGATGCAGTGCCAACAAAAGTGTTTCAAAAAGAAAAGGACAAGCCAACCAAGACGTCCTCTAATGACTTTCTGGATGCTGAACCCATAGTGTATGAAATGATGATCACAAGTTATCATATGAAATCCCTGTGGTTTCATACCCCTCAACTATGTGGTGGAAGAAAGCCCCCCCACACCTGCACCGATAAAAATAACAGTCAGGAAAACTTTAGGGAGTACAATTCTACTCTCGAACACACGAACCTGCTCTGTGTGTGAATTGACTGGATGGAAACAGATTTGTGTTTTCTTATCAGATGGCAACTCCTGGCCATTGTTCCTGTGCTGTTGTTTGCATGTGAACCTCCTTCTCCATCATAGGCAAGGGCTTTCTGGAAATGTCCTCAGTTTCTAAGGAGGCTGAGATCTCTGACATAATAAAATGACTCTTTAGGACCCCTAAGATTTGCCATAATTAGATAACCAGGTTCTCCTAACCTGGTCCTTGTTAAGGTACAGCCCCTGCACTTTGCTCCCCTCCTACCTGGAGCTAACTTCAGAAAACTTTAGTTTTAATTATTTCAGAAATTTTTCACCTTTTGAGATTTGTTTTGGGGGCATAGAGGTAAAGAATGATAAGTGGAATAATATGATACTACATTAATGTCAGAGGAATCTTTTAAGAGTTTGAAAGAACTTTTAATTCATGTCTGTCAATGTCTCTATCGTGTTACAAGTTCCAACATTGTGAGAAACAGAGAATAAAAAACAAATTCAATACCATAGAGTAAATTTTGACTCATATTGACCTAGTAGGAGATAGCAGAACTGCCCCAATGGTTTTCCAAGACTGTAAATCAATTCTCTCTCTCTCTCTCTCTCTCAGAATTACTGGTGGTTTAAAACTGCTGACCCAAAGAGTCATCAGAGCCTCACATTTGACCTGATTTTGCATCCACCAGCCATGATCCCCCTGCCATGTCTTCCTGCTTTATTCTCCTGTTTTGTGCTCCTGACGTTTGGTTCATCTTCCTGCTTTTTAATTCCCCAACCTCAGAAACTATATAATCAAGCAAAAGCCTCCAGCTTAACACTGGACACTTGGACTTGAACTAGGCTGGACTAACTGCTTACACAACTGTGTGAGCCATTTCCTTGATATACAATTCATTCTTTAGGGGTGTGTGTGTTTGTGGGTGTGTGTGTTTGTGTGTGTGTGTGATTGTGTTTCCCTGGTTTTGCTTCTCTAGACAACCCAGCCTAACACAATGTCCTTGTCCAGGAATGTTACCTGCTGATGACATGTCCACAGAAAGCAAGACAAAATCTCATTATTCTTGTTTCTTCAAAGAGCATTCTGGTTGCACTTCATCCAAGATGGGTTTCATTTTTTGGATCGTTATAAGTCTATTCAATATTCTTCACCCACACCATAATTTAGTTCCCATAAATACTCAAGTATAAGCCGAACCAAAGATCAGAGGAGGCACCTAAGTTTACCACAAAAACTG
>NW_022111371.1:2962205-2968672 GCF_000313985.2 Echinops telfairi
CATTTTGTGTTTTGTGGGAGACCCACAGCTGTTGGGTCTCCCAGCTGTGAAGTACAGGAGGAGTATATGCTTATTGATAATGATGGAGACAAGGGGATATAGGGAACACAGGGGTTGGGGGTAGTGGGTAGAGATGGCGAGGGAAAGGGGATTTCAGGAGTAACTAATGAATACGGGAAGGGGAGGGAACACTAGAATGGATTGTAATTTTATCAGTCATCTTAAAGGCAATTTAATAATAGGGGCAATGCTCTGAAATTGATGTGAGGTGATTGTACAATTCTCTTTGATATGATTAAATGATTGAACAATTGGATTATAGTATATTATATTAAATTACTTGCCAATAAAACTGTTGAAAAAAAATAAATTAAAGTAACCCCTCTTTCTGTTTAACCAATCAGTGGAATCAATCAAGTTCTTTTTATGCAAAAGTCATCGAAGCAAAACACATGTGGACGAAGGGAGAGCATCATGTCTCCAGGGCAGCTTCCGTTGCTAGGTGTGATCCAGAAACGTGAAAGAAAAACATAAACATACTGAGACGGTTAATTGTCAGCCATGGGGAATTAGTTTTACCTGGCAAGATCATGGTGAATATGCAAATATCTTACTGATAGATATCAACTCTACCCATCCGTGTTATCTTTGGCAGAAGCCATCAAAACAGAACAGCCGTATTCGAGGAAATCACGTTTTTGTCATTCCTATTTTAAAATGATTTATTTTGATTTTTATAGTGTTGTTGGAATTATATGCAGCTAAAACATGCACCAGTGTAAGTATCTATGTGCACAATTCATAGACATTTATTACATTTTTTGAATTGTACAACAATTCTCACGCTCCTTTTCTTAATTGTTTCTGCCCATTGACATAAAATCACTATTCCCTACGGTTACTATCTCATCATTCAAGCTTTAGTTGTCGATTTAATCTCATATAGATAGATCTTTAAGACCTCTGTGCTCAAGGCAGACATTTTTTACTAGTAAAGCTAATCAATTTTTGTTTTATTCATGTTGTTATTTTCATTAAGAATATATACAGGAAAAAAGTACCCACAAATTCAACACTTTTTATATGTACAATTCATTTTCACTGGAATTTTGAGAAGTATATCCCTTTAGGATATAGGGGAGGCTAGCCTGGATCCCAGGAACCCACAAAGTAGCTCTGTTTGAAGAGTTTTATACGAACTTTTCCATCTAAGTAGAGATGGAGATCCAGTGGGATGTGAGGAGTGACGGTATCACAGACTTAACCTTAGAAAGAGAACTACAAGCATGACATTTCTTTGAAATTTTTATTTGTTCCATCTTCAAAATTCATGAGATTTTAATGTTCTTTCCAGATATTTTCAGTTTTGCTTTGATATAAAAATGGGATTTAAATTACCTACCATTAAGGAAAAGGTATCCTCTTTCAGAGATACTGTATATGCTTTGTCCTTAGCTCCACATCTCCCAGGAGGGTTTCTAAGTGACCTCCATGCTCGAAGGTTGAGAAGCCTTGCTTGTATTTAATATTCCTTCTTCCAGCCATTCAACAAATATATACTGAGGGACAATTATTTTCAGCGCCTTTTATGTCACAAGATATAGGTTAGCCCTTAAGTAGTTTTGGCTTCTAATAAGGATGTCTGCAATTTTCATTTACAATAAGATTATGAATGCAAAGTACTCTTCCTAATGATTAATACGTAGTAGGCATTTTAAAATACTATTTTTTTGAAACAGGAATGATTTATATTATTGTCTTTAAAGTATCTTCTGAGGAAAAGGAACTAATATTAACATTTTGATTGGGAAGAACGGAAAGTCTTGAAAAGTTGGTCAAAAAAATCAGCCCCTAGTGCTATGCTGTACTGATGTTCTTTAGGCTGTGGAGGGCATTCATTAGAGTCATCAAACAAACAAATAAACAATCATAAACATTACCTAGTCAGCCCCTGGAGGGTGCCAATGGTTAGCATACTTGCTGTTAACCAGAAGACTGGTGTTTTCCCAGTCTATGGGCTCTCATTACTCTCTTGTTGAATTCTTTCGATGTACAAAGGTGATTTATCTTCAGTATATCCCACTTGTCAATGTGTGACTCCTCTGTATTCGTGTCCTTCCCTATTTCCAATAGCCCTTTGCCAAGGTTCTCAGGTTTGTCCCAACTCCTGTATTAATGGCCCTAATTGTTTGGGGTTTTACCTCAATGTCTTTGATCCACCTTGAGTGTTTAGCAATGACACAGCAGACAAAGTCCTCATTACTAACATCTACAATACTTTGCAACTTACAATAAGAAAAAAATACTAACTGAGTAAATGCCCACTGAGAAGGTGGGCAAAGGTCCTGAAAAGAAGTTTTACAGGGGCAAAAATCCGAATGACCAATAAACATATGAGAAAATGTTTCCAATCATTAGCCAAAAGAGAAATGCAAATTAAAACAACTATGAGATACCACCTAACACCCTTAAAGATAGCCCAATTCAAAAAGTCAGAAAGTAACAAGTATTGGAGGGGTTGTGGGGAGATAGGAATGCTCGTCTACTGCTGGTGGACCTGGAGATATGTACAGCCATTATGGAAACCAATTTGGCAATATCTAAAACAGATGGAGATTGAACTACCATATGACCCAGCAATCCCCCCTACTGGGCATATACCCAGAAGAGGCAAGAAATAAACCACAGCCAGACAAATGTGCTCCAATGTTCATTGTGGCACAGTTCACAATTGCAAGGAGTTGGAAACAACCCAAATTTCCATCAACAGGTGAAAGGATCAAAAAACTGTGGTACATATATACAATGGAGTACTACATGTCCCTAAAATGCAGTGATGAATGCATGAAGCACATTGCCCCATGGGAAGAACTGGAGGAAATCATGCTAAATGAAGTAAGTCACACACAAAAGGACAAGTACAACATGAGTCCACTGAGTTAAGCTTTAGAAAAAAACAAACACCAAAAACGGGGTATAGAGGAAAAGCTTCTATATACATACATCCCTGGGGTGAGGTCCAGCAACTTTGGCAGGGGCCAAACCCATTCCAAGGATACATATGGCAGCCAATTAAAAAAGAGGGGGAAAGAAAGAGAAAAAAAGACATGGGTATGGGCGAGCAGGCCACTAATCCATCCAAGGGGAAGGTATTGTTTATATCACCACAGAAGAAGGAGAGAGAAACCAGACTTCAACCCAATGTGCCAAGATGTGCCGGCATGTACCACGGAGCCAACAGAGAGCTCTGCAGGTCAAGCCCCAATCCTGATTATGTGGACACTCCCCACCCCCCGCTCTCAGAAGAATGCACTTCAGAGGACAGCACTGGGGCTACAGCTTGGGGAGAGGGGCATGTCGGATTAGAGCACAAGGGAGAATGCAAAGGGATGGAGAGGGAGGAGAGGACATCCTGGCCCACCAAGCCCCAAGGACAATGTTCCTGCTTGGAGCAGACAATGCACGGGGAGGACAGTACGCCTGGCCCCACAACGGGACTCGGTGTCCCTCACTGAACCATGACGCTGCTGGGGAGGCACTAAGGGCATGCAGCAGAGCAGCAGAGGGAGCAGAGTGATGAAATCCCCGGAGAATACCAAAAATAGACTTGGGAGACAGAGTGTGACTCTCCATCAGACTCAACTGGAAAACATTCGAAAAGACCAGCAAACAATCCTTGAACTATTTATAGGTTTTTCCATTTTTGTCAGTGACTTTCTTTGTGTTATTGTTATTTTGTTCTTGCTTTCAGCTGTTAATGTTATTGTTTGTTTGGTTTTGACTTCCTTTGCTGTTTTATTTGACTTTGCCTGGTTTTTACACTTATTAATGTATCTGCACATCTATCTAGATAAGATAGGCAGAATAAATAATATGGAGATGAAAAGAACGGGACCAATGGTTCTAGCAGGATGTGGGAGAATGGGTGGTGGGAGAAAGGAAGGCGGGGGAATCAATACAGGGACAAGGGAACAACAAGTGAACTAAAATCAATGGAAGGAAGGTCGCAGGATGCCTAATGGGGCTCAATCAAGGGCAATGTAGCAGCGAGGAATTACTAAACTTGTATCAGGACTGAACATGATGGTGGGACAAGAGGGAAGTAAAAAGGAAATAGAGGAAAGAACCAGGTGGCAAAGGACATTTATAGAGGCCTAAATATGGGCATGTACATATGTAAATATATATTTACATATATATTTACATATGTAAATATATATATAGAGAGAGAGAGAGAGTTGAAAAGAACTATGTAGTCATATCTATATTTTAAAAATTAAAGTTGCAAATGGACATTGGGCCTCAACTCAAGTACTCCCTTAACATAAGTACACTTAGTTCTAACAATCCGGCATTCTGTAATGCTCACCTTCCAAACATGATGGCTGAAGACAAAATGGGTGCTTAAGCAAATATGGTGAAGAAAGATGATGGTGCTGGCTACCAAAAGATACAGCATCTGGGGTCTTAAAGACTTGAAGATAAACAAGCGACCATCTAGCTCAGAAGCAGCAATGCTCACATGGAAGAAGCACATCAGCCTGTGTGATCATGAGGTGTCAACAGGATCAGGTATCAGGCATCTAAGACCCAGAATAAAGCCATACCCAAGGTGAATTGGGCGGGGGCATGTAGTGGAGACCCAATGCCCAGCTATAGACAATTGGACATTCCCTCACAGAGGGGTCACAGGAAAGTGGTGAGCCAGTCAGGGTACAGTGAAATGAAATGAAACACACAACTTTCCTCTAGCTCTTTGGTGCTTCCTTCTCCCTACTATCATGACCTCAATTCTACTTTACAAATTGGATTAAACCAGAGAATGCAAACTGCTACAGTTAAGAGCCCACAATACAGGGAATCCAGGATAGATAAACCTTTCAGGGCCAACAAGGAGAGTAGAGATACCTGGAGGATTAGGGGAGGGTGGGGAGAGAAAGGGGAATTGATTCTAAGGATCAACTAGAACCCCCTTCCAGGGGGACAAATAACAGAAAAATGGGTGAAGGGCAACAGAGGATGATTCAAGATATGGAAAAAATAGTCTATAATATATCAAGGGTTAGTGAGGGAGGGTAGGTGGGGGAGGGAGGGGGAGGAAATGGGAAGATGGTATCAGGGGCTCAAGCAGGAAGAGAATACTTTGAAAATGATGATGGCGGCATATGTGCCAATGTGCTTGACACACTGGAGCAATGTATGGAATGTGAAAACAGATGTAAGAGCCCACAATAAAAGTATTTTAAAAAATAAATAAATAAAAGAAAAAGATGAAAAAGTTACTCAAAAAAAAAAAAAAGAAGAAGAAGAAGAAAAAACTGATCTTTTTATATGCTAAATAGTCTTCCCAACAAGACTATAAGCTGGTATAACTAAGCAGTCAAAAAAAACAAACAAACTCAAAACACCTTAGTGGCATCACATTGATGTCAACTCATAGTGACCTTACAGGGCAGGCTAGAACTGCTCTTGTGAGTTTCTGAGACTGTAACTCTTTCCTGAAGTAGAAAGTAAAGCCCATCTTTCCTGGTGGGTTCAAACTCCTGATGTTTCTGATTGCAGTTCAATGAGTAACCACTACCCCTTAGGGCTCCTCAGATAAGGACAGTCATATAGAATTACATGAATAAGCCACATAAGTCATTGTAGCCACATAAAGCCACATATGTAACTTTAATTTTTCTTCTAGTCACATATAACAATTAAAAATATAGAAAAAATATATAGATATATAGAGACAAATACTAAAGATCTTGGAAGATAATGTCCAAGATCTCTATCTGAAGTGGCAGAAGCCAAGGAGACCAGATGCACCAGAGACTGTGACACCAGAGACTCAGAGAGGCAATCTAGAGACTAGGGGGTACCTTCTCCTCATCTGGTCTGAGACTATGGAATTGTGAGGCAGAGTAGGAGGTGAATTGGCTTCTTGGACGATGGAGGCAAAGACCAAGAAACCAGATGACTGAGAGACTATGAACCATAGAGGGACTCAGCTGGTGCTTGAGGAGAAATGTTGCTGTGGACTGCTGACTACATTCTTATTGTTTGTTTATCCTATCTTGTAACAAACTATCCATTTCCCTAAGGAACTCCCTTTATCGAGGGTATTGTCTGTGACTTCCATGTCGCCATTGCACTGAATTATTGAACCCATCATAGAGGTAGAGTGTCTCTATGGGTTATATATGTTTCTGGTTCACCTTAGAGACATCATTGTCATGTTATATGGGAAGAGATTATCAATCATCTCCCTGGGCATCACTTCCACTGCCACCAAGTCAATGCTGACTCACAGCGCCGCTATAGGGCAGGGTACAACTGACTGTGAGTCTCTAAGTCTGCACATTTTTACAGGAACAGCCTGTTGCTTGCCTCCCCTGTGGAGCCGGCAGTTGATTTAGACCTGCTGAATTGTGGTTAGTAGGCCAATGCATAACCACTAGACATTGATAGCATCTTTAGTT
>NW_022111371.1:2969763-2975421 GCF_000313985.2 Echinops telfairi
CTTTAGGGAATACCCCTCTGATCGCAATTGAGGGATGTGGAGAGCCATCCTCTCAGGTAGAGAGCATTGTAAAGTCAATCATAATTAGGTTAAAAGATAATATTGTACCATATGATCTCTCTTTTGACCCATTTTACTGCTGTTTCAGCTTTTTTTTTTTTAAGTGAAGGGGAAATACACATGGATGTAGCCCCTAGGGAATCCCCTCTGACCATGGAGCAGGGATGTGAATAACCTTGCTGACATACAGAATACATTGGAAAGTGGATTATTGAAGAAGCAGTTGGATTTAAATATAGCACTCTATTTCTTGATCTACCTTATAATCCATATAAATTTGTTTTTAATATTTTTTGCTTTTCCATTGTGGTTTTTATCTGTTTGGTTTTTTTATTTTTGTTTGTTTTTTGTATGGCAGGGAAGGGTGGGGGCAGGGAAGTGGGTGAGCAAGTAATGATGAGTCCAAGAATGAAGAAAATGTTCTGAAATGGATTGTGGTGATGATTGTACAACTCTTCTTGATGTGACTGTACTATTGATTTGTAGGATATATGAAGTTTATGCCAATGAAACTATTGGGAAAAAAAAAGTCAAGGGTCATGGGAGGTATGGTTGATGTCAGAAGAGGTAAAGAAGAATGGAGCATGGAAGTGTGTCTGACCTCCCCGCTCCCCCCAATAGCAACAGGGAAATCAGATGAGGTCAAATGGGCACCCCTATTGCCATAGATTATAATTGGCATCAGACCCGGGATTCCTTGTAATGGTCCCATGCTCATGGCACTTTGTGAGAAAAAGAACCAAAGGAGGTTAGGAAGTGAAAAAAAATATTGGAGTTTTCTTTATTTATTACCTGAAATGGCTGAAAACCATGTAAGGGGTTTTAACTGTAGCTGCTTGCTCGTGGAGCAACGTCGAGGCACTAGGAGAATGCCAAGACTCGTTGGAGAACCCTGCCGTGGGTACTAACACCATACACACATGAGTGAGAGAGTCTCAGATAGGGTTGAACTTGGATGTTGTTGAAAGATTATGTTTAGAATTATGCTTAGTTGTCTGTACGAGGATTGTTGTCAGGGGAGAGCTGTCCCTGGATGAGAACATCACGCTCGGTAAAGTGGAGGGACAGTGAAATAGAGGAAGGCCATCGATGAAATGGATCAACACAATGGGCTCAAGCAGGGGACATTGTGAGGACGGCACAGGGCTGGGCATTGTTTTGTTCGGTTGTGCATGGGGTAGCTTTGGTTGGAATGTTTTCAATGGCACCTAATAGCAACACTGGGATTGTATGGATTTCTCCTACCTCCCATTATAGACACAAGGTGCTATAGAAGTTAGCATTCAAAATTATGATTAGAGAGAGTTGATAAGTCTGCCTTAAGTCTTTGCAATTAGATTTGTTTAAAGGGGAGTTAGAAATTGCCAGAAAAGGCTTTGTTTTAAGCCAAAGTAAAGTAAAAGGTGTTTGTTTGTTTTTTTGGGGGGTGGTGGTTGATCACTAAACTTGATGGTTGGTACATTTGCATTTGAATAGACATCTAGATTTGCTGAAAGACAGAAGAAGAAAAAATGATTGTTGGGCTTTTTAGATTTTGAGCAAGTAGTTTGTTTGTGAATACACCTTGTCTGGAAATGTCTTTGCCCATCAGAGAAGATTCCTTTTAGGACTGAAAGTTAAAGAGAGCCAATAGTAGTCTGATATGCTCACTGTGTGACCATCTACATCCAATTATGGCGTTGAAGTGGGGGAGAGGCAGTGATGAAGAAATGGGAAGCAGTTGGACGTATCCAATTGAAGCCTGTTGGCCTGGTCCACAGGGACCAGAAGAAGAGACAAGGAAAGGCCGGCTGCTCTGAAGTTGAAAGCGTTGTGCAGACCCTGAGTCTCTGGACATGAGCTAGCCTCATGCAGCTAGGGCTGATAAGAGTATATGAGGGGCCCAGATTGTCTGACTGGTGCTCTTTCAAATGAGTGATGTTAGCTAGGGCTGAATAGAACTCAGCCAGATTAAGAGAAATACGTTGAGCTGAAGCAAATTGTATTTTGATGGACTTCGACGGACTTTATCCTGTTTATGGCTGCAGATGCTCAAACTTCCAACTGCAATAAAGATTGTTCAGATCACAGGACTTGCATGTTTCCACCCCCACCCCCGAGTAATGTCTAAAATGGGGAGAGAAAGGGCATGAAGCTGCTGCTGGTTTACAAACTTTCATGTGTTTAATCTTACAAAAAATGAAACAAAAGAGGATTCCCCATGAGTAATTTTCTTTTTCCTTGAAGGGCCTGGGGAAGAGAAGGTGGTGGAAGATGTTGATCAGATATGATTCAGGTGTGGATGGCCAACAGGATTAATGTTGATAATAAGAAAATGTAATCTTTGCTTCTACGGAGTATTTTTGCAGTACTTCTTCCAAGACAGACTTGTTCATCCTTTTGGCAGTCCATAGTACTTCCAATATTCTTCACCAGCACCACCGTTCAAATACACAGGTGGCTAGTAGTTACCCTATTGGATATCACAAGTGTGGGCTCTATCATGTTAATTGAATCCCTAAAAATATCCCACACAAGGCTCCAGCACAAACAAACTAAAAAAGAAGAAGAATGAAGATAACAAATGTACAAATGCACAAATGTGCTTTATTCAATTGATGTATGTATGGATTGTGATGAGTTGTATGAGCCCCCAATAAAATGACTTTTAAAAAAAAGTGAAAGCAAAGACACTAGAGATGACTGATAGCGATGAGCATGGGTTCCATGCCCCTGGAGCTTTAATTTCTTTTTTTATCTCTGACATACTAACAGGGGAGGTAATCTTCAAGACCTCTATAGCTATGTGCTTCAATGTACTGGATTGTTAACTACTGCTATGTACACAGATAAAGCATTTTGTTGGAGAAGACAGACTCATTCATAAATCACACTGTAGTGAATATGGTTTGAAGATATGTGACTATAAGCAGTGTTGGCAGATAACCTTTTACTTATCATTATACAACCAAAGGGTGTTTCTTGTTTGTTGTTGTTCATTAGGAGAGTAGGGGCTTCTAGAAATTTGGTGCTTAGTGGAAAGTCTAACAAATAAAAATATCCTCATCTGAATTTCTGAAATTGCTGCTTGCTGAAGTCTTAGCTTATTGAAACTACAATTATGTAGAGTACCTCCCTTTTCTGGTGTATGTGATAAAAAGCTCATCAGTGGCAACATGCTGTTGTTTTTGCGACCCTGAATCACAGACACTGATCCTTGTAACCACAGTCAAGGGTATTCTTTCTAGAATTCATTGATCATTGCTTAGACAGCAAAAACTTAACATGATATAATTTTGGAGAAAAGCAATACTTTTGAACATTGAAAAGTACAGATTTGACATGGAAGAGCATCTATCCTTTTCCTAAATGGGCTGTCTTGTTAGCATTTGTAATTCTCATTTCTGCCTTGGGAGCATTTATCTTTGTCTTTTTTAACACTCTCAGGCTCTGGTCTATACCTACTGTTAGATTCGGTATTATAATCCAGACCCACACACAGCTACGTGGACACACATACACACACACTTACTTGTACCTATACTGAAACAGATGCTACATGTGTTAAAACTGTACATAACTGTGAAGCATGCTTTTGGGGAGAGATTGACACATTAAAATATGTCAATAAAAATGCCTCTACTCTTCTCCTTTCTCTCTGCTGAAAAAAACAAAACAAACAAAAAAACAATCTCATTGCAATCAAGTCATGCTGGCTCATAGCAACCCGACAGGACAGAGTATACGTGCCACTGTGAGTTTCTGAGAGTGCAACTCTTTACAGGCTTAGAAAATGCATCTTTTTCCCTTTTTTCTGCTAGCACTAAGAGATTTAGAGCTAGGAGATGAATGAGGTCCATTGAAGAAAATAGAAGAATTATTGTATTAATTTATTCAATTGTTCACTCATTTTGATGCATCATATTGATAAAAAAAATAGTCTGAACTTCCATGCAAAACATCAATGGTATAAATAAAAAGTCATTTCACTAATAAAGAGGTTTAATTATTTCTCAAAGTATTAATTACTTTTAGATTCAGAAAAGACCTGGAGATATTTAGAAAGATTGGCTTTTAGAAATAAAATACCCATGAAGGGACTTAGTCTTCCTCTGAGAGTTTTAATGTATCATTTGTCTAATCATGTTACACTGTCTAATTACACAGAAAATTCCAAGGAATGTAGTATTAACCATTCCATACCAATCAAAATGCTCTTTACGTAAATCTATACTGTGTTCTTGTTTAAACTACACATTGTGGTAACAATGTTATCGCAAAGAACAGGAAAAACCTCACCAAACATACCGCCATCAAGTCTGTTCCTCCTCCGACTGTGCTAAGAGTGATTGTTGCCTTCTCACCATTGACATTTTGGCTGTAACTGCTGTGCCAACAGGGATCCTTAAGGAAATTATAAACCCAGAGACCCACATCCACGGCCATAGAGTGCATTCCCACTAACGGCCACCGTGGTTCCTGAGCCAGCAGCTCTTTATGTGCTCCGACACCTTCAACTTTCTCCTGCACCTGAGATTGGAGCATGCCTTAATCTGATAACGTTCTCTACAGGCACCACTGAATCCATTCCAGTTCACACAGACCCCATGTACAAGAGAACAAAGCGCTGCACGGTCTGACACCACCCTCAAAATCCTTGTTATGTTTGCCTGGAGCGTCGCTGTCATTATGTTAGTGCACCTCATCGAAGTTCCTCCTCTTTTTCACTGACCTGATAGTTAATCAGCACGATGTCCTTTGCCAGAGGCTGCTCTCTCCTGATAACACGCCCAAACTTTATGAGATAAAGGCTCAACATCCTAGTTTTTATGGAGCACTCTAGCTGTACTTCTTTTAAGACATATCTGTTTATTACTCTGCCGGTTCACAAGACTTTCAATATTTTCTTTTACCAACACCATAATCCAAACACCTCACTTCTTCTGTGGTCTTCCTTATTTATTGCTCAGCTTTTAACATGCTTACGAGATGACTGAAAATGCCACTGCTGAGTCAGATGCACGTTAGTCCTCGGAATGACCTCTTTGTTCCCGGTCTAGGTTTTTTGTATTGATAAGTAAATGAAACATACTCATTAATTTGTAAACTAAGCCTTATGTCCTGCTGCTATTGTTGTTAGGCAGCCCTAAATTGGCTCTGAACCATGAAAATTCTTATATATATATACTGTATATATATATAAATAATTTTATTGAGGGTTCGTACAAATCTTATCACAATCCACACATACATCCATTGTGTCAAGCACATTTGTACATTTGTTGCCATCATCATTCTCCAAACATTTTCTCTCTACTTGAGCCCTTGGTATCAGCTTCTCATTTTCTCCCCTCCCTCGCACTGTCCCTCTCTCACGAACTCTTGATCATTTATAAATTATTATTATTCTTTCATATCTTACACTGTCTGATGTCTCCCTTTACTCACTTTTCTGTTGTCCATGCCTCAGGGAGGCAGTTATATGTAGATCATTGTGATCGGTTCCCCCTTTTCCCCTTCTCCTCCTTGTATTACTACTCTCAGTATTGGTCCTGAGGGGGTTATCTGTCCTGGATTCCCTGTGTTTCAAGCGCTGATCTGTACCAGTGTACATCCTCT
>NW_022111371.1:2975563-2980191 GCF_000313985.2 Echinops telfairi
ACCCTTCTGTAAGGGAATATCCAGTTGCTTAGAGATGGGCTTTGGGTCTCCACTCCACACACCCCCTCATTCACAATAAGATTTTTTTGTTCTGTGATGCCTGATACCTGATTCTATTAACAACTCGTGATCACACAGGCTGGTGTGCTTCTTCCATGTAGGCTTTGTTGCTTCTCAGCTAGATGGCCACTTTATTTATCTTCAAGTCTTTAAGACACCAGACGCTGTATCTTCTGATAGCTGGGTACCATCAGCTTTCTTCACCACATTTGCTTATTCATCCCTTTGTCTTCAGTGATCATGTCAGGCAGGTGAGCATCATGGAATGCCAGTTTAATAGAACAAAGTGTTCTTGTATTGAGGGAGTACTTGAGTAGAGGCCCAATGCCATCTGCTACTTTAATACTAACCCTATAAATATATGCACATTGATCTATATCCCCTTCATCATATATAAATATATTTACATATGTACATGCCTGTATTTAGACCTCTAAAAATGTCCTTTGCCTCCTAGTTCCTTCCTCTATTTCCTTTTACTTTCCTCTTGTCCCCTATCATGTTCAGCTTTCATTTGGGTTTCAGTAATTCCTCTTATTACACTGCCCTGATCAAGCCCTACCAGGCCTCCTATACCCTCCTCATCAAAATTCTTATGCACAATCGAATTAAATGTTCGTGGCATACTGCATTAAAAATGGGACCACCAAATACAAGGTCAACAGTTCAAATCCACCCGCTGCTATCTGAGAGAAAGATCAGGCTGCTTGTTCCCACAAAGATGGACTGTCTTAGAAACCCCATGCTCGGTTACAGACCAGACTATTGTAATCCACAGGATTCTCTTTGGCTTCTTTCCTGGAGTCGAATGTCAAATCTTTCTTCTAATGTGTCTTCTTCTGGGAGCTCCATTGAAAGCTGTGCAGTAGCAACACTCAAGCAGTGAGTCTCAGACAGACAGAGCTGCACATAAAGTGTTTCAGTCAGACGTCAAACCCAGATCTCCTGAAGAGAAGAAGAAAAAAATTTGCCATTGAACCCCTTCCCATAAATCTTCATTTTATTCTTGGATGTACCTCTTGTGTAGTGTTTCAACCTAAGGATCATTTACCAATCAAGATTCCATCTATCCCTTAAATCTAAGGTAACTTTGTTCAGGCATCTCAGTCGAAACTAAAAGTAGCCCTCTTCATATACCTGTTATTCCACCCAACCAAAAAACCTCAAATCCACTGTCACTTTATCGATTCTAACTCATAATAAAAATAATCACCATAACCCTTTGTGGAAAAAGTTTGCTGACTCTGCTCTCTATAGAGATGAGAGTAGAGTTGCCATTATAAATAGTATTGTTCTTAAAGGCATTCTTGGGGAGACAGCATTATGTAGTGGAAAAATAATGAGCCTTGTAGCTCATAATCTTAGTTTACAATTCCATCTCTACTATTTAGAACTCAGAGAGCTTCAGACAAAGCCCATGGCTGTGCTGAATCTCTGTCTATATAGGGATCAAGAAGTGGCCAATCCATTGGACTTATGAGGTAACATGAAATGACGCTATGCCAGATATTGTGAGATGCCTACTACATAGTAGTAACTTCTAAACCATTATTAGTTTTCTAACCTTCTAAATTTCTTTTTATTTCTTGCCTTGCTCGTGGCATCACAATGTAGTTCCTTAATCAGTTTCTGTGGATTTGGCAAATGATACTCATAGTAAAACATGACAAAGAGATATAAGTCTGAGCTATGCTGGATCAGAGCTAAATGATTTTCCTGAAACCTAATTTTCCAGAATAACATTCTAATGTATGGTGTAAATATTTAAGAATGTGATAGAGTACATTCTGTGTCTCTAACCTATTTGAATTTAGAATCATATTTAATTAGTACCTCTTTATCATGTAATGAAGTGTGTCCACCAAAATATGTGTTGTAGACACTGACCGCTATACCTGTGATTTTAATCCCATTTGGAATGGGTTTTCTTTATTATTTTAATGAGACAGTGTTAGTACAGACATGTCCTGAGTCCATCTCATTTGTGATATAAAAGGATCAGAAGAGGGAAGGAAAGAGACAGAGACTTGAGGAAGATCCATGCCAAGCCACATAGAGATTTCCCAGGAGCAGGAACACAAATAGACAAGAACGCTGCTGGTTTCTCATTGTGCTTGGCAACATTGTTCCTCCTGTCTGCCGTAAGGAATTGCACTACTGTAGTGAAATATATAGCATCAGATTATATCAGCTCTTATTTCTTACTCCTCTTCACTGGAATCTCAAGTCTCCATTCAGTTATTCTCCTTCATTCATTGAAGGGTTTGTCACTGGGACACCATATTCCCCTCCACCATTACTTGCCATACATTAAACCACTATCCTGCAACAGAAAAAAATGCCAAGGAACGAAAACACTTAGCCCTTGATTAAATGTAAACTGGCTGACTGAGAAGAAAGTGTCCAACAGGACTGGAGACATGGGTTGCAGCAAGATACAGAAGAACTTTGAATAGCATACCCAGGAATTTGGATTTATCCTACAGTGCATTACCAAATAGTTGGGCAAATTACCAGCATGGCAATTACGTTCAGTCCTTATAGCAAATAGCAAATTTAAGTCTACACAGCCAATTCATGGCATCAAAACAGCCCATTCAAATGGAGAATTGGCAAGTCTCACATCTTTTCTGTTCTGTGTTGCTGGCCAAGTATTTTTCCCATTTAATTCGCATGATACACTCAGGGGTTTGCATCTGTGCAAGGTCAAACAAATCAAATCAGCTAAATATACTCTCTTTTATAGACCTCTATTAATTCATTTATTCATTCATCTATCCACCCTTTCATTCATCTAATTATTGATAATTATTGAGTATAGATTATGAACCAGAAACTGTGCTGGTAAGTCAGTGTTGTATTTTAAAATGGCTTTATATTTTAAAATGTAGTAATAAATAATTTGATATTTCAAAGCAATAGAAATAGTCACACAATCACAATAGTCATTATCCATATGACAGTTTGCAATTTGTAAAGAAGTTTGGCTTATTCATGGTATTGACATTGATGGGATTCCTTTTGCACCAGGTGTACAAAAGAAATTGAGATATTCCTCATCCCAGGAGCAGGCTTAACTCTGTAAGGACATGTGGTACTGTGACATTACAGGATAGAAGCTGTTAGCCCCTCAAAGTAGGAATTAACTTTTTCACCACTCATAATTCACAGACAAGGAAACTGAGGATCACTAGTTTGGCAGAAGTCCAAAGATCACACTGTTGGTCAGTGTCAGTGCTAACACACACAACTGATTTACCGACTCAAAAATCCCTCCTTTTTCTTTCCTTTAATCATCTTAGATCAGGCTCAAGCTGATTGATTCCAGTTGTACCCCATGGAGAAAATTTTCACTTCCACCCAGATATACTGACTCAGAATCTACATTCCAACAAGACACAGAGGTGATTCCTTAAAATAGATAAATAAGTAGCAGTTTTATTGACATCTAATTTACAAATCATACAATTCAAATGTTTTAACATATTAAGAAGAGCTATGCAATCAGCATCGCAATCCATTCTAGAACAATTTTTTCTTTCTTGTACTCATTAATATTAGCTCATCATTTCTCCCTAACCTCCCTGTCATAGCCCTAAAAAGTTATTAATTCTGTCATTGTCCCTATAGATTTATCTAGCCTGGATGTAATATAAAGGAAAACAGAAAAAAAGGAGAAAACCAGCAACTAACTAAATAAATTGCAAAACCTCAGTTGAAGAGATAACAGAAAATCATAAAAATCAGAACAAATTTAAAATGGGTCAAAATGGATAAGAAATAATAAAATGTTAAATTTTAATCTAACTATATCTGCATTAGTTCATGTATGCACTCTTATCTGATAATAAGGCTATTTACATCTCTGGTCAATTGTCAGAGGGAATTCACTGCAGCCTTAATCCAAGTGGGGACTCTGCAAGTGTATTTTGGGCTTTCAATGGCATCCACAGCCTTCTGCAAACTGAGTGCTCAAAAATGAAGATCTAATACCATTCCTTCCTTCAGACTTGGATTATATTATTTACAATCCCTGGGTCATACTAGTTTGCTATATTATTTATAATCCTTGGATCACGAGGCTAGTCTGCTGCTTCCATGTGGACTTAACCGTCATCTCACTTAGAAGTCTGCGTGGTTTAAGACAAGCCTTTAAGACACAAGAGGCTATTTTCTTAAGTGGTAATTGATGAGGTGTCTGAGGCTGGAATAAATTACACTCACTCGTCTACAAAACATAATATTGGCACATTTAGAAGTTAATGCTTGCTGCTGTCCAGAGTCTGTCTTTAGCCAGAATACTTGCAAGAGGCCACTTCGCATGGTCTCTTTTCTTCTCCAAGGTATTGTGTTTGGACTCCAACAGTGATCTGGAGAAGCAGAAGCCTGGGTTGCCTTCAGGAGATGCGTACATCACTGCCTGCACAGCTGCAGGGCAGCCCTATCAAGACAAGAGAACACAACTCCAACCTCTCAGTGGGAAGACTGTTAACAACACAGTGTAAGAGTTCCGTAAAAATAACATGGGGTGGAGAATAGTGTTGCAGCTGTCTTATACACAATACCAC
>NW_022111371.1:2981030-2982618 GCF_000313985.2 Echinops telfairi
TCACAAGGTGGGTGGTAACCACAGTAAAGTCGCTGAGCTGACAGGTGAGGAAACCTATTACTTACATTGGGAGAAGGCATGAGAGGGATGGGTATAGCCACAGGGGGAAATAACAGGAATGTCTGCTTCTACAGGGAGGTAGAATCAACCATGTGCTCACTTCAAGCAGCATAGCTGTTAGGGGAGAATCTGTAGGAATATATTAACACAGGATAATGTACTTGGACTTGATCTCTAACTTACCAAAGTGATGGCTTTCCTACCGTGGAATACTAGTTTTCTGGATTCCCTCTCTTATAAGTTCGGGAATATAGTCCCAGTCATATTTCCCTCAGTGTTAGTTTCCCACACCATCAAGTTAGTGTTGACTCATAGCAACCCTGTGGGTGAGGGGAGCTTATCCCTGTGAGTTGCCTCGAGTGTGACTGTTTCTATGGGAGTAGAAAACCCAGCCTTCCTCCTAAGGAGCAGCTGGTGGTTTCAAACTGGTAGCCTCATGATTAGCAGCCCAGTTCATAACCACTATACCACTAAGGTCTTTCAAGCTAACTGGAAAAATGTGCCACATGCCCACTGCTCTTTCAATATACAAAAACCGGGGAGAAAGAGAAAATGAAGTCTACATCTGAGTGGGTATGCTTTTTGTAGATGATTTTTTGGTCACCCGGATGGGAAATGTTGGTTGCCTCATGCTCCTTGAAGAAAGAACAAACTCCTGCTTCCTAAATAATTCACACTTCATATTGACCAAGATAACAGCAGGTGGTTTGTGATAATCAATACAAGGGCTTGTTGAAGGACACATACACAGCTTCAGGAACTTTCAACAGAATCTCTGTTTGTGAGATTTTCTACTTGGAAGTTGTGTTATTCAAGCCAAGATGATGTTTCATATTTTTTAACTCTCCAAAGTCATCTTGTAGTATGAATACAACTTGGTCTTTACTGTTTATTACATTATTTAGTCTTATAAAGTCACAAAAATCTATGAATTTATTTCTAAAAAGATATAAAAAGTCATCAAGTTTTAAATACACTGTTAAAAATTAATAAAATAATGATTTTTAAAGCACACTCATCTGCAAAGAGGACTTCAAAAAGTTTGTGGGAAAATCCCATTATCTTTTAATTCCAGTTACACATACAAACACACACACACACACACACACAGGCATAAATTTCCTTTTATTCATTTCTGGTCTGCATTACATTTTTAACTTATTTCTTGTCTGCATTAAACAACGTCTTTGAGATTATGTGATATCTAGTCTATTTTTTAAAGGTTTTCATTTATTATTACTCTTTTAGCAGTTTTCCAGGTAGTATGCTATTGTCATAAAGATTTATAACATTTAAGTAAGAAAAACAAGAGTCTAAGGCTCTTGAGACTCAACCCATTCTATACTCACTCCCACCCTTACCACGGAGCTGCATGTGATCAGGCTGGACTCCAACTATTCTGCCCTGCTCTCTCTGCCCTCAGCTCCTAGACTGGGGCTGAGTTTCTCCCACAGGCATTCACACTGTCAGAGAGTTTCATTCATTCTTTCCAGTCCCACATTGCAGAGCCTGCAGTCAGGGGAGGAGC
>NW_022111371.1:2984313-2998243 GCF_000313985.2 Echinops telfairi
TCTGTAATAAAAATTGTACCATTAAAAAAGAAAGTCAACCAAATAGCTCCTGCATCCCCATTTGCAACAACGTCTTCCTCTCCCTGTTCACATCCAACTATTTTCATGTCTTTTTGGATGTCTTCTCTGTCAGTTTGTCCTACTGTGGTGGTTTGTGTGTTACTGGGATGCTGGAAGCTATGTCATTGGTATTTCAAACGTCAGCAGGGTCACCCAAAGTGAGCAGGGTGCAGTAGAGCGACCAGCCGAAGAACAGACAATGAAGAAGGTCGCTGAAAACCTAGTGCACAGTGGCTACAACGATGGGTGCAGGGATAGGAACCGTTGTGAGGATGGCACAGGACTGTGCAGTGTTTCATTCTGTTGTAGGTTGGGTCATTGTGGGTTGGAAGCAACCCGATGGCACCTAACCACAACAACATGTATGCATTTGATGATGTGACCCTGGTGGTAGCCTGGTCAACTTTCAACCCTGTGTTTGTTTTACTAGAATGGCCTTCAAACTAAGAGTGCCATCAGAATGGCCCCCGTTAATGACTTTGTGATGGGGGGGGGGTGTTGATGACTCATAAGAACGTGCTTGCCTGTTGGTTTTTTTAATTCTTTCATCAGGGTTGTAAATTGTACTTTCCCCCAACAACCTTCTGAGTCACTATTTTGAAATTGTGTGATAGCCAAATAATTTAATTAGTAACTTTGGTAAAATGTCCATGATCTGACTTCTTCCGGCTAGTCCAGCAGGTTTCCCCCAAGAGGTGGGCGGTCACTGAGGACACTCGCAATTGATAAAAGTCTGCTCTTCCAGCTGACACCATATCTTTCTGTCAGTGCATCTGCTAGTCCCCCACCTTACAGGTGCATGTGTCAGAAAGAGGAGCCCATTGCACCTTAGAGCTTCAAGCCCCATCCAGTCACGGTTGACTTCAGAAGGTCAGCCTGGACGTCTCCCTCCAGCCTCTGCTGCAAAATGGCTAAGATTCTATTTCGAATCTCCATTTGTATAGCCAAAGGGCATGTTAACATCCTGCTCTAGATATCGGGCCATACCTGCTCCTTTCCAGTCTCATTAACGGCAACTCCACCCCCCTGCTGAACTGGAGTTACCCACGGTTTCTCTCTTTCTCTCACTTCCTGCATCATGCCCATCAGCACATCTCCTTGACAAACCAAGAAAGTGACAAACTCAATGCCACCAACTCACTTCTGACTCATGGCGGCCGTTTGGGACATGGTAATACTGCCCCTGTACATTTCCATGACTCTAACTCTGTACCGGAGTAGAAAGCCAAGTCTTTCTCTCGTGGAGCAGCTGGTGGTTTCAAACTGCCGACCTCAAGTAACCATCACGCCACCAGAATTCGATAACATCTTCCCTCCCTCGTCCACTCCAGACTTGGCTCTGCCTTAAAGTACTGTAGAAACCCCCACGCTCACCTTCCTCCTTCTACCCTGTGTGCCAAATCCCCGCTAGGGTTTTCTGTAGGTCACAGTTCCTCCCTGGTATGCTAGCTTACCGTTTCCTCAAAGCACACGGCAGCGACGTCAGAATGGCGTTCAAGGCCCGAGATGACCTGAGCGTCTGTCCTTCTCTGCCCTCTTCCGCTGCCTGCTTCGTTTCCCGCCTCCGTTCCATCCATCGGCCTCCTCGTTGTTCCTTGAAATCAATGGGATGCTCTTTGCTCCGCTCTCAGCATGCCTGAAAATCTCATCGCTTCATCTCTTTTCTCAAACTCCACTTCGTTTATGAGACCTCATGGGCAAGTTTTTAAAAACTGTGTTTGTGGCACTTTTGAACCTCTCTCCCTGATTTATTTTTCTGCTTAGCATTTAATCACTCTTGAAGTTTTATACACACATACTCTAGCACTAAACACATATAAATATGTATATGTAGTTTGAATTATGCTTAGAAAAATCATGTAAATATATTTTCCTTTACTTACATATAACAAATGCATATGAACTTGTTTTTATTACTGTGTTACTTGCTAGCTTCTTTAGAGTTGATCTCTGTGACTTACGGCAACTCCAAGCACTACAGACAGAAATGCTGGATCGTCCTGTGCCCTCCCCAGGACTGTTGTGTGTGGGACATGAACCATGGGATTTTCATTGGTTGAGTTTTAGAAGTGCAGCCCCATTTTTCCTGTTCTTTCTCCCTGTTAACAAATGAATTGATAGCAATGATATTATATATTAATAATCAGTGAACCAAAAAAAATTAAAATAAAACCAAGCCCACTGCCATCAAGTCAATGCCAACGCATAGTGACCCTCTAGGACAGGGTGGACCTGCACCTGTGAGTTTCCAAGATCGTAACCTTTTATGGGAGTAGAGAGTCCCATCTTTCTCCACTGGTAGCTTTTAACTGGTGACCTTGTGGTTAGCAATCCAACGCGTAACCATTACACCACCAGGGTTCTTTAATAACCAGTACATAGGCATTGCATTATGTTAATACTCAGTACTAATACAATTATGTGTGAATTGTGTTTGTATATTTCACTGCTTCATATACTTTACTTACTCATCTTATATATTATCTGCCTTAGACACTAGGCACCCCGTTGTAATAGTGGTTACATGTTGGGCTGCAGTCCATAAGGTCAGGAGTTCAAAACCACCATTGGGGGGAAACAGGGCTTTCCAGGCCCCTTAACAACTACAGCCTCAGAAACTCACAGGAGCGGTTCTCCCTGGTCCTAAGGGTCACTGTGAGTCAGCATGGACTTGATGGCAGGGAGTGAGTGCTTTGGTTTGAATCTTTACAGGAGCAGATGAACGTGTCTTCCTTTGATGAAGCCACCGGATGGGTTCACGGCTTTGGTTACAGCTGAATAATCAATCGACACAATCGAGACACTGACACAATTGACACAAATGAGACACACACACACATACACACACACACCGAGACATAAACGAGAAGCCGAAGCTGAATTACTTAGTCATGTCCATCCCAAATTCATTGGCCAGACCCAGTCATCTGGGCCCCAAACTAATGGCAGGAGAGTCTGGGAAGTGACAAGAAGTAGAGAGCTGGTTGGGGAGCACCAACCAAACAGATGCAGTGACAGAGAAGCCCCAAGGAGCTCTGGTGGCACAAGGGTACATCACTCTACTACAAATCTTAAGTTTGACAATTCAAACTCATCTAAGTACTCTAAATCAGAAAGAAATACCTCGTGATCAGTTCCCCAAAGAATTATAACCTATCAATCCCTGTGTTATTGCTGTTGTTGTAAGGTGCCCTTACGTCAGCTCTGACCCATAGCAACCCTATGCACAACAAAACCAAACACTCCGTGGTCCTGCACCAGCCCCATGGTTGTTCTCATGCCTGAGCCCATTGAGGAAGTCACTGTATCAACCCATCTCATCGAGGCTCTTCCTCTCTTTTTGCTGTCACTTTACCGAACCTGATGTCCTTCTCCCGAGACTGGTCTCTCCTGACAATAGGTCCAAAATATGTCTGAATAAGTCTCACCATCCTTGCCTCTAAGGAGTACTCTGACTGTACTTCTTCCGATGCAGATAAATGGATCCTTTTAGCAGTCCATGATATTTTCAATATGCATTACCAGCACCACAATTCAAGTGCATCTGCTCTTCTACAATTTCCCTTATGCCATGCGGAACTTGCACGTGACTATGAGGCAATGGAAAACACCATGGCTTGAGTCAGGTGCACCTCAATTCTCCAGGTAGCATCCTTCTTTTTCAATACTCTAAAGAGGTTTTTTGCTACATATTTATCTAATGTAACGTTCCTTTTGATCTCTTGACTATTGTTTTCATAAGCATTGATTGTGGATAAAGCAATACAAAAGCATTAATAACCGTAACCTTTTCTCCGTTTATTATGATGTTAGTTATTGGTCCAATTGTGAGGATTTGGGTTTTCTTTACATTGAGTTGCAATCCATACTCAAGGCTATAATCGTTGATCTTCATCAGTCAGTGCTTCAAGTCCTCCTTGCTTTCAGCAAGTGAGGTGATGTCATTTGCATACCGAATATTACTAATAAGCCTTCCCCCACTCCTGCTCTGTAACAGTCTCTTTAGAGCAGTCCTACTCTGTCAGGTGTGGTTGATATGAGTTGACATTAACAAGTCTGCACTTAATAACCACCCAATGTGCCATGACACTGCGGGAGCAGTGGTCTGTCGTGAGCTGGGGCGTGTCCAGCTTCATGGCTGGTAGCACAGAGCTCCTTCTGCTTCCACACAGCAGGGAAAGCCAGGGCGCTTCAGTCCTCGCCCTAACTACCCTCCTATCCGTGGTGGTGTTGGCCATGGCCGCTCTCCGAAGTCAGCAGAGGTGGACGTCTCTTCCTCTTTTATGAGGGAAAGTGTCATTTCCTTCTTTAACTAAAGGCCAACTCATTTATTATTAGGCATTTGACAGCTCCTCAACTGTTCCCACAAAATAGCTCTCTTTGCAAATACGGTCCTCCCTCCCACCTCAGAACTTCCTCGAGCTTAAAACAAACTCTATGAACTTTCTGTTTTAAGAGAACAAATAGGCTTGCTTGGCCAAGGCTTACTGACCTTGAAACTCACCCATGGGCTGAGTCCAGACAATCAGAGGCCCAAACCACTAAAAAACGGTAAAGTATTCACATGCAGAGACCAGCCAAGGCACAGCAACCACAGAGTCATGTTGTTCTGCACAAAATGATCCCATTCCAATCATGCCCATTGTCCTAGGCGTGGGAAGCTTGACCTGGATGCAGTCAGGAAGTCTTCTACAGTGCCGGCACAACAGATGTGACTCGAGGCGCGCGCGCACACACACACACACACACACACACACACACACACACGCTGACTCCTTGAAATGAAACTATTTGAAATTCTAAAAAAGCATGTGATCATATTTAATCTTGACCATAAGCCTCACTGATACATGCTACCAGTCTATTCGCGGAAGTAGAAGGATCCAGCCCACTTTGACCTGATCCAAGTAGGCACAGAGCTCATAACATAGGGCCAGGATTTGCTGGAACTGGTTTTCTTACTTTTTCATGCTCCCCCACCCCCACCCCACCACACACCCTGCTAAGTGAGAGGGTTCGTGACCAGTGCCCGGTAGATGCTTTGCCCTGTGGCAGCCCACAAAGAGAGAGGGCCAGCGAGAGTTTGCAGGGACTGTTCTGAATGGACGGCAGTGCTGATAGCCGATTGTAGTGGCTGTTTGTTTAGTTACTGCCAAGTCCACTGGGATTCATGGAGACATCATGTTTCACAAAACAAAATAGTACCTGTTCCTACATGTAGGGTGGGTTTCCCAATGAGCAAGATACGCACAGATTTACCTGTGCTTACTTACTAATCTGTTGCAATCCATTCCATAATGGTTTCATCACAGCTTTGCCTTGCTGAGAAACATGCAAAATGTTTGTCTGTTGTTGTTTTTAGTAAGTAGTTTATACTAGTAAGTACTAGTATAACCTATAGGAAAATGTTCACTACAATTTACTAACCCATAATGCTATTACTTACTTCATCCTTATCAGGGGTTTAAATTTGAACAAGTCTTTGACTCTATAGGAAGGTGCTGTGTGGTTGAGAAAAAGACATGCCAGCCATATGTAGAAGCAGCATCTTTGATGCAGTAAAGAAATGTGAAATTGCACACCTCAGATTAGCAAGTTAGGATATGGTACACCATGCCCTCCCCTCAGTAAGTCCACTGGTTTTCCATTAATAGGGAACATGGCAAAGAATTGGCTCTTAGCCACAAGTCTAGTTTGCACCTGGAGCATTAGCTACCTGATATCATTCAAGAGTCACTGTAAGATATGTACGATTATTTCCAATTTAGAGATCAAGAAACTGAGACTCTACGAAACAGATTAACTTGTCTGAGGAGCATGAAGCCCTAGGTCTGTGTGCCTCTCGGAACCATTCTCTTCTTCTCACACTTGGTAAAAGTCCGTACCTCTTTTACAAGAAATAAAAATTACCAAAATCAATCAAATGCCTCCAGGTGCTAAACTCTTGAACCATATAACAGGGTCTCATCTTCACTAAACTCTTTGGGGGTTCATATTATCTTGCAACTGATGACTCAGAGAATCAAGGACTTAATATAAGTAGACCATGCACTTGGGAAGTTCACAGCTAGAAGACACCCTCAGACAGGCTGATTCTAGTTCCCAGGTTCGTGTTCATCATGAAATGCTCCATCCTCCCTTCAGAATCCTAAGTGTGTAGTAGAACAGATATAGTCACCTGCTGAACAAAGAGACTGGCTCAAAGAAAATTTACCTCTAACTTTCTCTGGACACCAAAGAAGTAATTTCTCTAGAAAGAAACAAGTATGTCCTTGAATGCATTTGTTTCTAGGTCTGTGTCTGCATCTAAGACACCCAAACAAAATACAAATGTGAGTGAAAGTCATAGGAGGCCCAGGGGTCTTCCGTGTTTCATGTAGAAGAAGATAGACTTGTTTGCAGTAAGAACAATGTTGTGAGTTGCCACTAAAGTTACCCTTTTCTTATCCCTTTCAAATATGTCCATGCGATTCTGAAATGTACTCTTGGATAGCTAACATGAAAAGGAGCAATGATGAAGTAAATGGGTCACATCAAATATTTCAAAGGCCCAGTCTAGAAAACAAGGTATTATAATGAAATATGCAAAAGATCTGGAGCTAGAAAAACAATTCTCTCAAGTGGAAAGAATTGAAGAAGACATATCAAGTTGCAATATTGAAGAGTTCTGTGTGCAAAGTAGCCCAGCATGTAGAAAGCCTCAAAGCAAGATCAAAGGAATACACAGCCTCTGGAACCGACGAATTAGACAATGTTCAACCCTTTCAGAAGGTACTGGATGACCAAGAACCGATGGTTTTGAAGAAAGGAATCAAACCACACTGAAGGCACTGGTGACAAACGAGATTCCAAGACCTGACAGAATCGCAACTGAGATGTCCACCAAAGGGAAGCAAAGCTGGAGGTGTTTATTCATCTAAGACAAGAACAATTGGAAGACAGTTGCCTGTCCAGCAGATTGGGACCCATCTATCTTTGTGCCCACCCCAAAGAAAGGCAAGCCAACCTAATGTGGAAATTATCAAGCCATATCTTTAATATCACACACAAGGCTGACAGTAAAATAAAAACAAGCCCATGAGGGAACCAATTACAAGGAACTATATGTGACCTCCTCCCTGGGGGACAGACAACCAAAAAGTGGGTGAAGGGAGACGTCGGACAGGGCAAGATATGACAAAATACCAATTTATAAACTATCAAGGGCTCATGAGGGAAGGGGGAGCGGGGAGGGAGGGGAAAAATGAGGACCTAATGTCGGGGGTTTAAGTGGAGAGAAAATGTTTTGAGAATGATGTACAAATGCGCTTTACACAATTGATGTGTGTATGGATTGCGATAACAGTTGTATGAGCCCCTAATAAAATGTTTAAAAAAAAAAAACAAGCCCATGAACATCTCATTGATTCTGCTTCAAAGTGACCCCCCAGGGTAGAACTCGTAGTAGGCTGAGTTCTCTCTAGAAAAGCTAAATCAGTAACGGATATATGGATATATATCCAGGGATATAGATACATACAATATACATATCAAGAAATTTGTATCCAGAGAGTGGATCAAACAGTTTTAGAAGTGGGGAAATCCAGTCTAATTCCAGTCTGTGTGTCAGATTGTGTTAGGCTGGGTTGACCATAGAAACAAATCCAGTGACATTCATATATGTGCAAGAAAGAACTTTATATCAAGGAGAAATGATATGGGAAAAAAGCATCCCAGTCCAGTCCAACTCATCCATAAGTCTGGTTCTAGTCCATAAGTCCTTCTTTAGACTCCTGTAGATACATCAATGGTGCAGAATGTGGGACTATCACAGGCCGGTGGGTGCAAAGTTGTGTGCATCCAATGTCAGTGGAGATATGGTGGGGCTCTGGCAACTCTCATGGAGTCCAGGAAGCAGGAAGGTGTAGTCAGAAAGAGGCTGGCCTCCAGACAGCTATATATCCCATTGCACCTCCAAGGGAGGTCATCAGGCAGCTATCTCATTGGCAGGCCAAACACCCATCTCCGTCTTACAGCTGCCACGTTGGAACAAAAACCTATCACACAGATGTTAATATGAAGGCTTTCCTTGACTCTCAGTACTTGCTGAAAAACCAGGAATCAGGAAGATGACAGGCTGGTAGAAGCAAGATATATGGCAGGCCACTGTTCGATCCTAGGGTTCACAGGCAGTATGGCATAGTATGTCCTTAGCTCAGATCCTAAGAACTGGAGGCTAATGAGACAGATGCAGTATCTAGATCATCAAGACACGCGACACACCTTCCCAGAGTCTGCTTAAATAGGAGTGGGCCACGCCACAGAGAAAACTTCATTTCAATTGCTTTGCAGCTGGTTCTCTTACTGGATCAATTGCTTTGCTGCCCACAGTAGACCCCATCATGACATTGACTGCAGTTTTCAATCACATGACAGGGCAATACCAGGCCACTGAGATCCTGGCCATGCCAAGTTGAATAAAACCCAAAGGTCACACTATCCCATTTTCCAACCAAGAAAAAGCCTCAGAAAGCTTACATAACTTGCTAAAGGTCATCGTAATCCAAACCTAGGTGTGGCTGACTCCGAAGACTGCTTTCCTGGATCCAAAATGCCGCCTCGATTTGATCAAAAGAGTTAGTCACTGAGTTGTCACGGACAGAGATGCAGGCAGTGAGCTAGAGGAAGTTGTGTATCTGTCTCCCTTACTCATAAAACAGGCGTAAAACTGACCCTGGATCAGACTCTGGATCACTGTAGTGGGCACTGAAATGGGGGCGTGGAGTAAAGTATAAAGGGAGCTGAAGCTTTGCAGGAATGTGTGTGTGGCTGGTTGGTGCATGTGTAAGTACTTAACTGCATCTCTCTGGAAATGCAATTACATGGGTGGGTCTGGATACATCTATGCATGGATGAATGGATACATTTATTTGTGCACAGACATCATGGATGGGGTTTTATTTTATTTTAAACCGTTTCTCCCCCCTTAACTGATTAAAAACAAACAAACCAAAAAACCTATAGAAAAAGAATCTGAATTTCCCATCCGTTAGAGATTTGGCTTAAGCCCATCTCCCTAAGGTTTTGCTGTTATGGAAGACATCAATTCTGCATCGGACAAGATCTCAGCTGAGATTAAACAAGAGAATTGCTTATTCCACTGATCTGGAGCTGTCTTGGGCTTTTTATCTTCTTGCTAAGATGTTTAATTGTAGAGAATCAGAAAATTTTCCAGAGATCTTGGATGATCACCCAACAAAAGGAAAGAGAGATGCATTATTCACATGCATATGGGCTCACCGGGTACTTGGATTTCGGTCATCTTATTTGATGTGCATAAGAAATCTTTGAAGGATGCTTTTTAAAGTTGAACAATCTGAGGTTCGGAAGCGTTAAGTCTTGCAGCCAATGTGACTTATTGAATACAGGGTAGAGACAGAATTTTAATTCAGGCCCTTTTCCTTCCAGGCTTATACTCGTAAAAACAGTCCCACCAAATGTTCTCTTATTTTACTTATTTCCTTCTCAGTAAACTGCCCTCTCCTCATTATTTTTAATTAGTTTCTACCCAAGAGTTTTTGTGTCTTGGGTAGCATGCAGTTTCCCAGCATTCATGGTGAGAAAGTCTCTCTCATCTATTTATTTTGCCATGGTGACCTAAAGATGTGCCTTTGACCTGCACATAAACTCTGTCTGGAAGTTCCCCAAGCACTTTGGCTGGACTTGTGTATGTCAGAACCGTTCTTCTCAAGCTAGAGCGATGCACAGATTCCATCTGTACGAAGAGAGATTCCCATGGATCTTTCTAGGCTAGCTCAGGTGGTTTTATTATCTATAATTCAAGTGTCTGTGCATGCAAGCTCATTACAATCACCTAATTTGGTAGCATTTATTCCACACAAAACATGAAAGCCTTCACAAACTAATCACAAACAAAACTGTCAAACCAGTATAATCTCAATGATGGGCATCATTTTCACGGGTCATTTAATGTCATTTGGGGGGAACTAAGAGTGCTATTTGAGTTGCTGCATTTGCAAAGTGTGTGTGTGTGTGTGTGTGCCTATATCCCTGTGATAGGGGTTAACCATTCAGTTCTTCTAATATTAGCCTCTATTTAATTCATATGGAATGTGATATCATTTGATTTTTGCTTAAATAAATGTCATGGGCATCTTAAAAATCTATGTGGGTTCTTTTTCCACAATTAAAGGAATATTACCCAGGGAGAGAGATGAGGCTTTTTACTCTTGTACAGAGTTACTGTCACAGAAACCCAGATGGGCCGTTCTACCCTGTCCTATAGGGTAGCCATTAGTCAGATTTGACTTAAAGTCAGGGAGGTTAGGTCATTTTTAGTTGATGCAAATGAGTCCTGGTGACATAGTGGATTACATGTTGGACTGGTAACCGCCAGGTCAGCAGTTCAAAATCACCAGCCATCACCTCACAAGATAAATATGACATAACACATTCTATTCACATAACAACTTACAGTCTTAGGAAACAGACTGAGGCCATTTTACTCTGTCCTATAGAGGAGGTAGGAGTCAGCATTGACTCAGTGACAGTGATTTGGTTTTTGTTTTGGAGTTTATGGAAATGAAATAAAAACAGAGAAGAGTGGGTAAGAAGTTTCTTGGCAGTATTAAGATATGAAGAAATCGCACAAATTGGATAGAATATACAAAATCGGCTCAAATGAATCACACATAATTGAGATGAATTATAATCCTAGAGAGAAGTCAAGAACAACAGAAGAAAAATAGTTCTAGAAATTTAAATATTAATATCTTTGGGTTCCCTTAATACAAAACAATTTGGTTCAACAAGATAGGAAATGCAGAGGGCACTTTTAAATAAATTATCATCTGTACTATCCAGAACAGTCCTGTGACATCGCTATATTTATCATCAGTCAGAACTCCAAAACGAGCAGCCACTCCAAGTGAGAACGACGCAGGGCTTTCTACTCCTGTGAGCAGTTAGAGTCTCAGAAACTCACAGGGGAAGTTCTACCCTCTCCCAAAGGGTCTCCATGAGTGGGCATCGACTCAACAGCAGGGAGTTTGGTTTGTATCGGTCTATGACAAAGAGCACAACACAAGCAGGCATCGGAGACAGAAGGAGAGCTGCTGTGGGTTGGTTTGGTGTATTATGTTTTTGTTTTGTTTTCTAAGTGAAAGAGCAGGATACAGAACAAAGGATGGTACTAGGAGGCAGTTCTGATAGTTAGGTTTTCTGTCAAGTTGGGTGGGCCAGCATTTTCCCACAAAATGATTTGACACAGTGGGGACAACCCCATGATGGGATCTTCTGTGATGCAGCCAGACAGTTGTTGAAAGAGTAGCCCTTCTTAGTCTGCTCACAGTTTTGATACAATGGCAGGAGGTTTCATTCAGGGTGTGGTCTACACAGTGTTTGAAAAATAGCTGATCTCAACAACTGGATTTGGATCCTGTGCCTTGTTCTTCAACTTCCTGCTCTATACCCTGCTGATCCCAGGAGTCATCAATGGACTGCTGACCTCAGATTCATTTAGCTCTGCATCCACCAGCCTATGTTCTTCCTGCTTCATCTCCTGTTTCACGTTCACCAGCCCCTGCAGCTACAGGAATCAGAAAAAGCCCTCCTCTTGAAGCAAGGATTTAAGCTGGATTGGACTTACCCACTTCTACAACTGTGTGAACCATTTCTTGATAGAAGTCTCTTTCCATATGCACACACATTCACACATCACTGGTTTCAGTGCTCTAGAATAGTCAGCATAAGACAGTCGGTATAGATGCTTAACTGACACAGAGCAGGAACTAACAGAGAAGAATGTGCTGTGGACTCTTAGATCCCAAGGAAGTCTAGTCGCCAGAGGTTGCCATGGGCTTCATCAATAGGAGTTGATGCACCTGCTATGTGAGCTGTTCAGAGGATTAGACCATGTACGTATTTAGGGGACTATTACCCTAAATATCATACCATAAGCAAAACCAAACCATAACCATTAACAGCAAACTGATTCCTGCTCATGGTAACCCCATGTATTACAGAGGAGAATTGCAACATAGTATTACTTGGCTGAAATCCTTTTGATGTCAGCATGCCAGGTTTTATTGCATGGCTCATAACATATGACAGACATTTTACTCATAGCTGTATATTTAAGAGAGCTGAAAACATATGTCCACACACAAAATGTATAGAGTGATGTTCATAGTAGATGTGTTCCTAATACCAAAAATGACCCAAATGTCCATCAACTAATGAAGGGGATTGAAAATATATTATGTTCATACAATGGGATTTGACTTGGCCACAAAATGAACTGAAGTTTAGATATATGCCATAATATGGATAAATGCTGAGAACACTATGCTGATGCGAATAAGAAGCCAAACAAAAATGGCTGCCTAGCAGTGTTGTATGATTCCATTTATAAGAAATTCTTAGAATAGGGAAGCCTACACAGACATAAAATACATTAGTGGTTGCCAGAAGCTAGGGGATAAGGAGAAGGAATAGACAGTAACACTTAGTGAATATGTGGTTTCTTTGTTGTTTTTAATAAGTACCATTGAGTTCGTTCTGACTCATAACAGCCCTATTTACAACAGAACAAAATACTACTCGCTTCTACACCAGCAACCCAATTGTTCCTACGGGAGCCCATTGTGACAGCCAGTGTCCAGCCACCTCCAGGAGGGCCTTGCTCTTTTCCACTGGGCCTTTACTTTACCAAGCATGCTGTCCTTCTCAGTGACGGAGCTCTCTCCTGATAATATGCCCAAAGCACCTGAGAGGAAATCTAGCCATTCCTGCCTCTATCCTTCTTCCTTCCAAGCCACGTCAATTTGTTGTTTGGGCGGCCCATGCTTCTTTCAGTCTTTTCTGCCAACACTGTAGTTCACATGAATGGATTCATCCAGGGTCTTCTCTACTCAATGTCCAACTTTCACGTGCATATGACGCATTTGAAAATACCGTGGCTTGGGGGAGGAGCACCTTAGCCCTCCAAGTAACATCCCTCCTCGTGAACACTTTAAGGAGATATTGGGCATCAAATTTATCAAATCATTTTGTGATCTATTGACTGTTGCTTCCATGAACATCTATTGTGGATCCGAGTAAAGTGAAATCCTGTCGTGATGTTACTTTCTGGTTCAGTTGTGAGGATTGTGGTTTTCTTGACATTGAGCTGTAAACCATTTTGAAGGCTTCCATCCTTGATCTTCATAGCACCTGATTCAAATCCTCCTCACTTTTGGAGAGCAAGATTGTATCATTTTCATACAGCAGATTGTTTACAAGCCTCCCTCCAATCCCAATGTTTCATTCTTCTTCGTATAATCCAGCTTCTCTGATTATTTGCTCAGCGTACAATTGAATAATTATAGTGGAAGGATTGGAGTACTGAAAATGTTATGAAAGTAGTGTTGATTGATGGTTTACACTGTGAATGTACAAAAAGCCACTAAATTACACACTCTAAAGGGGTCAATCTTACATGTGCTTTGTTGTTCTTGTGGTGTGGCCTAAATCAGTTCTAACTCATGGCAACCCTTTGTACAGCCCTCCCCAGTCCTCTGACAGCTTCACAGTATGCCATATTATTTGAGGCCACTGTGTCAATCCATTTTGTCGAAGGTCCTCTTTTTCACGGCCCCTCTGCTTTACCAAGCAAGATGTCTTCAGGGACTGACCTCTCCTCACACATGTCCAAAGCACATGGGATACAAATGCTCCATCCTTGCCTCCAAGGAGCATTCTGGTTGTACTTCTTCCAAGACAGATTTGTTCGTTCATTTGTTTGTGTGTTCCATGGTACTTTCAAATTCTTCCCTAGTGCCATAATTCAAATGGGTCAATTCTTCCTCAGTCTTCCTTATTCATATGAGGA
>NW_022111371.1:2999091-3002615 GCF_000313985.2 Echinops telfairi
TTTTGAGAAACGATGTACAAATGCGCTTTACACAATTGATGTGTGTATGGATTGGGATAACAGTTGTATGAGCCCCTAATAAAATGTTAAAAAAGACAAAGAAAAAAAAAACAAAAACAACTTTCACATACATATGAGACAATTGAAAACATCATGGCTTGGGTCAGGCACACCTTAGTCCTCCCAGTAACATCCTTGTTTCTCAGCATTTGAAGAGATTGTGTGCATTAAATGTACCCAATGCAATGTGGCCTTTTATCCCTTGACCACTGCCTCCATGAGCATTGATTATTGATCTAAGCAAGATGAGATCTTTGACGACTTCTATCTTTTCTTCATTTATCCTGTGTGATTTATATGTCAATAAAGATATTGATGTTCTGTGCCACCAAGTCACCTCCGACTCACGTGGCAGTAGCACTATAGAGTGGAATCACTCGATAGGGTGTTTAGGTTGTACTATTGATGGGAAGGCACCTTGTTGGTGACGTATTTAAGTTCTTGGCTGCTAACCAGAAGGAGAAAGATATGATACTCTAATTCTATAAAAATTTACAACATTAGAAATGGAACTGGGCAGTTGTACTCTGTCCTGTTAATTTGTTATGAATTGAAATTGATGCAGCAGCAATGGGTTTAGTGGGAAGTCTAATTTTTAAGAGAGGAAAGTACCAGGCATTTCTCCAGCAGAGGTAGTAGTTGGATCTGTGCCAACAACCTTTTGCTTAGCAGCAAAGGGATCCTCACTGTCTTACCAGGTATCCCCAATAAAGATGTTGCCAAAATACATCTTAAAAAGAGAAATACCATTATAACATCTAGATAAAGTTTCAGAATTAAAGTCTGAACCAGCAATAAAGAGAATGTTTTTGTGTGTGTGAAATTTAGGAAGAGGAATTTGAATACCTCCCTCAGGAATCTGTGGAAACTCAGTATTAAGATGCTGGTTATTTTAAAACTTCTTCCTGACCATCACTAATCTCTCCTCATCTGTTACCACTAAATCTACCATTGTTTTCCTGGAAGTGAGGCTGCAGACTTAGCCCTTGGCCCACGAACTAACTGGCAGGTCCTGGGCTTTGAACCCAGATCTCACTGGCTCCAGAGCTCAAGCTTTTTCCAGTCTAGCAATCAGCTTGCAAGCATTGCGAAATCATCACGCTTGCCAAGGAGACAAAACCAACCCTCAAGAAGGATAACAACGACAGGAACTAAAAAGTTTTGCAGCTTTGCAACTAAAAAAATATTGCTGTCAGCCAGACGGTACCCATCTCCACAATGGATGTTTTGGTGGGGCATGCCCATGAGTCATGGCATCCCTCAAGACAGGGTAGAAATGTCCCATTGGGTTTCTGAGGCTGCAGTCAGCATGGAGGCAGCTCACCAATTATTCTCCTACCAAGCCTCTCAGTGGTTTTAAGCCAGCAACCATTTGTTTAGCAGCTGAGTGCTTGACTTTGGCACCACCAAGACTCCTTATGGTCCACATTAGAAATATTAATGCAAGCTAATTGCATGCAGCTCCATTCTGAGTCGAGCCTAAAACCCTTTATTTGGTTCGTGCTTCCATGATTATTATTCTAAGTGAAGAGGGATTCTGAGGGCTCTCATAGACCGTCAGAACTGTAAAACGCTCTTGATAACTTTTTCAGCATTTCCCCCTTATTATCAATTAATATTTATGAGTGTCTAGAAGGTTCACATCCCAGCATTTGAGAACAGTTTCATGAAGAGACTTGTAAAGAAGACATTGAATGTGTGTGGGTGCATGCAAGTCTTATATCTGAGGTTCATTTCTGAATTTATTTGATTCACATTTCATTAACCCATTGGCTGCATGGTATATAGGTATCTGACCTGTGTCCTTAAGCCCAAGAATTAAGATATTAATATTCATTGATGATGTGGGTAGGTCACCCAGGTGGAATGAGTCCCTGTTGCTGGGCTACAGGGAATGATGGGCATTAAGTGAATAAAATGCAGTCTTCAGAAAGAACCAAAAAGGCTAATGCCTCTTCCACTACCAGATGTAAATATTAATATCTTAATTCTTGGGTTTAAGGATGCAGCTTACACAATATTCAACCTATGTTGTTCAGATTCCAGCTATCCCAATTACTAATCACAGATCTTTTATGTCATGATCTTCATAAAAGGAAGTGAACACTGAACCTATACCTTGAAATCGTTGTATGAATGATTAGATACAACAACAGTGGTACTTTAGAATAGTGTCCAACTTATTTCAAGAAATTGATTGATCTTAATCATCAGCAATATCTTGGATGTCATCAACATCAAGTCCTCATTCTACAATGGGCTGTCAACCCTAAGGTCAGCATTTCAAAAACCCCGGGGCTCTGTCTGGGAGGAAGATGGGGCTTTCTACTCCCATAAAAGAAATGAAAGTCTCAGAAGCCCACAGGGGAAGTTCTACCCTGCCTTATAGGGTTGCTCTAAGTTGGAATTGACTCGATGGCAAGGACTTGGGTTCTGGTTCTAATAATGCAAGCAGTTATTCAGTGAAAAGATGCATAATCCAGTACCCAAAAAGTAAAACTAGTGATGGAAGAAAAGAAGTCAGAAATATAGTAGATTTCACTGCACAGGAGCACCAACAACATCAGAACCTAATCCCTGACAACTATAACTGTGATTCTATTTGGAAACAGAGTTTGGGCAGATATAATTAAGGAGATGGAATGATTGCCCTGGATTATTCACATGGATCATAAATACATTGTGTCCTTATCGAATGAAGCAGGAGATTTAACACAGAGACGCCCAGAAGTGTGGGTGTTGTGAAGAAGAAGGAGAGAGATTTAAAGATTCCAGTCGTAGAGATGAGACTTATGTGGGCACTCTCATGCTGGGCTTACACATTATAACAACTGTGAAGAGGGAAAAGGACTGGGCCATGTTTCATTCTGCTGTGCATAAAGTCATTATGAATCAGAGCCAACTTGATGGCACCAAACAACAACATCAGAGCCCGGAAGAGACTAGCATTTGTCCCTGGGGGCGTTAAGGAGAACATGTATCTGCTATCACCCTGACTTTGGCCCCGTGATACTGTTTTTGAACTTCTGACCTCCAGGAGTATGAGACAATACATTTCTATTGTTTTAAACCTCCAATTTTCTTGGTTTCCAATCCACAACTCAAGTGGTAATTTCTTACAGCTGCCTTAGAAATTAATACATAGGATTCCCTGGAAGAGGGGATTTGGGAGAAGTACACTTCGGGATGAGTGAAAATATTTCATGAGCAAAAATTGGACAGGACTGATTTTGTACATTAAAAAACACACATGTGAAGAAACTCTGAGTTTATAATTCCATAAAGCTAAGTGTTCAGCTAATAACCAAAAGGTTATAAGTTCCCATTAATCCAGAAGGCCCTCTCAGGAAAGACCTGATCATATAATTTTGAAAACCCAATGGAGTACTAGTCTACTTGTGTTAGGCAGGGTTCTCTAGAGAGACAAAACTAGGACACTTATGGTTTATAGATAGATGATAGAC
>NW_022111371.1:3002745-3004522 GCF_000313985.2 Echinops telfairi
GATAGATAGATAGATAGATAGATAGATAGATAGATAGATAGATTTAAACAACGAGAAGGAACATAACTGTCCACATAGCAGTACAGAGGGCTCAATTCAACTCACTTCCATGCAACAGTTAATATGCCAGAAGTCCTTGGACTCACATGGGCTGCCAGGTTAAGGAAGCAGGCAGCAGTCTTCCCTCAGGAAAGGCAGGCAGAGTGTGCCCCCAGGCAGCAGGCTGGGTCAGCAATAGTCAGTAGCTCCAGAGGTCAGCAAAGCAGGCCCTGATGGGATCTGGAGATCAAGCGTAGGAACAGGATCCACCAGCCTCAAGCTCAAGCAATGTACGCACCAGCAGCATGGTGAAGCAGGTCTCAAAGGAGCCTCAAGCTCTAGCAACATGATCCATGGGTGAGCTTGGCTCACAGGTAGTGTAGCACACAGGTTGAGGCAGAGAACTAGCTAAAGCAGCAGCACGCAGGCCCAATCACCAGGGAGCAAGAGGGAGATGGGATGCCAGTTGTCTTAATTTTTCTTCCAATCAATATGAGACCTGATTAAGCTCCTCCCACATGTTCCTATTGGCCTAGTTGTCACAATAAACCTATCACACTACTCTAACACACATTGAGTCACCAGGAGTCAAGAAAAGACAACCAAAAGTAAAACTCTCAAACTATTTGTGTGTTTATCTCGTATAAAGTTTATCCTTAAGGCATGATGTGATTGAGAATCATCAGGGAGACAAGCTTGTGCTCTTGATGTCTCCCTTTGCTTTTTGGTTCGTCACTTTGTTCACAGTTTGCACGATACTTGAGTAATCCTGTTTAGCAAAATCAGAATTTTCCAGCACAATCATTCCCGAAGAAGTAAGAAGAGTTCAGCCACGTTTTCATGGAAACAAAGAAAAGATCTTTGTGATGGAGCTTTTAGTGGATGACTGGAGGAAGGTTTATTAACAATCTACCGATGACACAAGCTTGCTGCTGAAGATCAAGGACTGCAGCCTTCAGTAGAGACTACAACTCAAAGTAAAGACACAACCAAATCCCTCCCAGCTTGCCCAATACACTACATTATGACAAATGGATAACAGATTGACACTGAGGACTTCTGTTTGCTTGGATCCGCAGTGAATGCTCACAGAATCAGCAGTTTAGAAATCAAACAACAGATCGCATTAGGCAAACTGCTTCACAAAACCTCTTTAAGGTGTCAATTTGAAGACTAAGGTGCACCTGACCCAAGCCATGGTATTTTCGATCATGTTATGTGCACGTGAAAGTTGGACAATGAATAAGGAAGAATGGAGAAGAATTGAGGCACTTGAGTTAGAGAAGAATATTGGGAGTACCGTGGACTTCCAGAAGAACAAATACATCATCTTGGAATAAGCCAGAATGCTCTTTAGCAGCAAGGATGAGGAAACGTTGTCTCACTTACTTCAGATATGTTATCAGCAGAGACCACGGTAGAAAGGTTTCAGCAGGGCTTCCAAACTAAGACAGACTGAGAAGAAATGCCTGGGGACCAACGGTGGAATTTTTGAAAATTACATCTCAAGATATTTCTTTGAAGCATCTCGGAGTGGACTGGAACTTCCAAACTTTCTGTTAGCAACTTAACACACTAACTCTTTGCACAACCATTTATAATGCCTTTAAACTCAGAGCAAAATAATCATAAACCCTTGGTTACACACAAAATAACCAGAATATAATCAAATGTCTCTGCTTGTTTCCAAAATATCAATTTACAGTTATTCTATAAAACCCATCAAAACTAAAAAAAA
>NW_022111371.1:3009164-3010223 GCF_000313985.2 Echinops telfairi
AAGTTCCATCATGGGTCTATATCCTAAAACCAAGAGCCCTGGTGAGTTAGTGGTTTCACATTGGGCTACTAACAACGAGGTCAACAGTTTGAAATCACCAGCTGCTCCACAGGAGAAAGTCAAGCTGTCAACTCCTATAGAAAGTTAAAATCTCAAAAATCTGACAAGGGCAGTTTTACCCTGTTCTATCGGGTCACTATGAATTGGAGTCAGCACAATGGCAGTGAGCTTCCCTAAGATATGCCTTCTTCACTTCATATGCATGCAACTGCTGGACAATAAGTAAGGAAGCCTGGAGGAGATTCAATACCTCTGAATGACGCTGTTGGCAAAGAATATTGATTATATACCAAGGACTGCCAGAAGAATGAACAAATCTCCTTAGAATTAGCCAGCGTTCCTATGAAGCCAGGATGGCCTGATGTCATCTCGATGCTTTGGTGTTGCTATTAGGAGAAACCAGGCCCTGGAGAAGGACATCATGAGTGATAAAGTGGAGGGTTACTGAAGAAGAGAAAGACCACCAATGAGCTGGATTGGCACAGTGACTACAAGAATGTTCTGCAACACAGGGACATGTGTGAGGAGGGCACTCGACTAGACAGTGTCTCTTTCTATTGTACATAAAAGGGTGCTATAAGTCCGAACTCCCTTAGCAATACCCTTAGCAATTAGCTAGAGTAAAAGGTGTAGAGAGAGAGAAATTCTTGAATTAATACCAAGGACTTGACTTTGGTCAAAATTGGAAGGGGCAGAAAACAATGCTAATAATGAGTAATTATAGGTCTCCAAGGAGCACTGGCAGCATAAGAGGTGTTGGTTAGCTAACCATCAGCCATTTCAAGGGAGACAATTTATAAACTATCAAGGGTTCATGAGGGAGGGGGGGGAAATGAGGACCTAATGTTGGGGGTTTAAATGGAGAGAAAATGTTTTGAGAATGATGTACAAATGCGCTTTACCAAATGTGGTGAAGAAAGCTGATGGTGCCCCCGGCTATCAAAAGATATAGCGTCTGAGGTCTTAAAAGCTTGAAGGTAAACAAGCGGCCATCTAGCT
>NW_022111371.1:3012223-3013926 GCF_000313985.2 Echinops telfairi
GTAGCCATTTCAGCCAAAAATGTCACAATGCTTTCCCCAAGATTTCATAACTAACAAAAAAATATATATACCAGAAAATCTTTTCTCTTTAAAAAAATTGAAAAATGCTTTAAGAAGCACACATGTGCATGCACACACACAAACATGTGTTCATTAGTCAAAAGAGAAGTTTCTCTACTGGTGTCTTCTCCCATCTTTCCCCCTGCCTGGGCACAACCTATTTTCTACTCTTTCCACGTCTACCAGGCCTGCCGTGCCTCCACTCCTGGATTCTCTGCAGCTGGGTGCAACCTTCAGAACACTAATTAAGCACCATATCTCAATTGCCTTGATTGGCTTAAATAGCAGTTAATTGATCAGAGGTTTCTGGAGATTAAAGCGAACTACCCATTAGTCACAAGGAAGAGGCGCTGTGATCAGTGTGCTGACAGGGAGTTCTCAGCATGGGAGGCACGCCCAAGCCTCTGACAACCTTCCCGTCAGATGCCAGACTGGCCTGTTGTCTCCCAGGCCCGCCCGAGTGCTGATTTATGCTGACAGCCCTAAGTGGAAAGCAGGTTAGACCTGGAGGTGTCACTTGTGTGTCATTTGAAACCACAGTTTCTATTTTCCATGACTCATTCTTTCACCCCTGGAATTCAACCGCAGGGAAAGGTATACCTTCTTGGTTAATCCCTGCATCCTTTTTATTATCATTTATTCATTCTGATGACCCAATTGCTTACATCATTGCAGAACTTTTCTGCACGAGGGCTTGCAAACGTCCATGGAAAAATTCCATAGCCTACCCCACCCCCACATTCCTACTCCCGTGTCCACCCACACAGTTGCTGAAAATTCCAAACTCACTGCCATCGAGTTGATTCCAACTCACAACTCCCTATAGGACGTCTTAGAACGTCTCACCCTGTGGGTTTCTGAGACTGAACCTCTCTACAGGAGTAGAAAGCCTCATCCTTCTCCCAAGGAGTGGCTGGTGGTTTTGAACTGCTGCATAACTATAACCACGACCCCACCAGGGCTCCCTACAGTTACTGGAGGCCCCTCATCCTTGGAGAGTACCTTGACTGTCTTGCATCAGTTTCTTCTCTCTCTGTCCTGACAGCGAAGACTTAGGATAATAATAGTAAGTAAAGGTGTTGGGGACAAGACATGGACTTTCTCAGAAAACACTAGCTAAGTAGGAAGTGTTACACTGGAAACGGGACCCTGGTTCAGATATGGGCACAGGTAGAGTTCCCATCGTTTTAAGCTGCAGCTCTCCGTACTTATTGGGGGTTTTGTTGTCAGCTGCCCTCAAGAGGGCCTCCAACACCTGGTTACCCCGCTCAGGACCCAAGGAACTGCTGCCCGCTCCAGCACCCGCCCTAGGAGCTGATGATCCACAGGGCTTTCATTGGTTGATATGGGGCATAGAAAACCAGGTCTTCTTTTCAACCCCACCCCACCGAACCCCCTCCAAACAAAGCAAACAAAAACCCTCATGTTCCGAGAGTCAATCCAATTCATGGAGACCCCGTGGGACAGGGAAGAACTGCCCCTGGGCTTACTCTTCATGGGAGTACCATGCCGGATGTTTCTCATCAGGGGAACACACCAGCCTCCACGCCACAGGGTGTGACGGCCACACACATTTCTCCTTAGCTATCATGATGAGCGAGAATGAGCATTAATACAGGTATTGAGGTCTTAATGACGAGTGC
>NW_022111371.1:3015283-3016698 GCF_000313985.2 Echinops telfairi
CTGCCTCTCTGTCTGTGACAGGGAAACAAGGCCCGAGGACAGAGCGGCTGTCTCAGAGCCTCAAGGATGAGCAGAAATCAAGAGAGTCTGGGTCCTTCTTGACTTCAGTAAGAAGTAGCAGAAGCCTTGGACTGCCTAAGAGACTAGAAACTCAAGTGTATTTGCTTTACATCTGTTAAGGTAGCAGAAGTGAAAAGAAAGGACATAGCTTTAACCTGAAAGAAACCTTCGTATCTGAAGAAATTATAATATTGCTTTAACAATGACCGTTTAAACTGCAGGTGATACCGTTTTTAATTTGGCTTTGCATATTGCTAGGTGAGCTAGATATCGTCTATTTGGTCCTGTGGTCACTGTCATTTGGCAACCTGGCCGCATCGAACTACATTCCCCAGAATTCTCTTTCTTGTAGGTTGCCTGTTAGGGTAGCTTCTTGGAGGAGTTGAGGAGGGCGAAGGAGAAACATTAGTCAATATCTAGGTCACACACATTGTTACCTATCAGATGGCTTCCCTCATGAGCACGAAGCAGTAATCAGGGCTGCCATTTCTCTGCCTTCTGTTGGAGGTTCTTCACATCCTCTGATTCCCAGGCTCCGTTTGGTTGAGCTCATTGACAAAGGGATCTGGCTTCTGCAAAGTGATCTTTCCACCACCATGGTCAGAGGCAACACAAATGAGCTCTAGTGTTAATCTACCCTGGTGGGATTCCATCTTGTCCTGAGGGTTCCAGTGTGCTAGGGATCTTCCTGTCCCAATTGCCCTGTGAGCTTCAACCTCACTTCAATGAGCCCCACTTCCAAATTCCATAGTTTAATATGCTCCCATGATCCTATTATGAAATATGGTTGCAAGACAAGAATAAAACAAATGACTAGAAGTCCATAATAATAGGGAGTGTGAAAAAAACCTCAACATGATCTAAGGGGCCAGGACAGAGTCAAGAAGAAGAGATAAGTACATTGATATGCTAACAGCAATAATAATACTAATAGTAATTATTATTATTATAAATCTAAACAGCCGAGTCAGCTCTGATCTAGGGTAGGGCAGACTCATGCTTGTCAGAATAGAGCTGTTCTCCACAGGACTTTCAATAGCTGGCTTTTCTCAGCAGTCAATTCTCAGAACTTTCTTCTCAGGCAACTTTTAAACACTCTTTGCCATCGAGTTGATGCCAACACATAGCGACCCTGTAAGACAGGGTAGAATTGCTCCTGTGGGTTTACAAGACTTTAGGTGGATTCAAATCTCTGACTTGAATTGTAAAGAAATGCTTAAAAAGTGGTGCTATCCATGGAGTAGGGAACCAGTGGAGAGGTCTGAGGGGCTGGCCCCAATCCCAACTACTACATGGACACTTGCCCCTCCCCCAAGAAGAACTTAATTCAAAGGACAGCATTGAATCTGCAGCTC
>NW_022111371.1:3018441-3024639 GCF_000313985.2 Echinops telfairi
AGTGGCGATACTGGGAGGGTAGAGGGAGAGTGGGTTGGAAAGGGGGAAACAATTACAAGGATCTATATGTGACCTCCTCCCTGGGTGACAGACAACAGAAAAGTGGGTGAAGGAAGATGTCGGACAGGGAAAGATGTGACAAAATAATAATTTATAAATTATCAAGTGTTCATGAGGGAGAGGGGAGCGGGGAGTGAGAGGAAAAAATGAGGAGCTGATGCCAGCGGCTTAAGTGGAGAGCAAATGTTTTGAGAATGATGAGGGCAATGAATGTAGAAATGTGCTTTACACAATGGATTTATGTATGTATTGTGATAAGAGTTGTATGATCCCCTAATAAAAATGATTTTAAAAAGTGGTGCCATCCACACAATACACAGACACAGTAATAAGAGTCCCAAATTAAAAAAATAAAAAGGAAAGTGAAGGCAAAGAGGGATTAAGAGAGGTGCACTCGGAGATCAAGCTTGGCAGAGAGCAACTCAATCCTGACAGCGTCTTCTCATGTCAAGACCCTATTTTTAAAGGGTTGGGCACACCTCCTACTTAAGGGATCTTAAATGAAGCACCATGTGTTCACCTTTTGCCTCTTCTTTCAAAATAAACACCAGTTTTATTAACATATATAATCCACATATCATATGTTACATGTTAATCCACATATTAACATATATAATCCACATATCTTACATTACAATAGTTTAAACGTATTAAAGAGTTATGCGATCATGACCACAATCAATTTTAGAACAATTTTTTTCTGTAATGTACTCATGATTATTAGCTCCCTATCCCCCACCCCCTCACCTACCATAACCCTAAGAAACTATTACTCTCCTTCCTGTCTCTATAAATTTACCTATTCTGAATTTCATATAAAGAAAATCACCCAAAAAATCCAACAATAATAACAAAATAAAACAGAGAAAAGATTCAATGGAAAAGAAAACACAAAACAATAAAAATTAGAAAAATTTTAAAATGGGTCAAAAAAGGAGAACAAATGATGAGGTGTTAAATTTTAACCTGTCTGATCCAAGACGTTTCACAACCCTGGACATTGATCAGAGAGGAGGGTCCAACTGAAGCTTAATCCGTGTGAGGACCTGAGAATGGATTTGGGGCTTCCACTGTTATCCATACCCTTCTGCAAACCAGCTACTCAGAATGTATGCTCTGACCCCATTCCCTCCTCTGGTCTGAAATTTTATTATTCACAATCCTTGCATCATACCTCCTGGTGTGCTTCTGTGTGCATTTAGTTACTACCTCTCTTAGGTGGCTGCTTGTTTGAAAACCAGCCTTTAAGATCCCAGCCACCATTCTTTGTGATAGCTGGGCACAGTCTGATTTTTTCACCACACTTTGCTATAGTACCCATATCTTCAGTGATTGCGTGATCAATGAGGGCATGTATAGAATAGGGTTACCTCACAAGAGTAATTTCTCTTGGATTAGGGCTAACGCTAAGTGCATATGCTGCCTCTTATAAATATCACGGCAGAGAAAAAATGACTCCCATCCCTGGGTTAGTGGGCTGGATAAACCATAAGGGCTGTCTGAAATCCAGCCCCTATGACCTGGTGGGGAGTCCTGTACCCGGTTTGAACTCATGAACAATACTAGTACAGTGTTTCTATGACTTATTCTCCAGCTATTTTTTCTTCAAGTTTTAAGGTTGTTAATTCCATCCCTTTGATCAGCAGCCTTTATCTTTGAAAGAGAATGCATGACTCACCAAGAGGGCAGTGAGGTCAGAGGGATAAGGTTGTGGGCCAGGAGTTGGAAACACTGAGCCTGTCTCTTTCACTCCTCTCTCATAACCACTGTGACCTTGGAGAAGTCACTGAAATTATCTGGGCTTTTGATTCCTCCCCTTTGTGAGGCAGAGAAGTCTTAGCTTATGTTATGAGCAGCTTGGAGGAAAAGGAGATAAGGCTGTAAGAACTTCTGGTTTAGTGGGGGGAAAAATACTGCAGCAAAGAAATTACCATGCACACACACAAAATGTAATTTACGGTGAAGCCTGAGAAAGCTGGGTGAAGTTCCCCTTCATCGTACACAGAAAGGTACAAACCGGAAGACTTCTGACCCAATTCAAGCTTTCTTTCATTTCTAGATTTAAGTTTTAGCCAAAATGTGATTGAAATGTGCTTTTTTTTCTCAGTCTCATGTAATAACTCAATCACAAAAGCAAGAGAACTAAAATCCCACCTTTTTTGCTGGGGTGTTAAAAAATGCATCCACTGAATTCTGCTTTCTGATACTGAGTTTCCATAAGCAGATGAGGAGGTTTATCTCTTGCTCCACCCCACCCTCACCCATTTATATTTTTGCCAAGGGATTTTGTTAGGCACCTTGAGACTAGCATGCATCTCACTGGGTCATAGAGGGTCGTGCTGTGGGTTGCAGTGTATCCCCCAAAGATAGGAATCAATATGGCCAGGCTATGCCTCTCAATAGCCTGTCATTATCCTCCACTTTGTGACCTGATGTAATTATCCTCTGGATTGCAAAGGCAATATAGAACACTGGCTTCGGGCCCAACTACTCCAAGAGTACCCCAGTGACCTACAACCTCAATGTTATCTGAGAGATGGTTAACAATGCCGAACTTCAGATTCACTGGACCAGAATGTACACTTGAACAAGACATTCAGGTGATTTAAGTACTGGCTGAAAATGTAGACATAGAGTCTAACAGGGGAGTTCCTGGGAGCCCAAACAGTTAAGAATTTGAGGATTAGCCAAAGGATAGTTTAGATTCAAACTTACCTATCAAAACTTAAAACTCCAACTCATTGACATTAACTCAATTTCAACTCATAAAGACCTTATACAACAGAGTAGAATTGTCCCCATGGATTTCCAAGTGTGGTAGTTACATCATCTGTTGTCAACTTGGGACTATTGAGAGTGAAATTTAGCCTGTCAATCAGGTTCCAGCTTGATGACTTCATTTGGAGGTGTTAGGGAGATAAATAGCTTGCTGGAGGCAGGATACACACACTCTCCCTGCGAGACATTTCTATTGACAAGACACATGGAGCTATGCTGATGGAGCCAAAGCCCTGAAGCTGGAAGAGTCACGTAGAGGCCCTCACCAGTGCTGAGATGTTCTCACTGTCACTGGATCCACAAGACTTTCCACCCACTGGCCTGTGATCTTCCTGCATTCGGCATCATTGCATGTGTTGCATGAGTCTGAAGAGGAATTTATAGATTAGTATCGAACATATGGGCTAATATCAGACTTATGGACTTGATCTGGACTGGGCTGGGCTGTTTTCTTAATGTACAATTACCCTTTGATGTAAAGTTCCCTCTTACATACATATGAGTGTCTATGAATTTGTTTCTCTAGTCAACCCAGACTAACACACCAAGACTGTAACTCTTTATGGGAGTAGAAAGTCTCATTTTACTCCCAGTGAGAGAAGCTGGTGATTTCCAATTGTTGATCTTGTGGTTAGCATAATCACTTCCCTACCAGGGCTCCTAAACCAACCATCTCAAAAGAGAGGCTTGTCAACGGGCTTGTGAAAAATAACAGTCTCAAAGGCCCTATGATACAATTCTGCTCTGCACATATGGCATCACCGTCAGTCAGAATTGGCTTCATGGCAGCGAAAAACAAAAACTCCAAAGAGTCAAACATCTAGTTCACTTTGCCATTTGGCAAGTTATCTGTTCTACGCTCTTAAGACGTTGTGTTAGTCTGGGTACTTTGGAGAAACAAATCCACGGCGACTCATGTATAAGAGAGAGTTTTATGCAAAGAAAATGTGCATCACGAAAACATCCCAACCCAATGCTGCCCAAGCCCACAAGTCCAACATTAACCCATACCCAACACCAGTCCACAAAGTCCTTCACCTCACAAAACAGAGGCAATAATGCCGACTGCAGGAGGAAAGCTGAGTCAGTGAACGTGTAAGCATCTCAGCACTGGCAGGGGTCTCCACATGGCTGCTCCAGCACCCAGGGCTGCATCGGGATAGATCCATGCAGCTTCTCCTTGGGGATGTCTTGTAGGAAGTCAATCTTGCAAGCTGAAGCAGGGAACTGCTAAGGCAGCTGCACCCGATGCAACCATCACAAAACAAGAGACCCGAGAACTAGAAAGGCGAGGCTTCACCACCCACTTATCCCTCCGCCTTTCAACCAGCACCACATGTGATTATCGGCCAGGCTGGCACAATTAACTAATTCAGAAGTGTACTCAACTTTATAAGCCTCTGTTTGCTAATCTGAAAAATAGAGATAAGGAGAAATTTTAGCTTGAGGATTAAAACAGTATTATATGGTACAGTAATTGAAGTAACTGAAGACATAGCAACAGCCTTCAATCTATGTTCATTACTTTTTTCCTTATTACTCCAGAGAGGCTGGTGAATTTGAACTGCCCACCTTGTGTTTTGTAGCCCAAATGTATAACCCACTATGCCACCAAGTGATCTATTTGTGAAAACTCAACCATTGAAAACGCTGTGAAGGGCAATTCTACCCTGACATACGTGGGGTCCCAAGAGTCAGGATGGACTCTGTAACAACTGGTTGGTTTTCCTTCTCCAGTATAAGCTCCTTAATTTGGGGCTCTGCTGCTATCTTGTCCCCCTCTCTGAGATCCCTACATTCTATCGGGCCCAGTACAGGCTGTACAATGTGCACATTTCACTTTGGCTATAACTGAAAAGTTGGAGGTCATCACATCCAGTGGCTGGAAACCTGCTTGGTGAAGATTATAGTCTAGAACCCCTGTGGGACAGTCCGACACAGGCACAGGGGCTACTGTGAGTCCGAATTGACAGGATGGCCCCTGGCTCTGGGGCTGAGACGATTCTGCAATGGGCCGCTCACCCCTGAAGCAGCAGTGAGGAGTCACAGCTGCTGCTTGGAGAAAAGAGACTTTCTATTCTTGTAAAGAGTTACCGTCTTGGAAACCACAAGGCGGTTATTATACATTGAAATCGATCGATGACAATGAGTTTAGTTTGTTTGTCTTTAACAATAACAAGGTTTAATCCCCAAATCTCATTTCTTCTCTAATTATACTCTTTTTGCTCACTTGGGGGGGAGCCATGAGTCAGAATAAATTCCATGGCACGTAACAACAACAAAACCACAGCCCCGACCCTATTTTCTTAAATTACTTTATGCAACTCCCTGCTTTGAAAAGAAAAAAGGGCTTTGAGAAGTTCCTGGAAAATGCCCACAATTTTTAAATCCCATTTTTTCCATGAACATTTGATTGTCTGTTCATACATGAGGGCTCTCCAATGTGCATTTACCTCCTGTTTACCTTCCCTGACACCCAGAGTCATATACACAACTGCCATGCATTATCTCTACTTAGAAATCTACTGGGAACTAAAAATGGAACTGGATTCCCCACACAATCCCTACCACAGCTAAAATCCTCTCTTGTAAGTGTCTCTCTCTCAGTCAAGGACACCAGCACCAACTCACTTCCTACGGCCCTGGACCAGGGTCAACCCATGGTTTCTTCCTTCCCCTTCTACCCCAGCCTTCTCCGCCGGAAGTTCTGAGTTCACACTGCAGCATCCATGCCATCTCTTCTCATCATCTTTGCTTTGTTTTTTTTCAGAGAGAAGTAAGCCTTTATTTCCTTGTTTCACAGAGAAAGCTGGCTGCTTTGATTGCTTTTTTTGGTGACTAGTCAAAGAGACCAAATCCCATGCCCTCGTCCAACTCTTCTGACTCCTCATTTGCTTCCTGCTGGGCCAGGCCTAAGCAGCAGCAGTGGTGGCGGCTGCACTACCAAGGCAGAGACCACACATGCAGATGGATCGGCCAAAAAGGCCTTTTTTTTTTTTGGCCCATGGAAACTGGTGCCTTGAACTTGAAAATGGGAGTCAAGGCAAGTCAAGGCACGCCCTTAGTGTTTAGCCCTGGTGTGGTGGGGTCATATCAGGCACAATCCCTGCACTGTGTCTCCAATGTTGTCCCCCATAGTGGTATGGGTCAGTGAGAATGTCATTTCTTATGGTGGGGCCAGCCCTATTGTCCTCTCTGTGCATTGGCTGCTCTGAGCAGGAATATTGTTCTTGGGGCTTGGTGGGGAAGGATGTGTTCCATTCTCTCTCTTTTGCTCCTGTGTGCTCTGCTCAGATGTGCCCCTCTCCCTGAGTTGGAGCTTCAGTGCTGTCTTCTGAAAGTGCATTTTTCTGGGAGTGG
>NW_022111371.1:3025370-3046001 GCF_000313985.2 Echinops telfairi
TACATACAGGAGTTTGGAGGAGAACCAGGCGAGGCTAAACCAGCCATAAGGGTTACGGGGCAGGTACGAATTCAAGTCTGAGCCAGGTGGTTGGCACACCTGGGCGGGCCCAAACCTGACCAGGTGGGCTTAATTCAGCCAATAGGGTCAACCAATACCTTCAACCATGCCTCCCAGCTGAAGGCTCCATACATGGGAACGAAAGACCATCTGGTCATTTTTCAGCTTCCTCGCCCTTCCACTAGGCAGTGCTGTGGTCTCTCTGGCCTCAGTGTACCACGTGTGAGTTTACAGTTCCACAAGGTTGCCAGTGGTCAGCAAATGTAAAACCTGAAACTTCTTCCATCCTTGATAAAAAAAAACCCCACTTGGATCACAAACCAGGCTTTGGTGTGAATTCTTTCTCGTGCAAAGCCAAGAACAGAGGTATTTCCCACATGAGAAACCAAATAAAACCACATGTTTCATCTTGTTGGGTGGTGTGATAGGTAGGCTTATTGTGCCTACCTGGCCAATAGGCACATGTGGGGTCAATCAGGTCACAATTTGATTGGAGGGCAGAGAGATAAATGACTCTGCAAGGTCCGCCCCTCTCTCTCTTGCTCTCTGGTGATCAGAGTGTGCAGGAGTGTGTGTGTTGCTGCTGTAACTAGTTCTCTGCCTCAACCTGTGAGCGACACTACCTGTGGGCCAGCCCAATCCCTGGATCCTGTCATTAGAGCTGGAGGCTCCTTCAAGACCTGTTTCACCACACTGCTGGTGCATACATCATTTGAGCTCGAGGCTGGTCGATTCTGTCACCTTGCATTGCTTGTGTTTGATACCCCATCCAGGCCTGCTTTGCTAAGCTTCCGAGATACAGAGGGTTGGTGACCCACCCTGTTGCCTGATGTCTGTGGGAAGACTCTGCTTGCCTTACACCAGGGAAGACTCTGCTGTCTGCTTCTTTGACCTTGGACCCAGCAGCCCACGTGAGTTCAAGGACTTCCACTGTTCCACAGAACAACAGAAGTGAGTTGAACTGAACTGAACAACCAAAGTGAGTTGAACTGTATTGCTCTGTGGCCTAATTAGCTGTTATATCCCTTCTTGTTGTATAAACCTATCCATCTATATTTAAATCATATGTGTCCTGGTTCCATTTCGCTAGAGAACCCTACCTAACACAAGTGGTTAAGAATTACCTTTGTTCAGTGCTACGAGTGAGTTTGGAGAATTGGAATGATTTCTCTTTTTTAAAGATAAGAGCAGAGCAATAAAAAGCATTCCGTCAAGCACTCTGTTTTCCAGCCCCATCAGGGAGAAACAACCCTCTGATACAATCTGCTGCTGCTGCTGTTGTAGGTGCTGTGCAGTCAGTTACGACTCACAGCGACTCTCTGTGCAGCAGAGCAAGACTCTGCCGGATCCTGTGCCATCCTCACAATTGTCCTTATGTTGAACCCATCAACTCAGCCACTGTGTCAATCCGTCTTAGCTAGGGTCTTTGTCTTTTTTAAAAATCAAGGAATGGACGGTCGGGCCAAGAGAAATCGCTGTTCATTATTTCATTCCGTGTCCTGAATCCACGAAACAGAAATTAGTCAATGCTGAAAAATTCTTGTTCAGTGAATAAATACAATGTAACCCAGTTGCAAATACTGTGCATGGATGTTTTGAGTAGAGAATCATTTGTTCCCAAGCACTTGTTTTGTACCACGCACAGGACTAATGGCTGGTGATAAAGACAACAGAACAAAATACCAGCTCCTTGTAGACAGAGCACTTGAGCTGGAATCTATAGTCTCTGGTTCATAGGGAAATTCTGCTTCTGTGTAACCTTGAGCAAGTCCTATAATTCCTCAGACCCTTAGGATCGTCCTATGAAGAGAGAGCACCAAGACTATGTAACAAGAACAGTTGCACTTAGGCTTGAGGTCAATTACAAGTCCAACATTTTACTGGGTTTCCTATATTTCTGACTACATGTAGCTATCACAAGGAGCATACAAAATAAATGTTAGGGTTTTATTATTCGAAAGCCTTTGGGAGATGATGGTGGGAGGACACTGGCAGAGGTTGAAGGAGTCTGGACGTGAACTCTTGCCTACTAATTTAGCCTTCTTCCTTGTGCCTTTCTGCCTATGCTGGTTACATTCCTTTCTTTGGCTTGTCTGTTTGGGACAGTCCCAGCCCTAACTGGTCATCATTTCCCCTGTGATTTTCCACTGTGGCATTAGTGCTCCCTCCTCATGGAGGAGGTTGACCTACTGTCTTCATGAGTGCTCTTCTCTCCCTTCCAAATTCTACCCTCATGCAGGTGACCCCAGAAAAGTGGAAGTAGGGTCCTATTATTTAGCTGCACTTGATAACCCCTTCTTGATAAAATTATTTTCTGATTTGAACTTTTTTTATTGGAACCATGCATTTCCAGTAATGGAATGCATTACTGAAACGAAAACAAATTGGGGGACAGTATAAATATTTACATAATTAGTAGGACATATATGTCCCAAAGGATCCCTGGCATTGGGGTTGGAGAAATGAAGCCTGGTTCTTCAAGTACACACCATTATACAGCTTTCCACAAGAGGGCAGCATGCACTAAACGTGGGAGACCAGCTTCCCACTAGGTCCCACCTGTGGAAATGTAAATGGGTACTCGATGATTAATGGGTCAGAAAAGATTAAAGGAATCTGAGTGTTATCTGTAATTTATGCAAGTTAGGCAGCCTTGAAAAGAGCCAACAAATTATTTTGCCACGTTGAGGAAGAGAGCCCTAAAGTGATGATTACAGGACTAGTAACAACTACCACAGATATAACAATCCTCAGACTAAAGGCCAATTTTGTAACCTGCATTCCGTCACCAGTGAACTGTTTATTCACTAAGCAAATGCTTGCTGAGGGAGCATTGCTGGTGAGTTTTCCATAAATGAATATGCTTCATGGAGCTCCTTTAACCTGAATACCCTAGTCTCTGAGTCTCTTTCCTCTCTCGTCTGTAAAATGGGAAGGATAATCTCTATCAGAGAGAACAACATTGTTATCAACAAATGGAAGTGACTAGCCTCTAGTTCAATAATGTAGCCTTTGGCCCCTTTGTATCCAAGTTACTCTAAATCCCATGACTCAGATACTCATTATGGTCAGATAGTATATATATATCTTTCATCAGTTTTTTTATAGCATGCATATTCTGTCAGGTACTTTTCTAGGCATGGGGATATAGGGCTCAGAAAAAAACAAACAAACAAAAAGAAATAGCTGCTATCACATTGCCCCTATGGTACCGGGGATGAAAGGTAAGAGGCACGGTTAATATGTAATGTAACACTAAAGGGTATGTAAACAAATATAACAGATAACAGAGCAGAAAGGTGGACAATAATAGAGAGTTGTGGAGTTCTGCAACTTTAAGTAGGGTGATGAGGGCAGGCTTCTTTGAGAAGTAAAATCTGAGCAGAGATGTAGAGGTGATGAGAACACAAGTTATGAAAGACTTGGGGTCAGAGTTCCCAACAGGGAAATGAACCCGTGTAAAGGGGCTGAAATCGGGGGTGGGGGTGGGGGCAACTTGTTGGAGCCAGAGAACAGGAGGCGGGTCTGTCGTTGCTAGCTCTGTGTGGAAAGGAGGAAGTCGACTAGCAGAGAAGTCAGGAAAGGTCCTGGGTGGTAACACAGAGCTTGAAGCCGTGACAAGGATCTGGGGATTTATGCAGAGATGGTTTCGAGTGTAATGGAAACCACTGAAGCATTTCAAGATGGATATGTACGCAAGAACGCTGTGTCCAAACAAGGAGTTGGGGAGGTATTGGACACCAGGAGAACAAAGACACAGTGCCAAAAGCTACTTTGTGAAGTAAACTGGATTAGACGGAGCAGCCAGGATAGCACCATGGAGGATTTCCAAATCCAATGGAATGTGTCCAGAATGTCTTTTCACGGATTACATACAAGATCCCAGATTGCAGACCTGTGTCAGATCCAAATCCCAGGCCCTTGAGTGTTACATAATCGATGCAGATGAAACCAGCTGTTTCTTTAGAGATTTCACTCTAGCAGGCTCCTTCAGGAGTGGGAAGGTAAAATCTATTGAACATGATAATCAAGCCTTGGGGTAGGGTTTCACAAACATGATTTCAGGTAAGTCTCACTACAGCACTGTGGGCTGGAAGTTCCAAATCACATGCAAGCTAAGTCTGTGAGATGTGGGGAATAAGAGTGACCTGCCCAAGGACATGTGTTGGTAAACATTAGTCTCCAGGAATAGAAACTCATCTTCTTATCGCACATCCCCCTACCTACCATCCTTCATGCTGGTGGAAAAAGATACCGAATGGTCTGTCAGAAGAATGAATACATTTCTCCTGAAGTGCAAACAGGAGGCTCCTTAGAAGCAAAGATTTTGAGACTTGTCCCATGTATTTTAGAGATGTTATTTGCAGGGACCAGTCCTTGCAAAAGGACATCGTGATTTGTAAAGTATAGGGTGTGGGGAGCAGCAAAAGTAAAAGAAGATGATCCTTCATAAAATGGGGATTGACAGATTAGCTGCAACAAAGGGCTTGACGATAGCAACAATTGTGAGACTGGTGCAGGATAGGGAAGTTTTGTTTTGTCTTGTTTCGTCCTCTGTCATGCATAGGGTTGCTGTGATGGTACCTAACCACACCACCTTGTAGGGAGAGCGGCTGAGTGCTAATAATAAATCCCGATGGGCTGTAGAGGACATTGCCATTTACCCGGCTCTTTCACATTCAGGATTCTGAGACTCCTGTGAACAAGTTCACACCTCAGCTGCCTTTTCTGCTCACAGGCATGGCAAGAACAGGATGTGATAAATACCCTGAACAAGGAAGCATTTAGCCTAAGCTAACTATTATCGGCAGCATCTATGATGAACAGCTTCCTATAACCCTGCAAAGTCTACTGTGATGACTAATCTGTGGTTAAAGGTAGTTGAAAATTTACATTGTTGAAAAAGATGACATGGCTGTCACCTGATTACTTTTGAAAGAGAGGACGAAGGAAAAGAAGGGGGAGGCAGGCTGGGGCGGGAGGGGTGGGGGGTGGGGTAGGGGGCAGGGTATTAAACACACACATAATGATTTACTCTTCCCGGCAGGGGAAGCCAGAAAGAGAAGAATTACAAACCCAAGGGCAGTTAGAGAGGGAATGAACACGTTCCAATTTGCATACTGGATGCAGAAAATGTCTCAGCACAGCACAGGGAAATAACGAATCTCTGGAGCGTTGTGAAGCCAGGCAAATGCTCAATGTCTTAGAACGTGTGGCTGCCTGGTCGAACCCCTTCAGTTACCTGGAGAGGAAATGGACTTCCTGTTTCTCTGGGATCCACTGGGACAGAATTTGTCCTTGATAAAAAAGGGAAGAAGAGAGAGGGAGATTGAGAAGGCCACTGGGGAAAGGCCTGGTTTGGGGGCTCTAACTGCCCTGGGTTTGCGGTACTCTTCATAATGTATAATGTAAGACAAAGCACCTACCCTCAGATACTTACCAGCAAAAACACAGCAACAGTGCTCACTTCTGGGGGTCATGAGATTTAGTGGTGTTATGTATTAAGTGTGTCCTCTGCAAACCATGTGTTGTCTACCCATGGAGGCAATCCTGTTTCAACCAAGGTTTGTCCTTGTTCCATTAATTAGACTGTACTGGAGTATGTCTTCCTTGTTGTTAGTTGCCCTCATGTGGACCCTGACTCACGACACCCTCAAGTCAGAGTAGATCTGCTCTACTGGAAATAAAAACAAACAAACAAATAACTCACTGTTGTCCAGTTGATTCTAACTCATAGACATCATATAGGACAGGGTTGAACCATCCTTTTGTGCTTCTGAGATTGTACACCTTTAGAGAAATAAAGCCTCATCTTGCTCCCAAGGTCAAGCAGGTAGGGAGGGGCAAACCACGGATCTTGTGATTAGCAGCTCAGTCGTAGCACCCTACACTACCAATTCTCCTGGGATCTCCTCCAAAGGATTTGCAAGATCAAATCCCTAAACCTTACTTCTGAGGTCCCTGAGGTGGATTTGAACAATCCATCTTTACAGTTAGTAGTTCGGTGTTTATGGATTTGTGCCAGACAGGTGTGTTCTATGTCTACTTGTTTCAGAGTAGTTAAAAAGAACAGCTTAGACACAGAGGTATGTGTGCCCAGATGGGGAGAAGACAGATACTTTGTGAGGATCGTCTACAGAGTGGATTATGGACAAGGGAGACATGGACATAGCTAAGTCCCTGATTTGAAAATTTAGCTTCTAGAAAGTAACAGTACACTGAAGTACTTAACAGTACTTTAAGCCACCCACCCATGGTATTTTGGTATTTCTTTTACAGCAGTACTAATAGTGGGCAAGCAACTTACTGTACATGAAGGAGGACACAATGCATAGGCCACAGTCAGGGCACTAGAAGTAGCCCTGTTTTCTATGAATGGCCGGCTCATTGTTGGTCTTTGGGTGACCTTCATGTGAGATGCAGCCTCCAGAGAGACCGTATCTGAATATCCCATTGTAAGTAATACCTCCCTCTCATCTGTTTTTATCATATATAGAATCCACAAACTGGATTAGTACTTTTTTCTTTTAAAAAATATTTATTGTGAGTCAAGGGATGGTTTACAGACCAGATTCATTTTCTGTTGAACAATACATATACACTTTTAGTTCCATCCTATAGATTGCAACTCCCACAATATAACATATCTCACTTTCCCCTCTTTTTATTCCTCCTTTCTTACCCCTTCTGAACTTTATCCTTGACTAACTGTTGTCTGTTTGATGGCAAATGATTAGTTATTCTAAGGTACTACACCTCACTAGTGCTCACCTGGCAGAAGGATGAGGCTCTCTATTGCCGGGAAGAGCTACAGTCTCAGAAAGCCACCGGGGCAGGACAAGCCTGTCCTGTAGGGTTGCTATGTATAGGAACCAACTCTGTGGTAGTGAGTTTTAATGCTCAGCTAGAAGACCTATCTATTGTTTGGATGAAAATTGAGTCATGGGCCAGAGGTATGTGTGCCCAGATCGGGAGAAGTTTAGATGGGGAGTGAGTTTAGCTCCAGACCTGAAGAATGACCGAGGGTTTTTGATGATCTTGAGTTCTGTTCTACAGGGTTCTCCCACTCTGACCAGGACCTTCTAATGTGACTCCTTTCAGACACTGGATAGTGGTAGGCAGGCACCATCCAGTTTTTCAGGTCTCCAGGTCATGGAAACAGTGGACTGCTTGTATCCAGACATTGGCATTAGTTCTTAAGTACAACTTCTCAAGGATCTGTACATCGACTATTCATTTGTTGGCTCACTTGCTGCTCCCATAAATGGAATGCAAACTTGGAAATGTGAGTACCTTGTCTCTCTTGCGGGCCATGTGAGCCCCCATGCCTAGACTATTGCTTGGTCTAGTCCTTATCTCCTAAAAGGCTTTCATTTTGTGCGGGTTGGGGTGAAAGGAAGAATTTTGCCATCTGAAAGTTTTCCCTCTTAGATCCCATATCCTGGCCAGATGGTTGCTGAGAGCCACAGCATCTCTGCCTTGAGTGCACCCCACTGTCTCTGTCGTCATGGAAGCACCACGGGATGCCAGCCCCCTGGAAGGAACAGCACAGCAGGACTGTGTGTCTGTCCCTCAACAATCTGTGCAAAATGATGCCCGACAAGCTCAGAGATGCAGTGCAGGCACTCTTTCTGCTGGGCTCCATGGCGACAAATGTCAAGGCTCTTACTTAGCCTGCTCAGGCGTGTTTCCTCCCCACAAAGATCTTAGACATGGTGGATCCATGATTCTAAATGCATCCTCCTATCTTGCTCCACTTAGGCTCTTGAGTTCCCCTCTCCAGACTCTGCCCCCACTTTGCAGACTCCAGTGCCTCACCCATCAGATTTATCCCTATCCTAAAGACCCTCTTTTACAAAGCCTCCCCTCAACTAGCACAGCCCACGTCTTTGCTTATGATATACTCGCATATGGTTTGCATTTCTCCGTTAAAAACTTAACACAGCCATAACTAATTATCAGTGTGTTCTAGGGATTGAACTGTGTCCCCGCAAAATATGTGTTGTAAGCCTTAATCCTTATATCTTTGGATTTAATCCCATTAGGGGATAAGGTTTTATTTGCAATGTTAATGATTCCATATCCATGTCGGGTGTGCTCTTAGCTTATCGCTCTGAGATGCTTGTATAAAAGTCAAAGACTAGGCAAAGAAAATTGGAAGTATAAATCGGATAAGCTTGATGCCATGTGGCGCTCTCCTGGAAGCCAAGACAGAGAAGCAAAAGAAGACAAAGGGCTTCCCCCAGAGCCCACAGAGCGCATTCCCTGAGAGTTGGTGCCCAGAATTCAGACTTCCTGAACTGAGAGAAAATAACTGTCTATTCACTGAAGCCAGCTACTTGTGGTATTTCTTTTACAGTTTCCCTAACAACCTAAGACCGTTTTGTTACTTGCATAATGTCTGACTTCCTAAATAAGCTAGAAGCCTCTGTCCCATTTTTTGTTCTTTTTTTCACTATACAGTCCCTGTACCTGGGAGTTAGAAAGAGCTGCGCAATTGCAACTGATTGACAGGATCTGTCAAGGATCTCATTTTACTTAGATGCATAATCAGCGTCCATAGAAGCACCAGTGAAGTCATTAAAAAGGCCTATTTCAGGGGACAAAGTTACTTGAAAAGATATCACAAAAGTGTGAAAAAGCAACAGTGTCACTTTGAGGACTGAGGTGCACCTGAGCCAAGTCATGATGCCTCCGATCTCCTTGTGTGCACATGAACGTCTGCCAGTGGGTAAGGAAGCCTGCAGGAATCGATGCATTTGAATTTGGTGCTGGTGAAGAATATTGAATATAACCTGGGCTGCCAGAAGAGTGAACGGATCCACCTTGAAGGAATCACAGCCAGAATGTTCATTCGAAAGAAGAACAGCTACTCTTTGTCTCGTATATGTTGCACAATTGCCAGTAGGGTCCAGTCCCTGCAGAAGGACATCATGCTCGATAAAGTCGAGGATCAGCCAAAAAGAAGGTCCTGGACAAGATGGATGGACATAGTAGTTAAAAATTGGGTTCAAACAATGATTGTGATAATGGAGTGGAACCAGACCATGTTTTATTCTATGGTCTACAGTGACTCTGCGTCAGGAATGACTTGGTGATACCCAGCAAAAACAACGTCCTGGGCATGCCTCCCACACTCTCCGTCCTAGCCCCTTCTCTCCCCATTCTCTCTTGAACTCACCAACTCACTGCCTCCGGGGTTGAACGCCACCACTCACTGTCATTCAATTTCACGATCCATATTGTCGTCTATAGCCATCTGCATTTTCCAATATTAAATCTATCATCATGTTCCCTTTGAAATGTCTCCCGACTGGGCCTGTTTCTCAGCATCTTCATTGTTCTCCTCTAACATATGGATTCCAACACCTCCTTGAGATTTCAGCTCACTGATATTAGAAATGAGGCCAGACTCCCATCACATCATTTCATAGCATCCTACACTGTGGGGTCACAGTATTGATGGGGCAATCATTCTGTATATATTGGCATCTGCAGTTGACTTCCTCGGTGACTGGAATGGTTTTCATGTTCAGCTACGAACAGAAAGGTCTCTGATAGGATTCCACCCAGATGCATCTTGGAAGAAAAGCCTGGCTCTCTACTTCTGAAAAATCGGCCAGTGAAACCCTAAGCTCCTGGATCACACTGATCAGTGCCATCTTTGTGGTCACTAGACACCAGAGTGTGTCGCTCTAACGCATGTGTAGCTCGACTCAGTTCTCTAAGCTCCATGAAGGCAATGGAAATGGCTGGCTTTGTCCATTATTATAGCTCCGCCACGCAGTATTTGACCTTCCGAGCCACACACTCTGTGAAGGTTCTGTGTTGTTTTTCCTTTGGATGCCACTGTTTCTCCTCAATCTCTTCCTTCTCCTCAATCTCTGTCAGGAGACAGCTCTTCCTTCAATCCCAAGTCATCCTTTACATAGCAGTTCCTAAGGATCTTAAGTACTTCCTCATTCTTCTTAATGATCTCTATATGAAAAATATCTAACCATGATAACAGTGACCTGTTAGGGACACCTCAGTAAACTCCATCCCACCAATACTTTCTGAATTTTCATCTCAAAGGTGGTTTTCTCCCTGGGGTCCCTTTTCATATTCCCTACTTTCTATGTAGTTTTTCTCTTTTTACCAATTCTTCAAATCAAGTTCAAAGATCACTCAGATCTTCAAATCTACTCCACTTCATCTCCTTAGTTTAGTACCTGATACCATGAGACCCACAGCATGCAAAAAATATGTAGCTCAGATTTTCACCCACGTCTCAAGCCTAACTCTGATCTTTTATCTGATGTTCAATACGTCCAACCTTGGACCTGGCAGTTTATGTCTTTCTTGTTGCCACAAGCATGTTTAACTCATAGAAATCCAAATCGCTCCTCTGCTTAAAACCTTCCAATTCCCTGACACCCGCCCCCCCCAATCACAAAATAATGTGTTAAACCTGCCACATAGGGTCCTATGTGAGCTGACACATCCATCTCTCTAAGGTAATTTGTTTCTAATCTGCCCAACTTCTCTGCATTTCCTCCCGATAAGCTGTGCTGAGTTCCCCTGCTCTGTTCTCTGAATTAGTCTGACTCCTCCTGGCCTTTGTGTGCACTTCCCAGACCCCACTTTAAAAATGAGTGTTGGCAGAAGACAACCCTCATTTGTCAGACCTCATTGAGAATGGCCTCAGCTGTGTAAAACCACCTGTCCAAGGTCACGATTGCTTCCAAGTACAGCCTGAATTCACTGCTGACCAAGAAAGGGTACACACCCAATTCTGGACTTGTCTGGTGGACCACCCCAGCTTCAGAGGACACCTTGAGTCACCTGAGATATTTTTATGGGACATAGTCAGGATTCACCTTCTCCCTCGGCTGTATCTTACCGGTATGACATCGATGAGCATGAGCACCCGTTAGCATACCTGTCCCTCCTCCTCCTGTTGTTGTTGTGAGGTGCCATAGAATCAGCTCTGACCCATTATGACCCTATGCACAACAGAATGAAACAATGCACGGCACAGGCGTGTGCCATCCTCACAATTGTTTCTATGCCTGAGCCCATTGATGCTGCCATTCTGTCAATTCACCTTGTCTAGGGCCTTCCTCAATTTTGCCGCCTCTCCACGAGTCCACAAAGCCTCCTATACATGAATCTACATCTTGAAGTCTGCTTCTTAGGGACTCACCTGTGACAGGGGTACTTAGAGATGCTATTCCTTCTTCCTGGATAGCATTTCCTTCCACACATCTTTCAAATCCCAGCTCACAGGTCATCTATGTGCCGCTCCCATGTGAGCCCAATCAAGGTCTATACCCACATAACATATTCCAATTTACCTTGATACCAACACAGATCACACTTCATTATTTATACACTTCATTACACTTTTCTACTCAGATATTTCTTCTCTCCTGCTGAACAGTGTAAGGGGCCCAGGTGTGGTTTGCAAAGGTGCGGTGTCAAGGCATATCATGATTATGTTTTTAATCTCACAGTTCCGTAAATTAGAAATCTACCTGCGTTCTCTGATTCCATAAGTCTTAAATCCAGTTGGTGGTCAGCCTTTACTGATAAGTGGAAGATCTGTGAGAAGTTCTGCCTCTAAGTAGTATAAGTGGTTGGAACAAGCCAGTTCTTTGGGGTTGTAGATTTCAGTTCTGCATTTTCCTGTTGACTACAAATCTCAAAACCAAAAACACGGCCATTGGTTGATCTAGACCCACAATGACTCTAGAGGACAGGGTAGACCTGCCTCTGTGGGCTTCCCAGACCGTAACTTTTTATGGGCCTCAAAATCTTGTTCTTCATCCTATGGAAGATGTGACTTCGAACTGCTGACCTTGTGGTTAGCAACCCAATGTATAAGCTACTGCACCACCAGGGCTCCTCTTTTGGCTATTTACTGTGAGGAAAGGTTTCTGGATTATGCAACCATTTGTGCTCCACTAGTAGCCTGAAAGTTGATGGTTCAAACCACCCACAGGCACCATGGTGGTCTATGTCCATAAAAAATTATAGCCTATCCCATGGCTCAAATTTCAGCCAAAGAATAAGCCTAGAACATGAACAATCACCCAGAAAGGTACATACTCCTGACAACAATCAACCATACCTGATCAAAAGGGAAGCCATACCTGATCCTGGGCCACATGTGTCCACGAGTGAAGCCGAAGGGATAGGAAAGAAGTAAGCACCGAAGAAGGAGACACTGACAGGGAGTGAGAAGAGTGCTGTTGGGGGGATGGTAATCCATGCCACACAAAACATGCGCACGAATGGTCGAATGTGAAACCAGTGTGCCCTGTAACCTTCATGAGTCTCACAATAAGAAAGTCACACATACATATTCATATTCGAGGCTACCCATACTTCTTTCCACATAAGACTCATCATCCTCAAAGCCTCTCAACCAGCTGTGATGTGTTGAGTCCTTGTTGGGCTTTGAATTCTTCTGGCTTCTTCTCCCCACTCCCACCTCCAGGTGCCCCCTCGAGGAAGCTTTTCCCCTTAAGGACTCATGCACTTAATTTTAAAACTAAGCCAAATTCACTGTCCCTGAGTTGAACACAACTCCTAGTAACCCTAGAGACCAGGATTCAGTTACAGACTCAGAAACTGAGTCTTTATGGGAGTAGAAAGTGTCATCTTTATGGGAGTAGAAAGTGTCATCTTTCTCCTGGGAGGGACCAATGGGTTAGAACTGCTGACCTTGAGGCTAGCAGCCCAACTAGTAACCTAGTATGCCAAGAGGGCTCCTGTATTTCGATGAGGCCACAAAAATAGACACCCTTCTTAAGGCCAACACAATTACAGACACAGCATCTCACATTCACAGGTTTCAGGGGTCAGAGTGTGGCCTCTTGGTAGCTGTTCTTGGCAAGGCTGCGTACACCAGATGTAGTAACATCTTGCTCACCTGGGTGTGCACCACAGCACCAGCAAAGAATTTGATATGAAAGGAAAAGCCATGCCTGTGCTAAATTTCAGGTTAAGCTGACTTCAGTCGGAATGATTACTCTGCTTTTAACACTCAGGTTTCATTTCAAGCATAAAGCGTGAAAGACCGGGAGAAGGAATGAGGAAATGAAGACATCAAGAAAATCAAATGGCAAATCAAAAAATGAAATAAAACTTACGGACCTGACCAAGGGACTTTCCAAATAAACATGATCCATAAACTATAAAGATGATGAATATGGTTTGGGGGAGGGGGGTGTAGCAAATTGAACAGAGGATCCTGCTGAAAGGTGGAAGTGTAGCTTTGCATGTTTTCTAGTTGAGTTTATCAAACATCAAGTTCAATGATTACATTATTCTATAAGCTGCCAAAGTTGCCTTACTGTTAGAATGCATTGATTCTATTAACAGCACGTGCTTACGCATCAGATTGAACCTTATTTGGAGACGGGTAGGAAGGTGATGCTCCACCATTGGCGCCAAGAGGGCACTGCGATGTGTTCGGGGTTTGGCTTCGGAGAACGGGTGATTTGTCTGGTCACATATAAATAATCGCACCGTTTCCTAGCTTGCTATCTCTCGCTCCTGCTTTACCCACGCCAGCATCTGTGATCTGTTTGGGTGATTGCAGCCCCCCTCTGTCCTGCGGCAAGACACCAGCCTGTCCCTCTAGCAGCACACACGAAGTGATGACAAAGGTGGACAATTATTTCTGGCTGCAGCTCACCCAAACAAAACTGGTCCAATTGACTCAGAGCGCTGATGTCAGCCAAGTCCCTCTACTTCTTGACGCTGCATTTTTCCCAGTGCATAATAAATCACAGTGTTCTCACCATCAGCCTCTCTCCCTCGGCCTTTTCTTCCACCATTCCTCATGCTGGGGGACCTCACCACCTGTCACTTGGCATGCTCCTGCAAATACTTTCCCCCACGTCCAGGTGGACTGGGTTTCATGGACGTCGGAAGCACACCTGGGCTGAGTTAGGTCTTCAATCCACCAGCTGCGGTTCTTTTCAAAATTAATGTTTAGTGGTTTGTGATGTATTACAATCTACTGTTTGTTCATGTGGATTTTTCAGACATTTTTTTTCACTCATAATGGGAGTCTCTGCTACTTTAACCAGACTTCAGAACAACAACAGCATACTCAGATTGAACATACTCAGATTGAACTTACAACAGTAAGTTCCCTGGGTGGTACAAACAGTTAGCACTCTCCAGGGCTAGCCAAAAGGTTGGCAGTATGAGCCTACTCAGAGGTACCTCAGAGAAAACTCCCCCAAATCAAAACCAAACTCAATGCCATCCATTTTATATTTGAGCCCATTATTGTAGTTGCTGTACCAACCCATCTTGTCTAGGGTCTTCTTGCTTTTCCCTGCCCCTCTGCTTTACAAGCAGAGTGCCCTTTCCCAGAACTGGTCTTTTCTGAAACGGTGCCAAGTTTGTGAGAACAAGTCTCATCATCCTCACTTATGAGGAGCGTTCTGGCTGTACTTCTTTTAAGACAGATTTGTTTGTTCTCTTGACAATCCATGATACTTTTAACATTCTTTACCAAGAGTATAATTCAAGTACACCAGTTCTTCTGTGGTCTGCCTTATTCATTGTCCAACTGTCCTATGCATACATATGTTAAGATGGAAATTACCATGGTCTGAATCAGGTGCGTTGTAGTCTACAACATAACATCCTTGCTTTGCAATACTCTAAAGAGGTACCGTGCAGCAGATTCACCCAATAAAATATACCCTTAGATTTTTTTGACACTGCTACTTCTATGTTCGTTGTTTATGGATTCAAGTAAAATGAAATCAAAGCTTTTTCTATTTATCGTGATGTTTTCTATTGGTCCAATCTTGAGGATTTGCATTTCCTTTACACAGAGTGGCAATCTGCACTGAAGGCTGTAACCTTTGATTGCATCCGCAAGTGCTTCAAGTCCTCCTTTCAGCAAACAAGGGTGTGTCATCTACACATTATAGTTTGTTAATAAGCCTTTCTCCAATCTTGATGGCATGTTCTTCTTCATATAGTTCAACTTCTCGATTGTTTGTTCAGTATTGACATTAAATTAGTACAGTGAAACAGAATAACCCTGATGCATACTTTCCCTGACCTTAAACATGCTGTAATCCCTTGTTCTGGTCAATTGAGCGCTTCTTAGTACAGATTTGCCATGAGCACAATTCAATTTATGGAATTCTCATTCTTTGCCATGCTATGTGTAGTTTTTTTATGAAACACGGTTGAATGCCAACATAAGATAGAATGTGTATATCATAATAGGAAATGTGTGGTTCCTCTGTGGGCCCCAAATTTTTAATCACTTTGCTTAACAACAGCCCTTTCTTTTTCACATACTAAATAAAATATTGCTCTGAATTCCTGCTTAGATGTTGTTAGCAGCTAGCAGATAAGGGAGCTCTGGTGGCGCTGTGGTTTAGTCCTTTGGCTGCTAACAGCAAGGCTGGTGGTTCAAACCTACCGGCCATTTTACAGGATGAAAATAATTCCTTCTGACTTATAGAATTAACTCAATTACTGTGTGTGTGTGTGTGTGTGTGCGTGTGCGTGTGCGTGTGCGTGTGCGTGTGCGTGTGCGTGTGCGTGTGCGTGTGTGTGTGTGTGTGTGTGTGTGTGTGACTCTGCTGTCAGGTTGACTGACTGAGGGTGATCTTATGGACAATGGTAGGACACATTGCCTGCTCCTGCTCATCTTCACTATCACCAGCATGTCCAAATCCATTGCAGTTGCTACCATGCCAATCCATCTCGCTAAGTGTCTCCTTTTCCTTTGTTGTCCCTCTACTTTGACAAACATGATGTTCTCATCCAGAGATGGATCCCTCCTGATCATATGTCTAAATTAAATGAGTGTGAACAACGTTCTGTTTTAACACCAGGTTTTTGTTAGCTATTTTTAAATGTAGATTGCCAAGCTTTTCCTTCTCATCTAGATTATTTTGGAAATCTTGCTGAAACCTGTCCACTACGGGTGACCCTAAGACTATTTGGAACACTGATAGAACCATTTCCAACATCACAGCAACACTCAAGCCAACCCAGTACAACAAATACACAGATAGGTGGTGACCCAATATATATATGTGTGTATATATATATGGCACATACAAATAGAACTGCTATGCTTCTCAATCAATCTCTGAGGCCTCAAGACACTTCCTTTAATGCTGGCCTTCTACAGCGCTGGTAGAAACTTAAATGACCCACAAAAGAGTCTGGAACAGGAGATTGTCGTCTGCATCAGCGTATTAGGTAACTCTTAGAAGGATGATGGTAAGATAGAAGCAGGGACAGTTGCCTAAAGAGCTTTGGCAATTGATGAAAAAAGAGATGGTAAGCCTCAAAGTTAATGAAGGAGAGATAAGGAATCTTAGGCTGCAGAGTACTATGGAATATGATGAAGAGCAGAAGCAGACCCAGTCCCATTTTCGTTCATGGGCAATTTGGTAGCTGGTGGTATCATTTTTCATGATGTAAAATTCTAGAGGGATGTATTACTTATTTGATGATTGGTTTAAATTCCCTATTCTTCCCCCCAAAAAAGAAACAAAAAAGCAAATGAGGGTGACATTTAGGCTTTGAATTACTATTCTGTCATTCTGTCAAAACCTTCAGGAAGATCACAAAATCCTTCTATTCACTTCAATGAATAATGTATGCCTTACTTCTTTCTTCTTCCCCATAGCACACACCAATCAGACGCAGCTGAAATAAACAGACCAGAGAAATCTTGAGTCAAAGCCGGCCTTTTGTCAACTGATTAGATAGCAGTTAGTTTAATACTAACATTAATCAAGGTCTGAGTGCTCTATTGTGAGGAACCAGAACTATGTGGAGAGATTAATACATGAGTTCTGGTTCAGAATGTTTCTGCGGAAATCCCTATGCAGTAATTAAGAACACAAAATGAAGGTTATTGATCCATTGTGTTATTGAGAAACAACGTAATTGATATTTCCGATCTTAATTGTTATTTCCAAAGTGAAAGAGACAATCTAGAGATTATGAGACGGGTTTTTTGTTTGTTTGTCTTTGTTTTCATGATTTAAATAAAAATATTGAGTTCAAATGGTACATAGATTGCAGTAACCATTGATCTCATTTTCAGAGATGCCGTATTTATATTAAAAATGGTCATTAGTTGGGCAAACCTGAAACAATACAACAAGGACCTTTGGAGTCACACAGATTCCACTCATGAGCTTTGGGAGATTAGGTTTGACAGTCAACCCACGTGGACAGCAACATCATCTTTTGTCAACCCTGTTGGAAGGATAGAGTGGGAAAGCCAATATCTGAGAGTCAGTATCTAGATTGGAGTAAAGACACATGATCTAAAATGTCTGATTTTCAAATGTTGCCAGTTATTAGCTGTGTGACTTGGGATCTCCAAACTTCTCACTGGGAAATGCCATTTGGAGTGCTGAACCAAATACCATTCGTACAACAGAACAAATCACTGCGTAGTCTTGCACCCTTCTCATAACCATTGCCTAGTGTGGTAACTATTACCCCCACTGTGGTAGGCCATCTTAATGGGACTCTTCTTTTTCAACCATCTACTACATATGGTCTTAAGACGGGTGTATATGTGTCGATGGAGGAAAAATGTATGTCAACAAAATAGCTCATACAGTGTTCTTACTTGATGCAGACTCATAGCAACCCAATAGGATGGGGTGAAACTGCCCCTGTAAGTTTCTGAGATGGTTACTCTTAGTGAAAGAAAGCTCATTCTTTCACTGACGGAGCAGCTGGTAGTATTGAAGTGCAGACCTTGGCGTTCGCAGTCCAGTCCCTAACCACTCTACCACCACAGTTCCTTTCAGACAATGGCAGAAGTGGACAAGTCTTAGTCCAGGCAGATTTCAAGGCCATGGGTCAGCTGTTTCTATTCATGGGTTCAGAATGAGTTCCTGACTCAAATAACCAAAAGGGCGAATGAACTCGAGATCAGCAGGAAGACCAGAGACTGATCTTCATATCTGCAGAAGAAAATGAATCCAACCTCAGCCAGTCAGATGACAGGCCTAGGAGGACTCCAGGATTGGCAAGCAATACCATGGGCCATTGCCCCAAATCCACAGAGCTGGAGGTCACTTCCAATGCTTGCTGTGACCTGCATAAGGGCATTGCCTCCCACCCATATCTTCTTATGTTTGATTGGTGGTGATTGTATAGTGTTAGGTAAAAGGGAATTACTAGGTGTTAACTGCTATACCACTGATGATCCTGGCCCAGCCAAGCTGACATAAGCCCACTATTACAATTACTTACTTTATCGACATAATGTCCTTCTCCAGGGATCTATCCCTCTTAATAAAATACACAAGACAAAGTCTTGCTATCCTCCCTTGTCGAGAACCAGCTGCCAGGATGACAGGGTCACTGGCGGTCTTTCCCAGAAGTCAGGGACTTGGGCGACGTCGAAGGCTTTGTGTTACACTTCACAACAGTAACCGTCTATATGACAAGCGAATGAATCAACACATAGAATATACTGGTTTAGATTCCATGTACCATGACGTCCTAGGAACAAGGTACAAAGTAATGCTTTGCCTGCCAAGTTCCTCAAACAGATTGTCTATAAGCTTTACAATAAAGTTGTTCCGGGCTGATCTCTGCTCAGACCTCCCCATCCCATCCTGTCTCTGCTTCTCTTTCTTGCATTCCTCCCCCGACTTTCAGGTTCTCTCCTGGTCACGGCACTCCTTTCAAGGAGTATTCTGGCTTTACTTTTTCCCAAATTGATTTGTCCATACTTCTGGCACTCTGTGCTATATTTAATATTATTCTGCAATAGCGTAGTCAAATGCAACAATTCTTTCCTAGTTTTATCTATGTACTGTCCAGATTTTGATTGCCTAGAAGGCCGCTCACAATATCATGGCTTGAAATAGGAGCACGTTAGTCCCCAAAGTGGACTCATGGATTTCTCACACTTTGCAGAGATCTTTGGCAGAAGGCTTGCCTAGAACAATGCACTCTTTCAGGCCCTGACTGCTATTTCCCTGGGTTTCAATTGTGGATGCAAAAATAAAATGAAATCCTTGGGAACGTTACTTTACTCTACTTATCACGCTGTTGCTTATTGGTCCAGTGGGACGGAGTTTTGCTTTCCTTGGTGTCATCCAGACTGAAGACTTCAGTCATTGGCCATCAGTCGATGTGTCCGGTCTTCTTTACTGTCAGTAAGTAAGGAATATCACCTGTAAATAGGAATGATGCTGATGAAGGGGCTCAAAACGCCATTGTGAGGAAGAGTTAAACATTTGATAAGCGCTTAAAGAGGATTAGGCAAGTTATAAACATGATATACCTGCTGATTTTTATTTTTGTCATAATGTGGCAGTGTATAGGCATCTGGGTGATGCTTAGGAAATATTCATTACATCTGTTTTACTTCTACATCTAGATTATAGATGATCTGAAACATGTGGCTTGTCTGTTTCATTTTGGTACGGAGCAGGAAAGGAGTCAAACTACAGAAAAGTCTGTTGGTCTACATGACTTGTCATGTTTACATGGAAACTTCAGTAAAGTATTATGTCTCCTGTTTCCCGCATATGAAAAGACAACACTTGAGCACTTGAAATGGAAAGAAACTGATAAAGACCAAGGGAAATTGTTAAGGGGTGAAGGACGTCAGTGTAGGAATAAAATCTTCTACTCAGAAAACAGATCATTCACACGAGTATTCTGACAGAAATGAGAATGCGTTGTTTTCAGAAAACAAGAGCATTTCATGAAAAAGAAACAGTGATATAGGAAGAAAGAGTTTTTAACATTATTAACACAGGCAGCGTGCATTTAAAGGGAAAAGAATCGACAAAAATAAAGTCAAAGCAATGGAACAGAAGCGGTAACCAAACAAAGGAGAATGTGTGAGAGCAGCAGAGCACCCTGGAAACCTCTGGCTGAGGCCGGTCGTGGAGCCAGCAGACACGAGGCTGTACGGAGACCAGAGGGCTGGGCAAGGAGAGCAGGAGAGCGAGCAGAGGAGCAGCACAGAGATGATTAACCTGTGAGACAGGGAAGCAGGTGGGCTGCCTGGCGCAGCGAGACAGAGGCCCAGGGACCACGTGCCTGAGACACTGGGGACCCAGAGAGAGGCTTGGCTGCTGGCGAAAGAGAGGTATTGCTGTGTACCAATGACTACATCTTTAATGTTTCCCACGCGTGACTTGTGCTATCTCCTTAGCTTTCCCCTTCCCTGTGAGTCTTGTCGGTGAGTTCTGAGCAGCTTCTGGAATGGACTGTTGTCCCAGCAATGAGACAAATGGTTGTTGTCAGAATCGGGTAAAGGAGAGTTGGAGAATGGAGACGCATCTGACTTCTGCCTCAGAACAATTGGCCTGATGCTTCTGAGCGGATGGATTCTCATTCTTTCTCATGAAGGCAGAGGAGCTCACCTATGACCTCTGTGCCTCTTGCCCAAAGAGTCTGTTTGAAAATGCAGAACCTTGGGGACAAAAGGTAAAGGTATTGTTTGGATCCTGAGAGTACAGAAAGGGGGTGAGGGGAAGGGAGAAGTGATAGCAATGCTGACTATATAACCCCACTTCTGATCCCTTGAGGCCTCCTCAC
>NW_022111371.1:3047014-3048957 GCF_000313985.2 Echinops telfairi
CTTTGAAAGCGGCAAATGATGAATCGTGCTGAATTCAAAGAAAAGAAATACCCCAGACCTGCTCAGAAACTCACCGAGGGAGTGGCTGAAGCGAAACTGAATGACATGTTTGCAAGAACAGAATTCAAACGTGGACTCCTCCTGGAGGAACTTGATGTGATGTGTAGGAGTAAATCGTATTCTTCTTTTATGATCAAAATGTAAACAAAGCACATAAAATAAATTGAGTAAGCAATCGCATAGGATTAAGAAAGAGCTTTGGCACCTCATCCTCTCTAACAATTTCACTTGACTAATAATGAGAAAACGTGTACCTCTTTGTTCATTCGCCTGAACGTGTTAAGGAAAACAATGTGTCGAGTTGATTCCTGCACTCGGTTTATCATGCCCTATGGCCCTCCCTTACAAGTAGGGAGGATGAGATATGATCTTAAGGAGTTTAAACATATTATCAGGAGAGGCCACTCACTGGAGAAAGACATCATGCTTGTTAAAGAAGAGGGTCAGGGAGGGGACAAAATGACCCTCAAGGAGATAGATGGGCACAGCAGTGTGAGGATGGTCTCAAACATAGCAAGCTTTGGCAAAGGACGCAGTGGTGTCTCATTCTGTTTGTACATCAGTCACTACGAGGTGGAATCAACTCAACGGCCCCCAATAATAACACCCTGGTCCTCCCACACACACAAACTACACATGCCTCTTGTTAACAAATTTGTCAACGTTTGTCTTCATCTTACACTTGTCTTAACATCTCTATTTGCTGGCATGACTCTTTGCCAACTGGCAATGATGATATGAATGTCTGAGCAGTTGTGACCCAAGTGACATTATGACGCTGCCCTGTCCTGCAACATCCTCACAATTGGTCCTAAGCTTGAGGCCATTGTTTCAGCCCTGGGGTCAATCCATCTCCTTAAGGGCCTTCCTCTCCTTCACTGCCCTTTTATACTACCAAACATGATGTTCTTCTCCAGAGACTGGTTTCTCTTGACAACACGTCCGAAGTATGTAGATGAAGTCTTGCCCTCCTTGCCTCTAAGGATCACCCTGGCAGCACTTGTTGCAAGGCGGATTGATTTATCCTGTTAGTAATCCATGGTACTCTTAATATTCTTCTCCAGCCCCATAATTCAAATACATTGATCCTTCTTCTGTCTTCTTTAGTCAATGTTAAACTTTCACAAGCTTATGGGGTAATTGAAAATACCATGGATATAGGTCAGTTGAACCTTAGTAACATCCTCGCTTTTCTACATGCTTCAGAGATCATGTGCGGATTTACTTAATGCAACTCGCCTTTTGATCTCGACTGCTACTTCCGTGACCACTGACTGAGGATCCAAGCAAGACAAAAGCCTCGACAACTTCGATCTGTTTCCGCTTATCATGATGTCACCTGTTGGTTCAGTTGTGAAGTTTATGGTCTCAAAATTGAGCCATAATCCATACTGAATACTGGAATCTTTGATCTTCATGAGCAAGTGCTTCAAGTCCGAATCTTTCAACAAGCAAAGCTGTATTATCTGCATATCACAGGTAGTTAATAAGCCTTCCTCCAATCTTAATCCCTCATTTGCTTCATCTAAGCCAGCTTCTCTGACTCTTGGCTAAGCATACGGTTTGAGCAAATACGCTGAGGGCATTCAACCTGACGAACGTCTTTCCTGATTTTAAACCATGTAGTGGCCCCTTGTCCTGCTTGCACAACTGCCTCTTGATCCATGTACACGTTCTCTACAAGCACAATGAAGTGCTCTGGAATTCCTATTCTTCTTAAGGTTTTCCATAGTTTAGTATTGTCCTCACAGTCAAATGTCTTCACATAGTTAATAAAACACAAGAAATATCTTTCTTGTATTCTCTGCTTTGAGACATAATCCATCTAACATCAGCAATGATATCCCTTGTTCCACATCCTCTTCTGAATCTGGCCTGAACCT